>NW_026057576.1:21776447-22096913 GCF_023721935.1 Panthera uncia | reverse complement strand
TGATTTCGGCTCAGGTCATGATCCCAGGGTCCTGGGATGGAGCACCATTCCCATTCACCCCCACCAGGCTCAGCCTGTTTAAGATCCTCCCTCCCCTTAAGATCCTTCCTCTCTCCCTCTGCCCCTCTCCCTTGCTCATGCATGCACACTTTTTTTTAATGTTTATTTATTATTAAATTATTATAGAAAGACAGAAAGAGACAGAGCATAAGCAGCAGAGAGAGGGGGAGATACAGAAACCAAAGCAGGCTCCAGGCTCTGAGCTGTCAGCACAGAGCCCTAAGTGGGGCTTGAACTCACAAACCACAAGATCATGACCTGAGCCAAAATCAGATGCTTAAGCGACTGAGCCACCCAGGCACCCCTGCATTCTCTCTAAAATAAAGTAAAATGATATGGCAAAGAAAAATGCAAAGTTTGATTCTGAATGAGTTACAGAATAAGATTTTAAGTGTGTCTTGATATTCATTTGTCTGGAAAAAAATTACATGTGCCTTTTCCTAGAAGAAGAGAAATAAACTAGATATCCTTTGCTGTTTTGGTAATGGCCCAAAGGAAATTGATGTAAATAGCTAAGTAATTTAGGGCACAAATTACTGAGACAATGACAAAACTGGGAAATTAATTTATCTGAGAAATTGTGTTGTATCAGCTTGGCTTATGAAACCAAATTCATTTTTTAATGTGTTAGTTAGCCATTATAAATTCTGAGATACTTTGTAAAGCTTCTGTTTGGCAAATGCAAACAGTTGGGAAAATAAAGATGTACAGTGAAAAGAGCTAAAATATCTTGTTCAAAAAAGAAATTACAGGGCGCCTGGGTAGCTTAGTCAGTTAAGCGTTCAACTTCGGCTCAGGTCATGACCTCATGGTTCGTGGGTTGGACCCCTGCGTTGGGTTCTGTGCTGACAGCTCGGAGCCTGGAGCCTGCTTGAGATTCTGTGTCTCCCTCTCTCTCTGCCCCTCCTCAGCTCACACTTGGTCTCTCAATCTCTCTCTCTCTCCCTCTCTAAAATAAATATGTAAAAAAATTACAATAACCATGAAAAGCAAAGTCTCTGAACCAATGTCCATTCTCAAGTTTGCCAGAGATATCACCATCAGAATCAAAGCATGGTTTGTAAAGAAGTACTGATAAGAAGCCCATGGTGTGGGTGACAGCAACAAATAGCTGTTGGAGCCTCTAAAGCAAGGAAAAACCACTTGAGCAGGACCTTGACTTCTCAGTCTCAGGGAGAAGCTCTCAGGACTCCCTGCTGGAACTGGGTACTTCCCTATATGTCCATCCAGAATCATACCAAGTTTCACTGATAACCTCCCTTGCTGAGATTGGAATTAAGCCATTGGAGCTCTTTCTGGCCTGTCCTGGAGAGGACAGGTCACTTCTCTGGGCCTTGGCTTTCTCACATCATATGGGGAGCGCTTACTTTACCCCGCCTGACCTTTGATGGATGTCAGTGGAGACTGTAGCTCCTAAAATCCTTGTAAGTTCCCCAGAGACCTTCCAGCAAGGCTCCATTTAGCACCCAGTCACTTCCCTTCCTAGCTTTTCCTGAACCTCTGGCTTCAGAAGTATCATGGGGATTCTCAAATTCCACATATGAGTGAAATCATATGGTAGCGGGCTTCTCTGACTTATTTCACTTAGCCTAACACCCTCCAGTTCCATCCATGTTGTTGCAAATGGCAAAATTTCATTCTTTTGCATCACTGAGTAGTAGTCCATTTTGTGTGTGTGTGTGTGTGTGTGTGTACATACATTTTCTCTATGCATTCATCAGAATAACTTGGTTCTATTCCTGAAGCCAAGACTACACTGTATGCTAACTAACTTGAATATAAATAAAAGGGGAAAAAAAGTATCACGGGGAAGCTGAGGGTTCTGAGGCTCTCCAAGGCAAAAGCTTAAAGTTCAAGGTTCCAATGAGGCTCAGGGAAGAAGTTAGACCAAATCTACTAAAGTTAAACATAGGATTGTCTCATGAACTAGCAATTGTACTGCAAAGCATCATACCCACGGAAAAATGTGGGCATTTCTCCTCCAGAAGACTCCTGGAGTCAATCCAAATGTATGTCAACAATACAATGCATTAACTATGGCATATTCATGTATTACACAGCAAGAGTAAACCACTTTTATATTCAACAATATAGAATAATGTTGAGTGGAAAGAAGCTAGATACCAAATGTACATACTGTCTGATTCCATTTATATGAAGTTCAAGAACAGGTAACAGAAATTTGTGGTGAAAGAGGTCAGAAAAGGGGTTACTTCTGGAGTAGTGGGTGGCTATTAACTGGGTGGGAACATACATGAACTTTCTGGAATGCTGCGAATGTCCTAGATAGTTGCCCTAATTGTGATTGCATGAGTATATACTTAGGTAAAAATTCAAATAATTTGTGTACTTTATATGTATATATATTTAAGTTTAATTATTTTGCAAGAGCAGGGGAGGGGCAGAGAGGGAGGGAGAGAGAGAGAATCCCAAGCAGGCTCCACACTGTCTGGTCAGAGCCCAGTGTGGGCCTTGATCTCATGAATCATGAGACCATGACCTGAGCTGAAACCAAGAGTTAGAGGTTTAACCAACTGAGCCACCCAGACGCCTCTATATATTATATCACTAAAAAAATTTTAAGGCACAGGCTTTTGAGACTCAGGACTTCAGTCCTAAGTTGGTGAGAAATAAAAGATTTCAATTAGAGGTGCTCAGGTTGGAGCCCTCAGGCTTCAGTGCTCAGCATTCAAGATAGTTCAGGATTCAGAGGGTACAACTGAAATATTTGCAAACAAATAATGATAATCACTACCATCTGTTAGGCACTCTCTAAGTGCCAGGCTCTAGACCAGGCATTTTTACAAACACGACCTCATTTAATATTGCAGCAACTTCATAAGGTAGGTGCTGTTGCGATCTCCATTTTACAGAAGACATGTCTTGCTCAAGGTTGTGCTGCACTGAGTGGCAAAGTCAGGACACAAAAATAGATCCACCCAGGCTAAAGGGACACAATGGTGTCAAGAGGGGGAAAGAAAGATTTCCAGGTTCAGCTGCCGTAGGTCTTCACATTTCTTGGTAAGAGACTAATCAAAACTTCAGAAACAGAAACTCCTCTCCTTCCCTAGCCAACCAAGCAACCAACACATTAAAATGAGGAATGCTCTGGGGGGCTTAGTCAGTTGAGTGTCAGACTTTGGCTCAGGTCATGATTTCAAGGATTCCTGGGTTGGAGCCCCACGTTGGGCTCTGTGCGGACAGCTCAGAGCCTGCTTCAGATTCTGTCTCCCTCTCTCTCTGCGCCTCCCCCACTCATACACCCTCTCTTTCTCACTCTCAAAAATAAACATATAGATAGATGTTTATGGATATACCTATGGATAGATGAAAGAATCAAAGAAAGAAAGATTGACAGATAGATTGAAAGAAAAGATAGAAAGGAAAGGAAAGGAAAGAGAAAGAAGGAGAAAGAGAAAAAGAAAGAGAAAGAGAAAGAGAAAAAGAGAGAGAGAGAGAGAGAAGATTGAAGGAAAGAACAAAAGAACGAGGAATGCTCTAAGAGAACAAATCAGGTCCAGATAGAGTGGCTTCTGCTTTTGTCAGCCAGCACTCATCCTCCCTTTCTTCTGGAAAAGGGATAGACAGATAGCAGTGTCCCACCACAGTCTCTCCCTTGGGCACATGAGGCTCCAGTACTGACACACAGAAGTAGAAGGAGGCACGTCACTCAGCCAGAGCCAGAAGCTCCTATGGCCGAGGCCAAAGGGCCACCTGCTCCTACCTTTCCCTTACTTCTTTTGCCAATTTTCCCTCCCTTTTGTGGACTGCCCCAGAGTCTTTTCAATAAATACTGTGCTATTGGGACACCTGGGTTGCTCAGTTAAACTTCTGACTTCAGCTCAGCTCATGATCTCACAGTTTGTCAGTTCGGGCCCCATATTGGGTTCTGTGCTGATAGCTCAGAGCCTGGAGCCTGCTTCAGATTGTGTCTCCCTCTCTCTGCCCTTTCCCTGCTTATGCTCTCTCTCTCAAAAATAAACATTTAAAAAAAAATAAATAAATCCTATGTTATTTCATAGGGCTCTTGGCTATAGTAAAGGAGTCCAATCTGAACCAGTTTAAGTGAAAAGAGGAGTTCATCAGAAAAACTCATGGTGAGAAGGGAAGGGGGGAAAATAGTTACAAACAGAGAGGGAGGGAGGCAAACCACAAGAGACTCTTAAATACAGAAAACAAAGTGAGGGTAGATGAAGGAGTGGAGGAGAGGGGAAAAAGGGTGATGGGCATTGAGGGCACCTGTTGGGATAAGCACAGGGTGTTGTATGTAAGCCAATTTGGAGAAAGAAAGAAAGAAAGAAAGAAAGAGAGAGAAAGAGAGAGAGAAAGAGAGAAAGAGAGAGAAAGAGAGAGAGAAAGAGAGAGAAAGAGAGAGAAAGAGAGAGAGAAAGAGAGAGAGAAAGAAAGAGAGAGAGAAAGAGAGAGAGAAAGAGAGAGAGAAAGAGAGAAAGAGAGAAAGAGAGAGAGAGAGAAAGAAAGAAAGAAAGAAAGAAAGAAAGAGAGAGAGACAAGACCCATGGTGTTTCACAAAAGTCAAAGATAGAAACATGGCCCCCAGAACGGAGCAGCAGCCTAGAGCCCTATAGGAACCTGGAGGTCTCTCCACGTCACTCCCTCTGTTTTCCCTGTGCATCTGCTCTCTTCTTCCCAGTCACCACAGACAAGCCTCCTCTACCCCCCTAGCTGGAAGGTGACATGTGGCCACCCTGCTCCCAGGATATATACATTCCAGCTCATGCACCCAACAAGAAGCCCATCTCACGCTCTTACTCCCAAAACTAAAATTTCAAGGAAAGGACTGATTGACCAGCTTGGGTAAAATGCTCCAGCCAAGAAAATGTGGGAGGGTCAGGATCATCTAGAAATGGCAACTGCTACCGTAATCATGTTAGATGGATGAGGGAAGAAGAAACCAGTGGAAAAAAAAGATGGTGGACAACAATTTGATGGGTTTCCACCACATGGCCTAACTTAAGCAATCCTTTGGCCGTAGTGAAAAGCATCAGCTTTTGAGCTAAAAGGACCAGCTCTACTATCTACCAGCTGATGCTGGGCCAGCCTCTGCTTTCTCATTTGCAAAGTAAGGGTAATACTATCTACCTCATGGTGTCACTGAGAGAATTAAGCAGGGAAGAAAGAATATGTCAAGTACCTCGTACCCTGCCTGACACACTCAAGTGTAGATTATTTCTAATTTTATTTTGAAATCAAAACAATCATAGGAGGAGAGTGCCTTGCACATACTGAATTGTTTTTGCTAAAGTGGAGATTTTCCTATTGTATGTAGTTTGCTAACGTACGGCATTTCACTGGGTTATCTCATGCTTTCGAAAATTTGTTTTAAAAAAATGCATATAAGTTACCTTAGTGCTTGTCACAAAAAAGTGAAAGGCAAGAGGGTAACATGCTGCAGGTACCCGGGCTAATCCCTCCCTGTGAAGCAGACAGCAGCAAACTGTGTCCTTAGGATGCTCGTATTTGCTAAGGATGAGCACTAAGTGTGGACACTTATCAGTGAGAAGCTATAAATAAGAAAGTTCTAAAGAGGCCAAAAAGCTGATGGGACTGTGGCAGGAGGGGAACTTTCTAGCTGTCAGGGAAGGCAGGTGGGAAGTTCCTGTGTTTCTTTCTTTCCACAGAGCAAAGAGAACAATGTACTATTTGAGGAAATACTGGCTATCTTAAACATACATCCTTCCAGGACTGATTTAACACCTTAAACTTCATGTTATCAGTATCAAGATGGTATTTTCAAAACACAAAGACAACAGATACTGACTTTGATCACTATGTCAAGGCTTTGTGAAAGTGTCTTGTTAAAAGAAAAGGCCAGTCTCTTGAAGCTTATCAGTTTGACCTATTATGGCTTAGGATTCCCAGCACAGTGAGCAACCGACTTCTGGCCCCCATGGGTATCTGAGAGAACTCCCGTTCCCTGCGGCTGAATAAAGAAGGCTGGAGAAAGTGCTCCATCTATAGTGCTTGCTGGAAATCAGCAAAGGTTGTGTAGAGTATTCAGACTTATAGTAGGCTTTTGTTTATAAAAAGTTATAAACAATAACCCACATACAATTAACATCTTATATGGAATAACGGTTTCTCAGTTATCTGAGAATTTATCTGCAACCTAAAATTTTACCCTACATTTTATGATATGAAAGGACTCAGGTCTTTAAATTAAACCACTTAAAATTGATAAAGTTTTCTTTAGCAACATGAAAAATACAATGTGCTCACATGAGAATCATAGCAACCCTCCCAGCAGAGGAAACTCCTTTACAACAGTCCTGCAAATGATCATCCAGCCTCTCACTTAATACTTTGAGATGAGCTACTCCCTAACTTAGGGGGTGTTCCTGCTATCATTTGTCCCATTTACATTTACACTCATTGGTACTCGAGTACAATCTTATTAAGCTTTGAAAGAAAGCAACACGAGCCTATCTTTCATACTTAAATACCCTTTCAAAGACAGGACAATGGTCATCATGCCCAACCTTACCTTCTTTATGCCCAGCTAAACTTTGGCAATACTCTCAACAAGATACTTTTTCCAGGTGCCTTCACATCATGAACACCTTCCTCTAACTTGTTACCATGGTTCCTAAAACTGCATAATGGGAACTGGACAACGTGGCACAACATATGAAGGAAGTTTATGGTTGTAGGATGTACCAATGGCTTCCAGCGTGGTATGAGCTTTCTTTAGAAACCGCATCGCATCATTACTATTGCTTTCAACACATCAGAAAATGAACTGCTTTCTGAAAGATGCTTTTCATTCGCAGTCTTATACATTATTTCCATTTTCCTTTAAAGCTGCACTTATTGAAGTAGTTATAGGCCAACACTGACCTTAAACTAAATCGACTGTAAAGGGACCAATTGCTGATGCTGGTCAGGAAATGGTTCTCTTGCTGGCAGGCAGAAAGGTCACTAGAGGGCCTTTATAGGAGTAAACTAAAGAAAATGTCTTTCAAATTGGGCATTCTCTCAGAGAAAGAGGGAAAAATGTGGGCAGCAATTTCCTACACTGGTGGAAGAATAATGAGCCATGAAAAAAGGGAAAGTCAAAAAATTACATTTGTTGTGTTAATTAGGTGACACATCATGCGAAAGACTGGATAACATCCAAAAGAAGAAAAAGCACCATGCCATTTCTGATGTTAACCCTCTGATTAAAGGTGGGGGGCGGGAGCAGCCCAGTCACCCACTCACCCAGAGGATTTGCTGAAGGGAAGTTGCAGTTAGGCAGATGGGTTTTGTAATCAACCTCAGGACAATGTGACGGACACAATCCAGGGAGAATATATGGTGAGAAGCATGTTCCAGGAAATGGTCTCCAATTTTTAAAAAATCTCAAAACATTCTCATTCTTTTTTCTATTTCTGTTTGAATATATCTCAGCTGCAGCTGGTCAAATCATAGGTAGAAGGATAAGAACTATGCTTCAAGAAGAATAACTGAGGACACACGAGCACGGGGCATGAAAATTACAAAGGCATGATGGTTGCTGAGTACTAGGCACTGATGATGTCACAGACTGAAAGTTTGTGACCCTCCCCCTGAAATTTCAGGTGCTGACATCCTAACCCCCAATATGACGATATTGGGAGGTGGGGCCTTTGAGAGGCAATGAGGTCATGAATGAGATTAGTGTCCTAATACAAGAGGCACCATAGAGCCTGCCCCTTCTGCCATGTGAAGATACAGATAGAACTAACCCAGAAAGTGGGCCCTCACCAGACACAATCTGCCAGCACCCTGATGTTGGACTTCCAGCCTCCAGAGCTCTGAGAAATAAATGTTTGTTGTGTAAGCCATACAGTCTATGGTACTTTTGTTAGAGCAGCCCAAATTGACCAAGACAGATGGTAACCTAGTGTGCTGTGGACATTTCCCAGAAGAGAACCGTGAGGCATGTATTCTCACCACATCCACAGCCCTTAGAAATAAAGACGGTTTCTCTTGTATCAGGAGGATAGATTCTGGTTAGCGTACCATCACGTGAATTCTCTTGTTACCATTTGGGTAAATACCTTTGCCCTCTCCCCCACACTCAAAACCACCTTTTAACACTCCTGGGAATAATTACAGTCTAAGAAAAACATCTGTACCTGAGTGATTTCAAGAAGTATAACTACAAAGCCCCAAGTTTATGTTCTATACCCACTCTGAGAATTCATGGGCCATTGTGGTAGTTACCATCTTCTCTTATAATTTTCCCTCCCAAATATCACCACTCTGTCACTTGCCACCAACTTTCAGTCCCCTCCACTCTCCTCTGGGACCAATCTGGTGCTCTGCCTGAATCCCAGACCATTACCTGAAATTTTCTGTTTTCCCCATATATCCTGTAATGTTAAACACAGGTTTCCATATACTTCTGGAGCCATGGATTTCAACCCCAGATGCACATCAGAATCACTTGGAAAGCTTTTTAGAAATACAAATGCTCAGAAATTCTAATATAATGGAGGGCACTGACACTGGTGATTCTTAAAAGCTTTTCAGGTGATTCTGCTGTGTAAGCCAAGGTTAAGAATTATAGTTCTAATGCTCCAACATACCCGGGAGCTGTGATATATGCCATCAGCAGTAGGTTCTCATAGCTGTGGTTATTTGTGGGGCAGTAGAAGGGAAATTCCTAGAGATAGATAGCTTCTAACAAGGAGTCCTAGAATGCCTTCAGGAATAAAGAGAATCAAGCATTAAATGTCTGATAAAAGATAATCCTAAAATTCACAAGGAAAAATAAGAATACAAGAATGGGTAAGAAAACACGTGGAAAAGTTCTGAAGACTAGCCCAACCAGATATTAATACATATTGCAGAGCTTCTATAATTAAAGTAGTGTATTATTGGCATGCAAATAGACAAATCAAAAAGAAATACACTGGAAACAGACACAATTACATAAAATAAATCAAGCATATGATAAAAGTAGTCTCTCTCAAAGCATTAGAGCAAAGGTCACCATTTGAGGTAAATGGTGTTAGGATAACTGAATAGCCATTTGGAAAAAAATTAAATCCATTTCTCCTACCAGAGAACAGCCTAAACTACAAATGGATCAGAGATCTAAATGCAAAATATGAAACTAGATGAGCATGAGGAGAAAATTAACTTTGGAGTACAAAAGGCTTTTCTAATTATGACTCAAAATTCAGAGGCAATAAAAGATTGACAAATTTAACTACATAAAGAAAAAATTACAACTTTTACATGGTCAAAAATACCATAAGCAAAGTCAAAAGGCATGAAAAACTAGGAATAAGTTTTTGCAACATATTTCAAAGATAAAGGGCCAATTTCCCTTTTTTAAAAAAACCTTTAAAATTGAGGGGAAAATGACCAAAAGTTATAAATAAAATGAGAAAAGCAACAGATAATTCACAATATAGATATAAACATGAACTTTCAGCACATGAAAAAATGTTTAACTTCACTCATAATAAGTAAAATGCAAATTTAAACTTTATTGAGATAGCATTTGTCAAAAAATCACAAAGTTGCAGTACACTCTGTTGTCAAGACTGTAGGGAAACAAGCACTCCCATACTTTGCTGATGGGAATGCAAAATGGCATAGTCTCCGTGGAGGGGCATTTGGCAAGATCTAAGAAACTACATATACAGTTACCCTTAACCAGTAATCCCATTTGTAGGAATGTATCCTAAAGACATACCTCCAGTAACACCAAAATATGTGTGCAAAAGATTATTCATTACAGCATTACTTTGTAACTGTGAAATATTTGAAATTTCCTAAATATCCAAAGGGATTGGCTGCAAAAACTGTGGTATATACACACGAGAGTACCATGCAGCTCTAAGAATGAGGAAGATTTCCTGAAAAGACACAAATACATGGAGGTTAAACAACATGTTACTAAACAATGAATGGGCCAACTAGTAAATCAAAGAAGCAAAAACACATGGAAACAAATGAAAATGAAAACAAAATCATCCAAAACTTTTGGAATGCAGTAAAAGTGGGCCTAAGAGGGATGTTTATAGTAATACAGGCACACCTCAAGAAGAAAAATCTCAAACAATCTAACCTTACAGCTAAAGGAGCTAGAGAAAGAAAAACCTATGAAGCCTAATAAAGCTGGCAGAACAAAGGAAACAACAGAGATAAGAAAAAACTGATATAGAAACTAAAAAACAAAAAAACACAGTAGAGCATATCAATGAAACCAGGAGTTGGTTCTTTGAAAAAATTAATAAAATTGATAAATCTCTAGCCAGACATCAAAAGGAAAAAAAGAAAGGACCCAAATAAATAAAATCACAAATGAAAGAGAAGTAACAGCCATCACCACAAAACTACAAATAATCATAAGAGGATATTATGAAAACTAGATCCCAATAGATTGGACAACCTAGAAGAAATGGGTAAATTCCTAGAAATAGATCAACTACCAAAACTGAAATAGGAAGAAACAGAAAATTTGAACAGATCTATAACCAGCAAAGAAATTGAATCAGTAATCAAAAAACTCCTAACAACAAAAGTCCAGGACCAGATGGTTTCACAGGTGCATTCTACCAAACATTTAAAGAGGAGTTTAAGGAATTTAAATATTCATTTAAAGAATACCTATTCCTCTCAAACTTTTTCCAAAAAATGAGGATGGAAAACTTCTAAATTCTATGAAGCCAGCATTACCCTGATCCCAAAACCAGATAAAGACACCACTGACAAAGAGAACTACAGACCAATATCTCTGATGAACATCGATGCAAAAATCCTCAATAGAATACTAGGAAATGAGGGGGAAATGGGTGATAGGCATTATGGAGGGCATTTGTTGGGATGACCACTGGGTAAGCCAATTTGACAATACATTATTTTCTTTAAAAAAAATACTAGCAAATAGAATCCAACAATACATTTAAAAAATCATTCACCAAAATGAAGTGAGATTGATTCCTGTGTTGCAAAAGGGTGGTTCAATATTTGCAAATCAAGCAATGTGACACATCACATCAATAAGTGAAAGGATAAGATCCTTATGATAGTTTCAATAATGCAGAAGAAGCATTTGACAAAGTACAACATCCGTTCATGATAAAAACCCTCAACAAAGTAGATTAGAGGGAATATATACCTGAACATAATAAAGGCCATATATGAAAAAACTACAGCAAATATCCTCAATGGGGAAAAACTGGGACCTTTTCCTCTGTGGACAGAAACAAGACAGGGAGGTCCACCCACATCACTTCAATTTCACATAGTAATGGAAGTCCTAGCCACAGCAATCAGACAAGAAAAAGAAATCAAATGCATCCAAATCAGCAAGGAAGAAGTCAAACTTTCACTATTTGCAGATGACATGATACTGTATATAGAAAACCTGAAAACTCCACCAAAAAACTGTTAGAACTGATAAATTCAGGGGCGCCTGGGTGGCGCAGTCGGTTAAGCGTCCGACTTCAGCCAGGTCACGATCTCGCGGTCCGTGAGTTCGAGCCCCGCATCAGGCTCTGGGCTGATGGCTCGGAGCCTGGAGCCTGTTTCCGATTCTGTGTCTCCCTCTCTCTCTGCCCCTCCCCCGTTCATGCTCTGTCTCTCTCTGTCCCAAAAATAAATAAAAAAAAAAAAAAAAAAAAAAAAAAAAGAACTGATAAATTCAGTAAAGTCACAGGATACAAAAATCAATGTTCAGAAATCTGTTGTGTTTCTATACACCAATAATGTAGCAGAAGAGAAGTTAAGGGCTTAGTTCCACTTACAGTTGCACCAAAAATAATAAGATACCTAGGATTAAACCTAACTAAAGAGGTGAAATACCTATCCTCTGAAAACTAAAATCACTGAGGAAAGAAATTGAACGTGATACAAAGAAACAGAAAGACATTTCATGCTCTTGGATAGGAAGAAGAAATATTGTTAAAATGTCTATACTGGGGCGCCTGAGTGGCTCAGTCGGTTAAGCGGCCGACTTCGGCTCAGGTCATGATCTCGCGGTCCGTGAGTTCAAGCCCCGCGTCGGGCTCTGTGCTGACAGCTCAGAGCCTGGAGCCTGTTTCAGATTCTGTGTCTCCCTCTCTCTGACCCTCCCCCGTTCATGCTCTGTCTCTCTCTGTCTCAAAAATAAATAAACGTTAAAAAACAAAATTTTTTTTTAAATAAAATGTCTATACTATCCAAAGCAATCTACACATTCAATTCAACCCCTATCAAAATACCACCAGCATTTTTCAAAGAGCTAGAACGAACAATCCTAAAATTTTTATGGAACCAAAAGACCCTGAATAGCCTAAGCAACCTTGAAAAAGAAAAGCAAAGCTGGAGGCATCACAATTCCAGAGTTAAAGTTATATTACAAGGCTGTAGTCATCAAGACAGTATGGTAATGGGATTAGATCAATAGAACTGGATAGAAAATCCAGAAATGAACCCACAATTACATGGTCAATTAATCTTTAACAAATCAGGAAAGAATATCGAATGGCAAAAGGATAGCCTCTTTAACAAATGGTGTTGGGAAAACTGGACAGCAACATGCAAGAGAATGAAACTGAACCTCTCTCACACCATACACAAAAATAAATTTAAAATGGATTAAAGACCTAACTGTGAGACCTGAAACCATAACAATCCTAGAAGAGAACAGAGGCAGTAATTTCTTTGACATCAGCCATAGCAACATCTTTCTAGATAGGTCTCCTGAGGCAAGGGAAATGAAAGCAAAAATAAACTATTGGGACTTCATCAAAAGTCTTCTCCACAGCAGAGGAAACAATCAATAAAACTGAAAGGCAACCTAAGGAATGGGAGAAGATATTTGGAAATGACATATCCACAAAAAGCGTTAGTATCCAAAATCTATAAAGAATTTATAAAACTTAACAGTCAAAAACAACCCAATTTAAAAATGGCCAGAAGACATAGACATTTTTCCAAAGAAGACATCCAGATGGCCAACAGACACATAAAAAGATGCTCAGTATCACTATCAGGGAAATGCAAATCAAAACTACAAGGAGATACCATCTCACACCTGTCAGAATGGCTAAAATCAACAACACAAAAAACAACAGGTGTTGGCAAGGATGTGGAGAAAGGGGAACCCTCCTGCACTGCTGGTGGGAATGCAAACTGCTGCAGCCACTCTGGAAAACGGTATGGAGATTCCTCAAAAAGTTAAAAATAGAACTACCTTATGATCCAGCAGTTACACTACTAGGTACTTACCGAAAGATTACAAAAATACTATTTCTTTTTTTAATGGTTCGATTTTGACTTTATTTTATATTCAAGAAATGGTTAAATATTCAAATCAAACCCTGAAGTGAATCCTATTAGAAGTTCAGTTGAAGAAAAAAATATATAAAATAGAGGAAGAAAAAAAAATTCTGCATCCCTTTGTAATTAAACAGTTCTAATCCAAGGAAAAGGAGGTGGGGGTGGGAAAGCAAGTAAGGTAGAAAGAATTAGAGGTTTAACTTCACACTTCTCAGGATTAGATTTCACAGGCATGCTTTATAGTTTTAGTCCTACCAGTCTTTACTGGTAGGTGGTAGTTGACATGCCATAAACTTTAATCCGGAAGAAGGATAGAGTACATGTCACATGATATAGCATCCTCAGAAGTGTATACATTAATGAAAATGAATTGGATTAACCATCTGTGTTCCCATAACTTCCTAGAGACATTTAACTGATGCATGTTTTAAGCAATATTTAATCATTAGTTTCTTGAAACAAATGTGAGAGGAGTATTGGCTTTCTCCCCATACTGTTTAATTTTTTTAATATAACATATTGTCAAATTGGCTAACATACAGCATGTGAAGTGTGCTCTTGGTTTTGGGGGTAGATTCCCATGGTTCATCACTCATATACAACACCCAATACTCTTCCCAACAAGTGCCCTCCTCAATGTCCATCACCCATTTTCCCCTCTCCGACACGGAGGACGGATTCCATATGTTTTCACTCCAGTGTGGATCCTGAGAAACATCAGAAGACCGTGGGGGAGGGGAAGGAAAAAAAAGTGGTTAGAGAGGGAGGGAGCCAAAACATAAGAGACTCCTAAAAACTGAGAACAAACTGAGGGTTTATGGCGGGGGGGGGGGGGGAGGGTGGGTGGGTGATGGGTATGGAGGAGGGCACCTGTTGGGATGAACACTGGGTGTTGTATGGAAACCAATTTGACAATAATTTCATAAATAAATAAAATCATCAAAAAAAATAAAAGAATGAGGACAATTTCTATAAAATGATATGAAGTGATTTCCAGGAGGCACAGTTAAAACAACAACAACAACAACAACACTGAACCAAACTGGAAATACAAGACTCATGCTTCTGAGAATAACTTTTTGTATAGTTTTGACTTCTGAAAGCATATTGATCTCTTGTTCAAAAAAAAAAAACATTGAATCAGTAAGAATGGGAAGGAAAAAAATCCCTGAAATTGAAAGCAAACTGAAACAAATAAATCTAATTGTACTTCAAATGAAAAATACAGCCACACTGAAGGGGGAAAAATAAACAACGAATGCAGGTGGTTTATGAACACAGTCTGGCAAAGTCTGTTATAGCCCCTCAGTCTGAGGCAGGTTAAGGTTAGGATACCCGGTGAGGAAAAACTGCAAACAAATTCTCCACTTTTTTTTTTTAATGTTTATTTATTTTCGAGAATGAGAGAGACAGAGCATGAGCAGGGGAGGGGCAAAGAGAGAGGGAGACACAGAATCCGAAGCAGGCTCCAGGCTCTGAGTTGTCAGCACAGAGCCCGATATGAGGCTCGAACTCACAAACTGCAAGATCATGACCTGAGCTGAAGTCGGAGGCTTAACTGACTGAGCCACTCAGGTGCCCTGAAATCCTCCACTTTTTTTTTTGTAGATTTTCTTATGGTAGTGGTGAGGGCAAGACACTACTGAAACAGTTTTGGATGTATTATCCGACTCATCAAAAGACTAAGTATGTTCATATTGTTGAAATACAGGATCCTCATTGTGGAAGGAAGGACATACAAATATTGATTTGGATCCAAAACAGGACTCTGAGGACACCTGGGTGGCTCAGTCGGTTAAGCATCTGGCTCTTGGTTTCGGTTCAGGTCGTGATCTCACAGTTCAGTGAGATGGGATTCTGTGCTGACAGTGCAGAGCCTCTTTGGGACTTTCTCTCTCTCCCCCACTCTCTCTCTCAAAATAAATAAACTTTTAAAAAATGCTCAAAAAAGCGTTCTGTGAAATGATCACCATTCATTCCTTTCTGTTGTCACCTTGAAGAGGTACATTTTGTTGGGCCACTTATGCTTTTCATAGGTCACTTTACATCTATGTCACCGTTCGACTTAGAAAATCTAAAGCTTAAATCGAAACCTACACCTTTCCTGATGTCCCCAGGGCATCTGCCCACCTCACCACACCGTGCCCTAACCATAGCCTCACCCATGTGGAAACCACATTCTTGTAGAAGTAGCGACTTTTCCTCCCCCTTTCCCCTCTCAGCTCTTAAAATGGCAGAGGTCTTGGTCCTGGTTGTATCCCCAGTTCCTACTAAAGAATCTAGAACTTGACAAACGTTGGTTCGCTTAAACCGTACTGCACGTCTTTTGCCGTAGGCCACCAAAATCCTTCTGTGGGATTATAAGTCTGAAATATGAAATTCAGTAGGCAGTAGGCAGTAGGTCTACCTCTCAAGAAAAGGAATAATCCTTGCAAATGCCCTTTGGTGAATCTGAGGTGGCACGGTAGGAAATAAGGGAGGGATCTCTACCCGGTAATGAACTAGCTGCTCTGACTTGTGGGAAATAAACCTCAGGTGCTGTCTTTCAGGGTGACTGAGATTTTCATGGGAGAAAAAGCAGCCAATTATTGGCTGCTTAATTATAAGCACTGTCTTGTTGAGAAACAGAAAAAAGCAGCATATTGAGCTATGTTGACCTAATGTGACAGCTTCCAGGAATATTAAAGCAAATTTTAAACACAAATCAGATTCTCTGTAAGTTATTTACTACCGAAACTTGTGTTCTTTGCTGATTAAGGGCACAGCAGCAATGAACTGAACTGCTGGAGTTACTTCCAGCGAAAGACAGAAGACATCTCTTAGCCTTGCAAATTCATGCGGAGATGCTCATTTGATTCTGCCACCTGTGAGGGGTTCCTGTCTCATTCCTTCTCACAAGTTCTGATGTTCTTCCTACTTCTATGAGGTGCTGGCAGCTTTTGGGGGAATGTGATTATAAAAGCACTATCCAATCATACATTTGGTGTCGGAGTCCTTAGCCACTATTCCAGCTTTACTAGAGCTTACCAAGCAGCATATTTTCCTTCGCACGAGTTGTTCTCACCACCTCCTACCTCGGGGCATAACATCTACTGCTGGAGCAAATACATTTCAGTTTGGAGGCGTGAGGAGCACGCTCATCATTGTGGCTCCTCTGCAGATTCAGACATACTTTGAGTCTGCCCTCGGCTCCTGCCAACGTCGGTGAATGCTTGAGGTCTCAAGTCACAGACCTTTCCACCCTGGGAGGTTAAAGCCTGTGCATCAGCAGAGAAGAGCAAAAAGAAAGTTGAAGCATAGAGAGGAAAGGTAGGCCACTGGAAGAAAAGAGGGGAAGGAGACGTGTCCCAGGAGCTGCCCCTGCCCAAGTCCTCCTGGAGAAGGGACACTTCTGAACTGAGTTTAGGGTTCTTCCAGAAACTATTATCAAATGACAGAATATTCTAAAGCCTAACATCACTTCCACTTTAAAGTCAGCAAGGTATACAGAAGGTATGTACAAGCGTGGTATGAATAACACAGGTTTGAATTACAAGACCCAGTTCAAGAAACCCATGGGGGAGGGGAAGGAAAAAAAAAAAAAAAGAGAGGTTAGAGTGGAAGAGAGCCAAAGCATAAGAGACTCTTAAAAACTGAGAACAAACTCAGGGTTGATGGGGGGTGGGAGGGAGGGGAGGGTGGGTGATGGGTATTGAGGAGGGCACATTTTGGGATGAGCACTGGGTGTTGAATGGAAACCAATTTGACAATAAACTTCATATATTGAAAAAAAAAAAAAAAAAAAAAAGAAGACCCAGTTCAGGGAATAGGACTCCCGACACCTTACTTAGGCCACTTGGCCTTCTTTGCATCTCCTTATCTGCTCATTGTCCTCATCTGCTAAATGGGGACAACACCTGCCAGTGACATTGTAGTGAGCACCGGACAACGATACACATGAAAGAATTCTGGAGACTGATGCACCGAGCAAGGGTAAGTTTTCATTTCAACCATGGGTGGAGGGCTGGTTAACAGACTTCTACTTCAGGGATTCTGAGAACTAAAGAACAAATACACATGACAAGCACAATCAAGATCCCACTGATTTACATTGTTAACTTACATCCACACTCTCACGGATCAATAAGGTTGCTTATGTTTGTGAGTAATTGTTTTATATATTTGGGGGCTCCGGTATTCAGTGCACAGACATTTATAATTGTTAGCTCTTCCTGATGGATAGACCCTGTAATTATTATATAATGCCCTTCTTCATCTCTTGTTACAGCCTTTAATTTAAAGTCTAGTTTGACTGATATAAGTATGGCTACTCCAGCTTTCTTTTGGCTTCCAGTAGCATGATAAATAGTTCTCCATCCCCTCACTCTCAATCTAAAGGTGTCCTCAGATCTAAAATGAGTCTCTTGTAGACAGCAAATAGATGGGTCTTGTTTTTTTATCCATTCTGATACCCTATGTCTTTTGGTTGGCGCATTTAATCCATTTACATTCAGTGTTATTATAGAAAGATACGGGTTTAGAGTCATTGTGATGTCTGTATGTTTTATGCTTGTAGTGATGTCTCTGGTACTTTGTCTCACAGGATCCCCTTAGGAACTCTTGTAGGGCTGGTTTAGTGGTGACAAATTCCTTCAGTTTTTGTTTGGGAAGACCTTTATCTCTCCTTCTATTCTAAATGACAGACTTGCTGGATAAAGGATTCTCGGCTGCATATTTTTTCTGTTCAATACATTGAAGATCTCGTGCCAATCCTTTCTGGCCTGCCAAGTTTCAAAAGAGAGATCAGTCACGAGTCTATTATAGGTCTCCCTTTATAAGTGAGGGCACGTTTATCCCTTGCTGCTTTCAGAATTTTCTCTTTATCCTTGTATTTTGCCAGTTTGACTATGATATGTCGTGCAGAAGATCGATTCCAGTTACATCACACTCTCATGGATCTATGCATATTTCTACACATCGAATAACAAAATGGGGAGACTTAAAAGGAACGTGAGCAGTTTTCAAATATTCGAAGGGCTGCCATGTGAAAGAGGGTTTAGATGTATCTAGAGGGGCTCAGAGATAGACCCTCAGACTGGCAGAAAAAAGCTATAGAGAAACAGATTTAGGATCAATACATTTCAAATATTTAGGACTCATTGAAAACGGGATGGCTCCCAGTAAGGGAACGAGCTCCCTGATGTTGAAAATGTTTAAGTTGAAAGGAACGTAAGTGAACTCATCATATCTGCTTTGTTGGCTTATGTCCCTCCTGTGTCCAGAACAGCTTCTGGCATGAAGAAATCACCCAGATATGTTTGTTGCACAAAGGCATGAACATACCCTGTGATCACTTTGACTCAAAAACTACGATTTTGTGATAGATGTTCGATAATAATTCTCCATTCTGCCGAGTCTGCGTCGGTTCAGCAGCTCAGCTGGGAGTTTCAAAAGCCATAATCATTTAAAGATTTTCTTCAGGTCAAATTCACAAACCCAGAAGGGCAGCTCTGTATCTTCAGACAAATGGGTACCAAAAGGCCTGAGCTCATTGTTACACCAAGAGTATGGGATGGAAAACAGATAAAATCATCAGGCCTACACAAATCTACCAACAAAATCAAATGAGATTAAGGAGAGGGAGAGGCTGCTATTCAGGTACAGTTCCAAGAGACTCTGCAGTCAGGAACATTCTCCTGCCCATCTCTGTATCTCTAATACTCCACACAGTGTCTGGGACAAAGTAGGCACTTAAAAACCATCTGCCGCATTCAGTTGAACTGGAATTTATATCTGACCATCATTAAACTCTTTGTCATCTCTTTTCACATTAGATTCACATTCAGCTCTATGTTTATTCATATGCTTATTTTTATTTCATTGTATAATGTCTTTCTTCCCAGCTACATTATGAATACCATGAGGGATGATGCCTTTTATTTATCCCTGTAGGCCAGTGTAACCTTGATACATTGTATGGCACATAGGAGGTGCTCTATTAATATCTGTTGAAGGAACTGAATGGATACTGGAAGTAGATCCCTGAAATAATTGTGTAGATGAAAGAATTCTAGAATCACAGAATCTTTCCATTAGAAGAGACCTTGGCAATCCTTTCAGTTACTTATTATCAAGTATTCCCATTTAGGCCGAACAATTTAAGAAATGAAACAATTTAATCTATGTAAAGTAACACTTAATGCAATAGTAATTAATATCAAGGATATTTCTTCTTTTTAAAAAAAAATTTAACATTTATTTATTTTTGAGAGACCGACAGAGACAGAGCATGAGCAGGGGAGGGACAGAGAGAGAGGGAGACAGGCTCCAGGCTCCAAGCTATCAGCACAGAGCCCAATGTGGGGCTCGAACTCACAAACCTCGAGATCATGATCTGAGCCAAAGTCAGACTCTTAACCAAGTGAGCCACCCAGGCGCCCCTCAAGGATATTTCTTCTATAATGACATTCAAAAGTATTCATTAGAGTCTCAGCAAAAACTCAGCTTCAAAGTTCCTTGAGGGAAACATTTTACTCGTCTACACTTCCATCCTCAGATTTCAGTCAATCCAGGAGTTGCAGATTAACTAAGTTAGTCCTCTTCTCTGGGCAACATATTTTGGGTTTCTCTTCTCATTGCCGCCTCCACTGGAGGACAGGCTAGGCAGGGAAAAGAAACCAAGCCAATCACGGGGCATGAGTTTCGGCAGCTTTTATAAAAGCCACTGGTGAAGCAGTGTTGGTATTTGGTTCCTCTGCGGTTGTCTCTTGGGAGCTTTTCCACTCAGAGTCTTATCTCTTCACTCAGAGTGGTTTGTTTTTACCCCCCGAAGGTTCAAATGTCTGTTAAGGCAGCACTACTCAAAGTATGGTCCCTGAATCCATTTGTCACCAGCAGGTGACAAGAACTTACACCAGCTCATAAATCAAAACACTGAAACTTCCTTCATTGGAAAAATATTGCTGCCAAGACAAAAATATTTATCGGGAGAACTAGACTGTGTGTGTAGTGACATAATTGACTTAAAATCCTGGCAGAAGATCCTTACCTGGTTGCAAATCAGTAACAAATAGCTCAGAGACTGGCACTTTCAATAGCATTATGGTAGGCATCAAATGATGGCTTTTTCCTGGGGTATCTAAAGGACAATAGGAAACTTCAAACCAAAAGGGACAATTCCCTAGGTATGGGTTCTAACACACATATATTATTTCTAGACCGGGTGAACAGTATTTGAGGTTTGGGAGGGAACCACCGAAATGAGGTATCCTGGCATGACCAAGTCTGGTACACAGTTGGTGCATAAAACAGTATCAACTCATCTTCTCCTACCCTGCCCCAATCCATTGTTTTTCAAAGGACCACCTGCATTAGAATCACCTAAGGAATTTATTAAACCTGCATGTTGCCAGGTCTCCTGCACTAGAATCTCTGGTTAGGAGACCTAGGAAACCACCTGCTTAACAGGCATCCGAAAGATTTTTTTATGTACACCAAAACCTAGGAACTACTGGACTAGGCCAGCTGAGACTGTAAAAAAAACCTTATTGTTCACACGATTTTACAGCTGCCAAAAAAACAAAAGCCAAAAGTAGGCATTAAGAACTTTTTGTCCTTGCCGCAGTGTAGCTGATCAACCAATGCCAATACTGCTCATACAATAAACAGGCTTTGCCCTCCAGTCTGTCTATCATTTACTGTTGAAGCAACCCAGTGTGTGGTGTAGGGAAGGATAAATTCTTCCTCCATCCTTCAAGGTCTTCCAGCTGGACTGAGAATTAAATTTACATGAGACAGATTAACAGAAATAAAAAAAAAAAAAAAAAAAGCTTTATTGCACGTGTGTGGAGCCCTAATAATGAAATTGAGACCTCAAGAAATGACCAAGGCATGCAGTTTTTATACTTTTTAGACAAAGAGACGATAAATTTGTGAGGAACTGACCTGATAAAGAAAACAGGTGTTTGGGAGCTTTAATTAGTAAGAAATTCTAAGCAGAATTTGAGCTGTAGATTAGTTTAAAAAAAAAAAAAAGTAGCAAGGTTTGTTTCTACAGCTTTCTTGGCTTTAAAGTTCCTGTCTCTGGCAATAAGGATGTCTTTTTTTTTACCACTTAGTTCAGGGAGGGTACATTTCATATGGAAAATTGATTTTTGCTTTCAGGGGAACAAAAGAGGATCTAAGGGTCTCTGCATGGATGGTTTCTTAACTTTCATTTAAAGTAATCAATATGCCAAGGTGGCACATTTTGGGGCAGCCTGTCCTTGGCCCCTGTTTAACTGCCATTAACCTCATAGGATTCTTGCCTCTGGGTAGCCCATTGCTCAGTACAATACTGAATTTTCAATTATGTTGACTTGAGGAACAATGGGTCCTTCAGTTTTGATTTCTTATTTTAACAGAACTTCCTCATCTTAGAAATAGCCGGGATTTCAATCAACATTTTTCTCAGTGAGGAAATTTCAACATAATGGACTTCCTTCAAATGGCATTTCTCTCACAATCCCGTAACTGACTGGCATGCCAGAGCCTGCTCAAGTAAGTAGGTTCGGGGACATGGCTAGAAGTTAAATCACCTGGCACTGCAGTGACAATGTAAAATGGGCTATCAGTTTTAAAATCCCCTCACTACAGTGCCTTATCAACAACGGTACCTCTAGGGGCGCCTGGGTGGCTCAGTCGGTTAAGCGTCTGACTCTGGATTTCAGCTCAGGTCATGATCTCACGGTTTGTGAGATGGAGCCCTGAATCCAGCTCTGTGCCTACAGTGCAGAGCCTGCTTGGGATTCTCTCTCTCTCTCCCTCTCTCTGCCCCTCCCCTGCTCATGCTCTCTCTCTAAATAAATAAATAAACATTTAAAACACAAACAAACACTGATACCTCTGTAAGACGGGCACTAGGCCAAGTGCCGTACCGTAAAAATTACATTTGCCTGTTGTGGCATTAATGCTCAGCCAAGCAACTGATCTCAGTACACAGTCAAGTACGCCAGAACAGGCATCAAGGGCAGAATCTAAACCACAGGGTGAACACCAAGGAGCCAGAATAGGCACCACAGGTCAGGAACGCTGGGTCTGCCAGTGGAGAGGAGTCGGCTACAGCCTCTTACCTGTTCAGCGGTCTCCGCAAGGGTGAATGTTTCACACTGACACGTATGATACCAAACACATGAGAACCGACAGCCTGGGCAAGTGAAGTCTCTGGTTTTTAAACGGTTGACTCATAATGAAAAAGCTCTCACAAGCCGAAAACATGGTCCATATCAGTTGAATCACACTTTTGAAGAAAGCTATGACCCACTTGTTTATACCGTTCCTTTGGCTATCACTCTTCAGTATCCTTCCCAGAGTAAATGGTGGATCACAAACTGACTCCCAAACACAGAGAGACAAGGAGAGCCTGAAGAAAGGGACAGGCCACTCCAGACTGGTAGGTGGCTGTCTCAATAAGCAATGGGACTTAGTTACGAGGTTTATCTTGGGCAAACGAGAGACAAGTAGATGTTCACACCTGCCCGCCATAATCTTAAGTTTATATAGAGGCCGGCGCTGGGTTCAGTCACATATTTAGTCCAGATGGTCTCAATTACATGTTACTCTTTCACGGCGGCGTCCTTGAAAATGGCTCCAGCTGAGGGAATGGCCAACAGGCAGAAGGTATCTTTCAAAGATGGGGAGCAGGTGAGGAGCCTCTGATGGCTTAGATCTAGTTCAGAGATCAACCAGTGGTCATGTCCTTTCGTTGACCTCCTCCAGCAGTAAGAAAAGATCAGATAAAAAGACTCAGATCTATGCCTTCTCACTTCACAAGAGTTATGCCACACCAGACACAAAGTGGATCAACACTCAGACCAATTATTTCCACTTCTTCCTTATCAGCCCCCACTGTCTTATACATCTGATGTACTGTAGCTTAGTTTTCCTCCAGTAGAATCTGAATCATCAGAATGAGGAAATTTCAATTTTTCACACACAAACGCCGATAGCTTTGATAGCTAAATGACTGAAGGGGGAAACGGGCTTCCCCTGCCACACCCTGTTATGGTTTCAACACTTTCCTACCTCCTAGCCCGAGTAAAAGTTAAATAAAAAGTGTCCCTGCAAATGCTAACTTCATATACACCTAGGAACATACAAGAAATTAGTACCTGAAAAAGATGGCACTCCAAAACTGGTAGGGAATGGGTGAAATAGCAAACAGTGTTTGGGAAACTGGCCAGCCATGTAGGGAGAGTTAAAATCTGCATTCCCATAACTCAAGCTCAGAACTGATACCAAAATAAGTGTAGCCTTTTAAAGTATATCATGAAAACCATAAACCATAAATGTTGGTACATTTGATTGCATTAAAGATGACATATGTGAAGGATAAATGCTATATGATTCCACTTATATGAGGTATCTAAAATAGTCAAAGTCATAGAAACAGAGATTGGAATGGTGGTTGGCAGGGGCTGGAGGGGAGGGGAAAACGAGGAATTGCTACTCAATGGGTGTAAATTTCAGTTATGCAAGATGAGTAAGTTCTACACATCTGCTGTACAACCCTGTCCTGTAGTAAACGATGCTGTATGTGCACTTAAAAATCTGTTAAGAGGCTAGATCTCATGTTAAGTGTTCTTACCACAATTTGTAAATATCACATATGATAAGACATGTAATATATAATAGGCAAATGATTAATCTCAAATATGCAAAAAGTTCTTAAATATCAATAAGAATGAACAGCCAATAGAAAAATATTCAAGGGGGGGCGCCTGGGTGGCTCAGTCGGTTGGGCGACCGACTTCGGTTCAGGTCATGATCTCACAGTTTGTGAGTTTGAGCCCCGCATCAGGCTCTGTGCTGATAGCTTGGAGCCTGGAGCCTCTTCAGATTCTGTGTCTCACCCTCTCTCTGCCCCTCCCCTGCTCATGTTCTGTGTCTCTCAATAATGAATAAATATTAAAAAAAAAAAATACTCGAGGAACATGAAATGGAAGTTACACACACACACACACACACACACACACACACACGCTCCTGCACAAATGACTAGTAAACAGATGAAAGCCTCATCAACATTAAACAGGAAAGACCTGTCTTTTGCCCATTGGAATTAGCACTGTTATGCACTGTGAATGGGAGAGTAACCAGTACAGATTTCTTGCAAAGCAGTTCGGCTACTGCCATGAAAATGGTAAGTAGAGTTATGCTTTTACACAGCTAACCCACTTAGGGGTTTTTATCCGAAGGACAGTTTATGCACCAGAACCTTCACCTCTTTCATTCAGAACGGTAAAAATGTGGAAAACAAATTTCAACAGTGCGAGATTGGGTATGTAAAACAATGGTACACGCATTCTCTTGTGTGTGCGGTCATGAAAAATGATGTAGACCTGTATTGGACGTGATGGAAAGATGCCTAAGTGTTTACTGAAGAAAAGCACGTGATATAGAATTTGATCCTATTTATGTAAAAGTACATTCATATATCTGTGCACATATGTTCATATGTAGAGAAGACCAGAATATTTACCAAACTGCTAACAGTTGTTATCTCTGGGTTCTGGTGTTGCAACTGAACTTACTTGTCTTTGTACTTTATGTATCAGTGGGGTTTTTATTTGTTTTTACAATGACTGTGTGTCATTTTCACTGAAACGATGGTCTCTTTTTCCAAAACGAGGGTGGTTTCATCAAACACATATATCAGAAACAGAATAAAAAGATGCTTTTCTGCTTTTAGAACTGATCATAGGAAAAATTCTAAACCATTTAAGGTTTGTCTCTAGTTCCCAGATTATGAAATGTCCATCCCATCACCCTGGAACTATCACTCTGAAATGCATGACTGCAAGGTCTGAAGTGGTGGTCGGTCAACTCCTCCCAAAGACAGTGACCATGTTACTGTTCAAATTAGCAACATACAACCCAGACATGAAGCTCGGGCCACCCTTTCATTGCATACCCCAACTTGCCCAACTGATCTTCTGTATTGGCATTGACTAGACGCACCAGGGTACACAGCCCTCTGTGGCTTTTTTGACTGATGGCAATTGCTTCACAAATTTACAAAGCTGTGAGTACTATCGTATTGACTAGAAACTATTCAATGCTGAGCCTCTCAACCCTAGATGTGTTTACATCCTCCTTCCAATTCGAATGTTTACATCCTCACAACTGGATGTGAGGGAGCTTTTCTCAGTCCTACTCAAAATCTGTGGACTGATGCTGATCTGATCCACAAACAGTTCACAAATCTGCAAGAGAAAAGTGGTTAAGACTAAACACTTGGACACTTTTTAGCAATTTGAAGTTTTATGCTATCGAATAAAAATAAAGAATTGGGGCTCATGTTTTGTATGTAAAAAATTCATTTCTTCTAGTAATTGATTTTATTTTATAAAAGAATCAGTACATGACAGATTAGAAAAATTTAAATTTCTAATTTTTACAAAATGGCCCTTCACCTCAGTTTGAGAGTTCTCTTTTATAACTAATATGTACTAGTATGAATAGGTTAGCATATTAAGTTTCCTACTGCTGCTATAACAAATTACCACCAATTTAGCAGCCTAAAACAACACATATTTATTGTCTCATAGTTCTGTAGCTCAGAAGTCCAGATAGGCTTTGCCTGGTTTCTCTGTTCAGAGTCTCACAAAATCAAAATCAAAATGTCAGTCAGCTCTGCTGTCATAAGGAGGCTCTGGAAAGAAGCCACGTCCAAATGCATTCCAATTGTTAGCAAAATCAAGTTCCTTTTAGCTGTAGGACTGAGATCCTCATTTCCTTGCTGGCTGTCAGCTGAGGGCTGCCCTCAGCTGCAGGCCTCTCTGTGGTCCTTGCACATGGATTCCTACATCTCAGAAGCAGCAATAGTATACTGAATTCTCATGTTGGAATCTCTCAACGTCCTCTTTGGCCACACCTGTCTTGCCTCCAGCTGGAGAATGTTCTCTGCTTTTAAGGACTAGCCATAAGATTGGCCTTGCTATAGACTGAATATTTGTCCCTCCAAAATTCCTATGTTGAAACTTGATACCCAATGTGGATATTATGGGGATGTGGGACCTTTGGGAGACGCTCAGATCATGAGGGTGGAGCCCTGAATGGTATTAGTGCTCTTTTAAGAGACCCCATGGAGTTCCCTAGCCCTTTCCTTCTACCATGTGAGGATATAGTGAGAAGGCATTGCCTATCAACTAGGAAGCACGCTCTCACCAATCACCAAATCTGCCAGTGCCTGGAGATCTTAGACTTCCCAGTCTCCAGAAGTGTGAGAAATAAGTTTCTGTTGCTTATAAGCCACCCAGTCTCTGGTATTTTGTTGTAGAAGCCCAAACAGACTAAAACAAGCCTACAGGGATAATCCAGGATAATCTCCCTATTTTAAGGTCCACAGCCTTAATCACAGCTGCAAAATCCCTTTGCCATACAATGTAACGTACACATTGTTTCCGGGGGTTAGGGTGTGGATAACTGTGAAGGGACTGTTATTCTGTCTAATGGACAGGGTCAGGTGAAGTCCAGGAGTCCTCACATATTTGCTTGTTCATGTAGGTAAAGCCTAAAGCCAGAGGAATGAAAGCAGTAACAATGGATGACACGGGAGGTGATGTGGAAGTCTGCCGCTGACTGCACCATCAGTGAGAAGGTCAAGCGAAGGAAGGGAAGTGGGGGTGGCTTGCACGGCAGTTCCCCCTCCCCACTAAACATGTAGGGGAGGCAATACACAGGAAAGCCACCACGTACACACAAGATTGAAAGACATGAAAAAGAGAAACGGTTGGTTACTGGGGAAGAAACAGAAGTTGTTCATAGTCATCTCCTTCTGAGGCCAGGTCATGAATAACAAAGACCCTCAAATTTCCTCAAAGTGGAAAAAGAAGCTGACAGAGCTAGATTTTTTTTTAAAGGAGAACAGAGACTGCCCTAGAGTCCATCCTGAGAACACTCAGGTGGGTAGGGGCAGTGGGTGGAGGGGGAGGAGGAGGGCAGAAAATGCTGGTGCCCCGGGATGCCTGGCTTTATGACCTCAAGTCCCTCCCTTGCCCAGTCCTCTCCTCGGGCTGTCACTTGGGACACCAACTTTTAAATAATTATTATTCTATCCCTTCACCTTCACCTCTTTGTTTTAAATCAAACTTTAGACAACTGAATTACCAACCTTTTGTTCTTTCCTCATTTTACAGTGCAGACCTCTAAATCTTTAGATTTTCTACCACCACCCAATAAATCACACAAATCTGATAACTGATTTTTCCACAGGCCTTATCTCACCCGCTTCCTTGTGTTTCAACAGGACAAAGAGCATCATAGTAATTACAGTACACCTGCCCCCTAGCCTGCTAACATTTATGCCCATGCTCTTAACATTTGTTTAAACAGAATTCTGAGTGCCTGGGTGGTTGTCGGTTAAGCGGCCAACTTCGGCTCCGGTCATGATCTTACAGCTCGAAGGCTTAGGAGTTTGAGCCCCACATCGGGCTCTGTGCTGACAGCTCAGAGCCTGTGTCTCCCTCTCTCTCTGCCCCTCCCCTGCTCACGTTCTGTATCTCTCTCTCTCAAAAATAAGTAAACATTTTAAAAAATTTTTACATAAAATTCTTAGCCAGGCAGAAACAACTCACCAAAATATTTGTTAAAACTTAAAACCTTCAATGTCCTGCTAAGGTTGTTGGGGTACTGCCTGTTTGCCTGCCTTCCTTTTTCTTTTTCTTTCTTCCCTCCTTCCCTTTGTTTTTATTGTAACATGTCTCCTCCCCCTGCCCCTTAATGTGTGGATTTCTAAAATCCCATCTGCTACAAAGTATGAATATCTATCAGGCTTGGTATCCTAGGTTCTGCTGTAAGGCTGATATCATAGTCAAAATTGGTTATATTCTTTGTAGAAAGTAGTCATTTATATGGATTTACTCAACTGTAACAGAAAGAATTCACATGTTAAAGTAGGCTTTTTTTTACGCGAAGCAGGTAGGGCTGTAGGGACGGAAGTATCAAGCCTGTAAAAAGAATATTCAAGGGTGAAGTGACGCTTCGGGGAAGCAGTGGGAGGGTGTCCAAGTAGCTACCAGGCAGTTGTTTCAACTCCCACATCCTCCACACCCTTACACTGCAGTCATTCTTACCAAGTTGTCACATCCTGTTTCAGTTCCACTAGATACTGTTGCAATTCCACAGACTTCTTGGCTGTATTCGCCACCGTTGATCACTCTATCCTAGAAACAGTTCACTCCTTGCCTTCCCTGATAAACCTTCCTGTGGTTCTCCTGGGACCACCACTGAGGCAGGGTTTCCCCATGCCAGCCAAGGCACTCTCCTTATCAGGGCCGCAAGCGCCAGAAGCCTTCCCAGCTCCCAGATTCTCCTCACTACCTCAGTCTTAGCTCCAGGTTAACTCAGCAACCAACCTGCTCTTTCAGGTTCCCAGCGTTAAGTGGTGATGGTTTTAAAATATGTTGATAAACTCTTTGATACTTCTCCCTTCAAGAATGGAGCTGAATTCCCCTCCTCTTGTGGACTGGACTCAGTGACTCATTTCTAACAAAGAGGGTGGCAGAAGTGACAATGAAATGAGAACACAAAAGGGGGCCACCTTGGTGGCTCAGTTGGTTAAGCAGCCAACTTTGGCTCGGGTCATGATCTCCCGGTCTGTGGGCTGGAGCCCCGCATCAGGCTCTGTGCTGACAGCTCAGAGCCTGGAGCCTGCTTCGGAATCTGCGTCTCCCTCTCTCTCTATCTTCTCCTACTCATGCTCTCTCTCGCTCTCAAAAATAAACAAACATAAAAAAATTTTTAAAAAGAACACAAAAGGCATTGTGGCTTCCTACCCTTGTTCACTTGGATCACTTGCTCTGGGTGAAGCCAGCTGCCATGTCATAAGGATGTTAAAGCAGCCTTGTCAACAGGCCCACATGGGGAGAAACTGAGGCCTTTGGCCAACAGCCATGTGAGTGAGCCATCTTGTAAGTAGGTCCTCTAACCCTAGTCAAGCCTTCAAATGACTATGGCAGCAAAACCACCTAAACTGCTTCCAAATCACGGACCCACTGAAACTATGAGGTAAGTGTTGTCTGAAAATCACTACATTTTAGGGCCATCTATCATGCAAGTCTAGATAACTGAAACACCAACAACCTATGTTATATCCTCTCCCAAATACCAAGCATTGTTTTAAATTCCTGACTAGACCCCAACTAGCACAAAATGCCAATCTCTTCTCATCATTGGCTAGCATTCTTCGGAATAATTTTTTTTTTTTAATTAAAAGCCAAAATTTTGGACTTTTAATTATAACTTTATCACAACTTTCAATAGTTTTATGGCTCTAATTTAGTCTCTTAATATATGAGCAAGAAAGACTAATAGATAATGATATATGTATAGTTGACTTGAATATATTACCTATTCTCTTTATATAATCTCTCTCCTTTCTCCTTCCCCCTCCACCACCCATTGTCCTTCTCTGTCTATGTCTCCCTTTCCCCACTAAATAATTCTAGTCAGGATGAGACAGGAGCTAAGGAAACTGAGATACACTGAAATTTAAAAACTTGTCCAAAGTCTTATAGGTAGTAAGTAAGGGAGCCAAGATTCAAACCAGACCGACTGCTTTCAAATTCTGTGCTCATAATCACTATGCTATGCAGTCTCTCATAGTGTGTGTGTATAATGATCACATATTAAGAACATCAAAATAGGTAGAAGTCCTTATGTTCACCAGTACGGTTACATAGTCACTGCTGACTGATTTTTCCTTCCATGGTATCTACACAGTTAATCACATGATATTAACTCTGTTAACAGTTAAATATCAACTGTTCTAAGCAATGAACAAAAGACTGATACACACACACACAAGGACACAAAGGAAAACATGTTTATGTTTTTTTTTAAAGAAAGTACTAGATGATTCACACATAAATATCAGAATTCAAGGGAAATATTTGTAGGTAGCTCCATAATATGTAATGTCATGCCCCAGTACGTGATCTACAAATCAGTTCCTTGGAGATGTTCAGTGCAATGATGAACACATCACCGTCTACTGTGTTTACTTAGAAAAGGAAAAAGAAAAAAAAAAAACAAACATTAATCCGAGTTACACTGAGAGATTTTTATTAACTTAAACTGCCATTATTAATTTTGTCTGCCAAGTCCTTAGTGAATATACCTTTTATTTGATATAAACCTACAGGTTCTTATCAATACCACAGGATCATGAAAACATACAGTAATCAGTGTTTTGTAATGGTTAAAACAATGTTCAAATAACAAGTTACTTCACTGAAATACTTAAAAAGAATATTTTGGGGAGTGTTTGAAGGCTCTGTTTATAAATAGTAATTGATATATTTAGATAGGTATTTGGTTCTGAAGATAAACACTTCTTATATAAAACATTGTTTTAATACATTGCTCTACTGAGGCTAAATTACATATATTTCTAGAGCTAAAGAATAAAGCTTTATCTTCATATTTATTTTATTCATAGGACTCTTATCAATGAAGAATGTTGTATCTAACAATAAACTGGCATACTGCGAGTGACATTCCATAGAAGTAAAAAAGAAGGTTGCAACAAAAAAAAAGAGATCACTGCGTTACACATTCTTTATACAAAGAGCCCACTCTGAACAGAGAATTAAATGCAGAGCAAATGCTTTTAAAAGTTTTTGTGCCGAGCTGGCAATTACAATCTCCACAAAATCAAGAGAAAAGGAACAATAATAATACAGAACACAGTATTTTTAACGATTACATCACATTTAAAACCTTCAGCCATCCTCTGGGTTCTCGGATCAGATCGGCAACTGAAATTTCACGTCCACTTGGGCTTGCTTGGCTAAGGTCACTATTTCAGAGAGCTTTACAACCTGAAAGGAAAATACAAAGCATCTTTTATCTCTTCTTTTCACGAAACCATAAAATGAGAACTACTGATGAATGTGAAATTAATGCACATTAAGTCTTTTTCATTTAAAACATCTGGGCTATTCTGACATTGTTATAAATCACTTCACATTCTTACAAGCATTTGCCACTCTTGAAGGATAGTCAAATCTGACACTATTCACAACTCATGCCTCAGTTCAATACTTACTGATTTTATATATATTCCGACTGAAGATGTATATATATTTTATACATATTCCAATTGAATATATATGTGTGATATATGTATATAAATCTTCCTTATTGCTTAAATTTTTTTCTCTTTTAAAGATAGAAACTGTAATTGTCTTAGCTGGATGCCACACAGTGCAAAGCACATCTCAATAAAAATCTGTTTAAATAATATGTACACACCTTAACTTGCAATATTGGGATAGGAGCTTGGGTTTAGGGAGTTAGTTAGTATTTTACTTTTCATCAAGCTGAATTGCAATGTTGTCTCTATAATCTAAGACTAACCAGCTGGTACCATACAAAGCATTACACAAAATAAACATGTCAAAAAACAAACAACAAATTCAGCTTCTCTCCTGCCCAATAGAGTAGTAAAGAGAAGGTTTTGAAGTTAGGCCCCTTGGGTTCAGATCCCATTCTGATACGTATGATGTGATCTTGATGAATAATTTATTTAGCCTCTGTTTCCACATCTATAAAGCCAGAAATTATATAACCACATTTGTAATGAGACAATACCTGTAGAGAAAGCTTAGCATTGCATGCACAAAAAGCAATAAATGGCAGCAGTTGCTATGATCATCATCATCACCATATTATCATCTATACTATTATAACCTCCATAATCTCATAGTCAGAAGAAAAACACTAGTCACAAATTAAACCACCTGCTCACTTTTATCTGTCAGGGGTCCATTTAATCAAGATTCTACGGATTCTTCTACTTTCTTTCCATGTCCACAAAGCTTTCTGGAACACCTCTGTCTACCATTCCTTTGCTCAAAATCTTAAACTCAAGATTAAGTGTAAGTCCCTGTGTCACTAAAGTGCAACTGATTTTTATTTACCAGTGAGTACTTTCCCAAAGTATGTCCCAAAGAAGGACAAAAGACCTTTATTATTTTTACAAAATGATAACATACTAACTTAGCAAATCTCAAAAGCCTATTGCTGATTAAACCATATAGCCCCAGAGTATTCCGTAAAATGTCTATAAACAAAGGTAGGAAAGAATCAAAAGTTCTCATTTTCAAAACACCTTTATGTCTACTATGGGGGGTACTTCAAGATAGGTTATTAAGTAAAAGAAGTGAGGTAAAATACATATTACCATCAAATAATGTGAGAAATGTAGACAGACAAACACACACAGATACATATACACACACATTATTTGCTTATCATTTTAAAAATTGGAAGGATGAACTAAAGACCTCTTTTAAAAACTGGTTATGTGTGGGGAAAGAAGAAACAGGGAATGAGTATAAAAGCTAGATTCTCTGAATATACCTTGTTTTATAGTTTTGACTTTGGAACCACGCAATATCTATATAATATAAAACAAAAATTCCTTTAAAAATAAATAAATTATGGGTGCCTGGGTGGTTCAGTCAGTTAAGCATCCAACTCGACTTCAGCTCAGGTATTGAACCAGCGCTGTGGGATTGAGCCCTGGGCTGGCTGAGGCTCAGTGCTGAGCGTGGTGCCTGTTTAAGACTCTCTCTCTCCTGCTCCCTCTACCCCTCCCCACCCCTACCTTCCACGTGCATATATGTGCGCACTCTCTGTCAAATAAATAAATAAATAAATAAATAAATAAAACTTAGATTCTAAAATGAACAGGCTAATATTGCTAATAATGAGTGTTTTAGCTGCATATTAGGAGCACTGGACCCCTTACACCTATCATCCATCTTACACACTTCGCAAATCTGTCCCTAGATTAGCATAGCCTGCTTACCATTTTAGCAGCTTCATCCAAGTCATCACAAGCAAGAATTTTAAGTCCACTGTCTGTTATCAGAGCCTTAGCATCATCAACTCTTGTACCTGGAAATGATTTATGCAAATATAAAGATGTTTTAAATATTTACACAAAATCATTTAAAATGTCTGCCACAATATGAAATTTCAACATAGAAGTACTTCCATCATTTAATATAAATGCTTCTAAAACCAAAGAAAATACTGTAAAAGTCCAGAGTTACCTCATGAAATATCTTGGTTTACCATGTCAATGGTAACTCAGGAAAGTCAGAATTCAAAACAAAGCACAACAAATAAATCATGTGCCAAATTATCCCAAGCAAAATTATAAATATTTTTGCCCAATGTCAGAATTTTTTTTAAACCCACATTTAAAAAAATTCCTATTACATAACATTTTTATTTGAAAGACATAGCTATTTGAAAACTGTATTTTAAATGAACTGAACTCCTTGGAATTAGGAACTTTTAAACAATTCGAGTTCAAGGAACAACTGCAAGATATCTTTTACACTCACCTTGTAACCGTACCACAATTGGTATTTTAATTTCCAAATCCTTTACTGCCATAACGATACCCTGTGCAATAACATCACACCGCATGATTCCTCCAAAAATGTTAACCAGAATAGCCAGTACCTGTGAATAAAATGCTTTTTGTAGATTAAAAGTTAAAAACCAAGGAGTAGGTATCCTTCCTTCCCAAGAAAATACTAGTGTCTGTGCCTTAGGATACAAATTAATTCCATGGTAACATTTTCAGATCAAACCATCATACTCTCTGTACTCTCATCACTAAAATTTATGCAGCCCACCACCCACCAGAACTTATTCTCCCCAAGCTGGGTAATTTCAATGCCTGGCTCATATTCTCTAGTCTCCTCCCACATGACAAAGACTTCCGGACTGCATTTACTCGTTTTCTATTAAGCACAGCCATACACCACACCAACAAGACTGCCCCAGATCATGATTTAAGATAATGTCACATGCAAGATCTCCAATTTAGTGTTCACTACCTGACTATCATTCGTTCTTCATTTATCCCCATCAACTCAACCAACTTCTCACACAAAGCAGAACCTCAAAATCACTCAACTTCTCCTGAATACCCACTCCTGGCTATACTTCACATCCAAACCTCAAGGCCCATTTGGATCAGCATTCTTTCATCATCACTGATAAGTCTGAATCACTGTTCTTTGATCATTTCCTCCCCCCAAATCTTTTTTATTTCTTAAAGAGTCTTAGTTCAGGAATACCTGGGTGGCTCAGTTGATTGAGTGCCAGACTCTTGGCTTCAGCTGACGTCACGATCTCACAGTTCATGAGTTCAAGCCCCACATCGGGCTCGCTGCTGTCAGCATGGAGCCTGCGTCAGATCCCGTGTCCCCTCTCCCTCTACCCCTCTCCCACCCATGCTCTCTCTCTCTCTCTCAAAAATAAAACATTAAAAAAACAACAACAACAACAAAAAAGTCTTCATTCACCTATACCAGAGCTTCCAACTAGTGAGCTACAAATGATACAAATGGGTTACAGACATACCAAGATATTGTTCCCCTCTACCCTTTGGGCAGCTAGGAAGGTTCTGGGACAGCTAGTGCCTCTGGGCCAGTGGCCTCTGACTATAAGCAACCTTCTCTATTTATCGCCTATACCCCTTTGAAATATCATCTTCTGTGAATGACAGGACATTAAAAAGGTTGAAAAACACTGAACAATGCTATCCATTCCTTATCTTTACCACTCTTATTTCTAGACCTTTAAGAAATGAAGAGATGGACTAGAATTCATAATGACCTTGGCACCTTCTTATCTCCCTCCCTCCCACCTCATCCTGCATAGCTTCAATGCATACCCCAAGCATCATCTAACACTCTGGACTTAAAGTTACTAGATCTCTACCATGTCACTTTTACCTCCAGTCCATTTCAACTAATTACCACCAAAGCCAAATCTTTGACTTGACCAGAATGAATGTTTCTAGAATATCAGCTATGTAAATCACACTCTGCTTAACCTCCTCTCCTTGTGCTTATTATCTCTAACTCCATCAAAACCCAGTCTTTTCCTCTTAAAAGCCTCTACTCCCTGAACCTTGTTCTAATTTCCCAGACTCTCAGCAGATCTGACTTTCTTCACTACCGAGCCCAGAACCTGTGGCTGAGCAATCCAATGATACTGTCAGCTGCATGCTTAATTCCTCCATACCCTACCTCTGTCAAGACCAGTATGCCTCTGCCATCCCTTCAAAGAGTGCACCACTGGATGATTTCAACCAATCAGTTTACTCATCCCAACTTTAAGGAAAAGCAAAAAAATGAGAACAACAACAACAACAACCCTGATATACTAGCATAACCTGAAGGGTGGCACAATAATGACTCTTCATCAGCAACCCTTTCTCTAGTGGTCTGTCTCATACATCTCACTTCCCTCATAAGTCTCCTATCCCACTTCAAGGACTCTAATTTTTAACATGTGATCTTCCTTTCTCCAATGACACCTCAAGGAGAGAGTCGAAAACTAATCTCATCCCCTAATTACTGTGTTGTATCTCCCCAGGCCTTCACTCTGTTGACTATACTCACTCTCTTCTTCATCCTCAAATCTCTTCTCTCTCCAGCTAGAAACAGCTCATCTTCCTGGTCTTCTAAACAAACAAGCAAACAAACACACACTAAATAGCTCTCCTCGACCCCACCTCCATTCAACTGCTAACCCTATGTTCTTCTGTGCCTTCAGAAAAAGTACCCTGAAAACGTAATCTCGCCTGGATGTCTCCATTCCCTCAATTCCTGATCACAGTTCAACCCATTACAACCTGGTCTCTGCCCCCTTCTCCCCTACTGTTCTTGCTAGGGTTCCCAATCATCAGTTCAATCCTTACTCTGCCTGATCACTCCTGCAGATGGACACTACTGCCCATCCCTTACTTCTCAAAACCCTCCACCTTGCCCTTGGATGTCACCGCTTTCTCCTCATCAGCAACTATCTGTCGGTTTCTTTTTTCTCTTTTATTGGGTCTTCCTTCTCTATTCAATCCTTCATCCGGGAGGGTGGGGAGGGGAGGAAAAGGGGAGAAGGTTCCACTCTTGGTTTCCTCATCTCACTCACATGGGTCATGTTACCAACTCCTAACACTTCAACTTTTCTCACAGTGCTGAGGACTGTCAAATATACATCCAACCATTATAGGAAGTATAGTATCCTTACCACTGCCTGCTAGATACAGTCACCACAACCCAAACTTAACACATTCATTCAGAAATACCTATTTCTCTACTTTGCCTCTGACAGCACAAAAGGTATCACCACCCAATGATTCCCTCCAACCAAGAGTCCTAAAGTTAACCTAACCAACCCTTCTCCATGGCCTCCCAACACAAAAAGGGGGAAAAGTGAATTTAATGATTCTATTTCAGAAACGCCTCTAAATCAGGTTTCTTTGCTTTATTCTTACTGACACTGCCTTTGTCCAGGACTTCTCAATATTTTTGAACAAGTAGGTATAACAACCAAATTGATCTCTCCTGACAGTGCCTCTCTTCTCTCCATTTCACCCTATAGTAGCAGAGTTACTTTCTTTTAAACATATATTAATATTACATGTTTAATATAATTATTATATATTATATAACTATAACATATAATATATAATAATGATATAATATATAATTAAATATATATTAAGTCATATATACAATTAATAAATAAAGAGAAAGGGGATGGAGATATATACATACACGCACACACACACATATATATATGATATATATATGATATATATGGACTAGGATAAGGGGGTTAAAATCCAAATTCCCTAACTACAGATAAAAGAGATCTTTACAGTGTGGTCTCAACTGCCAACATTAATCATTCATTCCAATAATGCTATATTCTTATGCATAAGCATCTTCCCATTCCATAAACACAGTGGTCTTCTTTGGACTCTACATGCCTTTGTATATTCTTCCTCTTGCCTAACTCATTCAATTTCTCAAGACAGCTCAAGGAATCATTCATTCAGTGAAGGCCACCCTGATTCTCCCAGTTACCGGCTCAGTCTTCTGTTCTTCCACAGCACTACACTCACTTTATCACCCCAGTCAGACTATAAATGCCTTGAGCAAAGTAACCATGTATTCCCAAATGCCAAGTACAGTGTCCAACACAAAGAGACATGGTAAGTATACAGCTACTTCAATGCTATCTACATTGTCTCCCTAGGTTCCTGGCCTGTTTCCAACTTCAATGCCCTTCCTGTCAGCCCACAACACTGGAAGTCTTCATATGCTTTTCTCTATTCTTGTCCCTAGGCCCTAAAAGCCATACCTAGAAAAGTAATTAGAATTTTAGTTCACGTTAGTAAGTATTCAACAGTTAAATAATTAAATAATACTCTGCTTTTTAGAGTTTATGCCAAAAGAAGCTACAGAAATATAGTTCTAATAAGATTTGTTTACTTTTCTGAATAGTTATTAAACAAGGGAAATAAAGCACTTTTATTTCTCATTTTAGTTCAATGCTTTTTGTAAAACTAAATATGGCAAATAATTCTATAGGCTCAAAGAATGGTAAATTAAATTTTTAAAAACAATTCTAGAGTCTAACATCACAAGTAAAATGTACACTGTCGGCATCGTCAATAATAAATATTTATCAATGACCTCTGTGTACTAAGCATTATTCCAGCCACAGGAAAAGGAAAGAGTAAGAAATTATCTTTACCAATGAGGAATTCTCAGTTCTAAATTCAGTAAAACTAGTTCTAAGGTAGCCACTATCTTATTTTTCTATTAAGTCTTACAAAACCCACATTGGTCACATAGTAGATATACTTCTTTAAAAAATGACCGATAATATGTCTATCTTTTGGATCATGTTTCACATCTCTTGTGTTCTGATAATCATTTATAAAGTCAGAGTTCTAACTTATGGCATATCTGCATATGACAGATTTATGCAAACATTAAAATGAGTGTTTTACAAGCACACCATAGTAAATGGAAAAAGTGGCTCAAAATATGTTAGCCAAAAAATTCAAAATATATATTTTGAAAGATATATATGAATGAGTGAACTTGATGGCATGTGAATTATATCTTAATAAAGTTGTTTCTATAAAAAATACATATGCAAATAAAGTTGTTTCTATAAAAATATATATGCAAACAGGAAGAGAGAGAAAGGAAAATAGGAAGTGTGTGTATGAGAAATTTTGTGTGTGTGTGTGTGTGTGTGCATGTGCATGTGTGTGAAATATACAAGAACTAACAAGTCAAGAAAAAATGATCAAGTCAATAGTAACAAAAATTACCTGTGAATAGAATTTAAAATAATTTTAATTTTCTTGTTTGTAGCTTTGTAGATTTTTGAGATTTCTGGGCTTTTATGGTCAACTAGCATCTCCAGAATTTTTCCACAGGAATGGCTTCTACACCAGATCACTACCATTTATAGTATTACCTAATACCATCTAATATATCTTCATCTTGTTTTCTAAATTAGCGTGGGAATCTTTATCTTTTTTTTCTAGTTAACTTTTATTGCATTATTTCAGGAGCTTTTTCCAAACTAGTGATGTCTTTTTGAATTATAACGGTCTACTCTTGTAATGACCACATCTACTAATTAATCAAGTTACTTCTCGTCATTCGAATTTTACCTTTTTATCTGAAGTGATGAGTTTAAATGCTTCTGTTACTTGATGGACTGTAGCACCACCACCAACATCAAGAAAGTTCGCTGGAGTCCCTCCATGAAGTTTTATTATATCCATTGTGGCCATAGCCAAACCAGCACCATTTACTATCAAGAGGGGAAAATGATTTGTATAAGCAACAGACCCAGAGAAAACAAACTAAGCTCAGCCAATCCAACTTTAACATAAAAACACACAGTACCTAGACAGCCTATATTTCCGTCAAGGCCAATGTAGTTCAGATCTGCCTTAGCTGCATCTTTGTCCCTTTCGTCTTCCTGGGTCCAGTCCTGTAAGTCAAAGATTTTCTTCTGACGATAAGCTGAATTAGAATCAAAATTAATCTTTGCATCCATGCACAGCACTGTGAAAGGAAGAAAAAGAAAGTGATCTTAATTTCAAGACAGACACAATAAACTAACCAATAATAGTTCTTAGTTTAGGGGAAAATTAGGTTTTGTTATTTATTGAAAGTATTTCAATTTATGTTCACAATGTATTCAAACCGTTTATTAAAAAAGAATATTTGGGAATTAAAACTGCTCCATCAAAGTTAGTAGTTCCACACCCACCCTAGGCAGATGATAACAGATAAAAGAGAAAAAAAAGTCCACTTCAAAAACACTTAAAATTTGTTTTAAAATTGCCAAAAATTAACCATCCATGCACCTGGCTAACCCCGTCACTTGCACCCTGGACCCCACTCCCTCTCACTTACTCAGAGACATTGTTCTGGCAATTCTACCTTTCCTGCATTATAAAGTGCCCCCCTTTACCTACTGGCTAAATCCCAACAACTTGCAAAAATGCTGTTATTTTTCCCACCTTAAAAAAGAAAGAAAAATATATTTTGCAACCTCTTCCCCCTTACCCTTCACTTCATGTACAGCAAAAGTCCTTGAACAAATTGTCTGTTTAAACCAAGGGTCAGCAAAAAAACAATATGGCCCATGGCCCAGATATGGCCTATGCCTATTTGGTATTGCCTGTAAGCAAAGAATGGGTTTCACATTTTTACATATTTTTAATGGGTTGTGAAGAACAAAGAAGGGAAAAGAAAGAAGGAGAACAAAAATATGAAGAAAAGCATCATTCGTGGCCTACAAAACCTAAAATATTTACATCTGCCAGCCCCTTTGCCTCAACTCATGGTACAAATTTTTCTCCTGCAATCCTCCCTTAAACCCATTCTAATCAGGTTTTACTTCCAGCACTCTACCAAAATGACTCATATGAAGGTCAATTCTCCCAACTTCACCTTTCAGTGCTTTATCCCTTCCTCACCCCAATATAACTGCAACATTCTCCTTGCTGTACTTGATAAAAGGCTGAAAGAAGTGATCGGTTTCAGCCCAGAAGCCTGCCCAACATGAGACAAAGTTTCAAGTCCTGCTAAGTTAACTACAAATAACAATAAAAATCAACATTCTTCCAGAGGAAAATAAAGGAATTTCGTCTCTACACCATATTTTACAAAATGTCCAGTATGCAACTAAAAATTACTATATCCATGAAAGAAAAATAGGAAAATGTGACCAATGGTAAAGAGAAAAAGGAGACAAGAAAAACCAAACCCAACACGATCCAGATTTAAAATCAGAGGACTGTGGAAGTTATTTTAAATATGCTTAAGGATTTAAAGAAAAATATGGCCATAATAAAGGACTAGATAGGTACCTCAGTAGCAAATAAAACTATAAAAAAAAAATCTAGAACTAAAAAGCACAACACCTAAAATGATAAATTCACTGGGTGGGCTTAACAACATATTTATTAGAGATGGGTCAATGGACTTTAAGATAGATAAACAGAAGTTATCCAATCTGGAGGGGGCGGGGGCGGGGGGGGAGGGAAGTGACCTGTTAAACAGTATCATGTTATCTAACATGTAATATTGGAAGTAGAAAGAAGAATGGGGCAGGAGAAAGTATTTGAAAGGACAAAAAAAGACATATCAACCTAGATTTCTATGTCCAGTTTATAGTAATTTGTTACAGCAACCACTGGGAACTAACACAGCTGCCAAAGGACATCAACAGAAACTTTGCAGTCTACTGAGGAAAATGTATGTCCGATAAACATGAAAAATTCTCAACATCACAAATAATCAAAGAATTGAAAAATAAGATACCATGTCCTGATTAGCAGTTTGACAGAGTTTAAAACCAAGATAACAGTCACTTCTGGCACAAGTAGGCATTGAAATGGACACTCTGTAAGTTAGAACAACTTTTCCAGACAACAATCTGGCAAAATACATCTCAAAATGTTATTATCCTGGCCCAATAATCAAACATGTTAAAATATCATTACTCTTCAATTCCAAAATTCTACTTCTAAGAATCTATGTGAAAGCTAATCAAGGCTGCAAAGACTTATATACAAATAATATACAAGCCTTTAAAAACTGAAAAATATTTAACATCAAAAATTTTATCATGTAGTCTTAAGTTTAAAAAGGGAAAGATATAAACTGAATAGATAATATGATCCCAATTACAGAACAGGCTGAAATGAACTAAAATATTAAAAAGGATGTTTGTGGCGGGGTGGGGGGGGATCTGCGTGGCTCAGTCAGCTAAGCATCCAAGTCTTGATCCCGGCTCAGGCCATAAATTTCACAGTTCGTGAGATCAAGCCCTATGTCAGGCTCTGTGCTGACAGTGTGGAGCCTACTTGGGATTTTCTCTCCCTCTCTCTCTGTCCCTCTCTGCTTTCTCTACCTCTCGCTCCCAAAATAAATAATAAATAAACTTTAAGGAAAAAAAAAAAAAAACGATGGTAGGTAATGAGGTTATAGGAAGTTTTTCCAACCTACCTATGTTTCTTGGTACTTTGCAAATTTTCTGTAAATACGATGCCCTTAATCAGAAAAGGAAAAAAAAAAAAAAAAAAAAAAAAAAAAACTCCTTCAAAATATATAGAAATGCATACAAAGAAAAGATAAACTAAAATACAAAGGGAAAAAAATTAGTTTTTAAGAGAACAAAGACATTCCCTCACCAACAGAATATGGCTGTAGAATTTCACAGCTGAAAGTAATTCAGGAGTCTTGCTTTCAATGTTATTATTACAGAAGCAAAACAAAACAAAAAAACTTTTATACAAATAATTCTCCTTCACTGAACATTTCATTTTGAAAATGTGCATCAGCCTTTACTCTTTATAAAAAAATTTTTTAGTTTTATAAATGACCTCTATGATCACAAGAGAATTTACTCATTCTTCTTTATACAATCATATAAATGACCAACTAAAAATCCATTTCTATAATAAAGAATGTACCTAATTAAAAGTATACAAGTGAAAGATGATCTACAAATGCTTAAGAGATTAAAATATCCAAAGTGACTTGAAACAAAATCAAGTAATGCAGTTAATATAAAGTATCAAGAAAAATTTAGGCTATAATAATGCAACTTATATTTTTTAAATGGCTATACATGGAAGGTATGATCATTCAGAATCTGATTTTCCTTTAAATACATGCAAAAGAAAAGGTGTAAAGTGACAAGCTAATCTTACTTCTCTGTTGGATAGAAATATTAAAAGGAAGCAAGCACCAGACTCTACCCTTTGTATAATAAAGACCCATGACAACTCTAAAGTCTGAAACTTGTGGGAGACTAAGATGGCTAGTTCCTCAAAACTACTGCCATTTACTCACTACGACACTAATTACTCTCATCAGCACTGCCCAAAAGAACTTTCTGCAATGATGGCAATATTCTGTATGTGTGCTATCTGATAAGGTAACCACATGTGGCTACCGAGCAGTTGCAATGTGACTAGTTCGACTGAGGAATATTTTAATTAATTTTAATCGCCACATGTGGCTGGAAGCCCCCATACTGGACAGTGCAGCTTTAACCTCCCTGTGTGTACATAAATATACATTTTAAGTGTTTGTTTTAATAGGTATTTATCCTTCATATTTGTTCACATTCAATTTATTATAAAATAAGTTTCTACATAGGAAAGAGTTCACTTCCTTATGAATTCAACTTCCTTACTGAAGCATACAATTGGTGGATAAATACAGAATCAGTGTTTGATAAAAAAGAAAGATCCCTTACCGGCTCCATCCGAATCCTCTACCATTGGATTTATTTCTACCATAGTTGCATCATATTTCAGGAAAAGGTTGTAAAGCTTGATCATATTTTCTGCTGCAGAGTCCACAATATTAGGTGGAAATCCCATCTTCTGTGCAAGCTGAAATCAATTTGTCTCTTTATTATATGTATGTTGCATATGTCCAATCAACATGAAATTACGTAAATAATTTAGCTTATCACTTAAATAATAAGTATGAATTGTTTGTAGTCAAACATGAATGACTGAAATAGCAGACACTACTACTAAATGGTTCAATAAAACTTTGTATTCAAAATTCCCACAAGACAAGTAGTATGGCCATTTTACAAATGAGAAAGAGATTCAGAGAAATGAAGTCCTGACTAGATTCCAGTTCCAGTGTTTATTCCATTGCCTTCATATTGCCTCTAAGCCTTATGGCAAACCTAAACTGAAAGAGGCTTATATTTTATTAAAAGACATATAAAAGGTGGACTGACAATCCCAATGGTCCAAATGACGGCAAAAATATTAAATCACTTGATTTTACCTTTTAAGTAATGTATGAACAGTGTCTACCAAGCAATTAGGACGCATTCAGTCAAACCAGTATAACTGCATTCATTCAGAAATCTACTGAGTATCTAATATAAGATAGGCCCAAAAGATACAGTTACTTAAGCTTCTATTCTAACAGAGGGGTGTATAGTCTTGAGCAGAGATTCCTAACTAGATATATACCTGAAGAGCTTTTTAAAAAATACACATACCAAAGTTCCAAACTAGAAGTTCTGGTTTACAAGTCCTACAGTGGACCAAGCCTTTCATAATTTTTGAAGTTCCATAAGCAATTCTGAACCACTGATATAGAAGCTACATGTCTATATATTTATTCTAACTGCTGCAATTGCTCAAGAACACTATGAAGGAGGTTTTCCTCTTTTCTAACTACTATCTAAGGCTGCAATACATTTGAATTTTAATTACAGAAAATCTTAAATTCTTTAAGAGTGATTTTTGCAAAAAGTCAAATACCAGTAAGTAAAGAGGATAATCAGCCAAAAAAAATATGGCATTTTCAATTAAGACTTATTTCATATAGAGAATAATATGAAATAAATGAGAAATAATTAAATATTATTTCATTAAGAAAGATTATCACTAGGTTATAATCTACCATTGTAGATCTAAATATTTGAGAATTGCAACAGAATTCTGATCAACCCAGAAAGACATTAATTTGCCAAACACTGTGCTAGGTAGCATTTCTGCTCTTCACTCAAAAAGCTATAACCTGAGTAGATTATTCCTTCAAGTGTTATTCGAAATCAAGTATTCTTTCTCATCTAAATTTAACTGTCCAGTCATCATTCTCACATAACTACCTAATGAATCAAGTCTCTCTCTGTCCCCTTTAAACCTTTATACCATTATCTTGCTTCAATGACTTTATCAAGGTAATTTCGCTATCTCCTTTAAACTTTTGTGCTAGTCAAAAATTCTTGCTCTACTGTACTTCAATATCATAAGCTTATTTTGACAGAGTTTCCCACTAATACACATTAATTTTATTCAAACTTTAACATTCAAACTTTTCTTTTAAGATGGGTCACTTATTTTTCATATCCAAACTAAACAATTTAATAGCAGTATTCCAACCTTACCAGTCAACTCTCACAGGCTATGGTATTAAACTTCACGGTTGGGTTTTTTTTTTTTTGTTTTTTTTTTTTGGAGAAGGTGGTGGACAGAAAGTGGGGAAGAAGCACACAAAAAAGGACAGTACAGAAGACTAAAGTATAGGCAAAAATTATTGTTTATGTGCAGACACTAAAAGCCCATAGCTTTCATCAGATTCTCAAAAGTATCCATCAACCACTTCCCTCCAAAAAAATCAGATTATAGGAATATATAAGACAGTGTCCCTACCATTCCATACAATTTACAGGAAACAAAGGGGAGATTGGAACACATTAAATGCTACCATGGGTATGTAAAATCCAGGCTATGATAAACAATAAACCATAATCACCCCAGTTGCTTCAACAAATGAAAGAAGGATGAAGAGAGTGAGGGAAAGAAAACCTATAAATTAGAAAAAGACCTATGAGACAATAACCAATAGCAATGAAAGACCTTATATGGATCCCAACTCATACAAATTATAATTCTCATACAAATCTTAAATTCTTTAAGGGTGTATATGATTTTTGCAAAAAGTCAAATACCAATAAGTAGAGGATAATCAGCCTGAGAAATTATATACAAATTATAAAAGAAAAAAAAAATGAAAAACTTGAGACAAGGGAATTTGAATGAATGGGTAGGTAATGATTATAAAGAATTATTAATTTTACTAGGTATGACAATGGTATAGGGGCTAATTAAAATAATCCTTGCCTTTTAAAGACAAGTATTAAAATACTTAAGGAAAATATTGTAGATACTTCTAAAAAATTTTTTTAACATTTCTTTATTTTTGAGAGACAGAGCATGAGTGGGGGAGGGGCAGAGAGAGAGAGGGAGACACAAAATCTGAAGCAGGCTCCAGGCTCTGAACTGTCAGCACAGAGCCCGATGCGGGGCTTGAACTCACAAACTATGAGATCATGACCTGAGCAGAAGTTGGATGGTTAACTGACTGAGCCATCCAGGCACCCCTACTGTAGATACTTTAAAGGCTTCAATTTCAAACAAGATATTAACATGCATTGACACTAAAAAAGTTTTTTAAAAAAGTTTTGTCAATCACTTAACTTATACAAAGTTAATTCTCTTTCTTTTTTTAAGTATTACAATTATCCAATAAAGCTAGGTAGAAATTCTTCAGAATACAACATACCCGGACAGCTTGTTCCTTTTTAATGCCTTCTACAATATCAATAGGTTCTTTCACTATGGCCTCAGGAGTCTCAGCAGCAACATCTTCAATGTTGACACCACCTTGAGAACTTCCTATTAATACAGGACCCTAGCAAGAGGGGAAACAGCCAAAACATCTAGATTTTATTTTTGGACCCATCAATAAAATTTTAAAACCTATTTATGCACACTATCAGATTTATGTATCTATCACTCCCCACTCCTATCTTTAAATTTCCTTGAGAATTTATCCTTACATCTCCTGCACAGTACCCCTTTATAAATGTTCAACTGAAATAATGGAAAAGAAGCGAAAAAGTAGAGGAAGACAAGAGCTCACCTGTGAGACAAAAAGGTTAAAAATATACACAAAACTTATACCAAATTAAGTTAATATAAATATGTACATATAAAATATAACCTACAAATTTTTCCTAAGAACTGAAGGACAACTATTGTTTAAAGGACATTTTAAAAAATCATTTAAAAAGATACTGATATTTTTAAAAAGTCTAATAAATAAGTCAATTTTGTAAGCTCTAGCCCTACTGCAAGTCAGTAAAAATTACTTACCTTGAAACAATAGTTCTGACTATGATCATGAATGATATAAGATAAAAATAATAAATGATTAACTTTTAAGTCTCTTAAAATCAATCAAGAAAAAAACCTTAAAGCAAAATAATCTAATAGATTTGTTAATTTATGCACAAAACTGGAAACATGCAAAAACAAGGAAATGGTAAAACTATATTACTGAAGATTATTTAAGGTATAGGAAAATGATCTCAGTAGTGTTATACAGGAAAAAATGATATAAAACTCTAGATTCTATTCTCAACTGTGTGAGTTTTTTTTTTCCTAGTAGATTTACATTTTTAGAGGTTTTATGTAAATCTTTTTTATTTTTATTTATTTTATTTTATTTTTTATTTTTAAAAATTTACATCCAAATTAGTTAGCATGTAGTGCAACAATGATTTCAGGAGTAGATTCCTTAGTGCCCCCTTACCCATTTAGCCCATCGCCCCCCACAACCCCTCCAGTAACTCTCAGTTTGTTCTCCATATTTATGAGTCTCTTCTGTTTTGTTCCCCTCCCTGTTTTTATATTATTTTTGTTTCCCTTCCTTTATGTTCATCTGTTTTGTATCTGAAAAGTCCTCATATGAGTGAAGTCATATGATTTTTGTCTTTCTCTGACTAATTTCACTTAGCGTAATACCCTCCAGTTCCATCCATGCAGTTGCAAATGGCATCATTTCATTCTTTTTGATTGCCAAGCAATACTCCATTGTATATATATACCACATCTTCCTTATCCATTCATCCATCGAAGGACATTTGGGCTCTTTCCATACTTTGGCTATTGTTGATAGTGCTGCTATAAACATGGGGGTGCATGTGTCCCTTCAAAACAGCACACCTGTATCCCATGGATAAATGCCTAGTAGTGCAATTGCTAGATCGTAGGGTAGTTCTATTTTTAGTTTTTTGAGGAACCTCCATACTGTTTTCCAAAACTATGTGAAGTTTTTTAACATAAAGTATGTTTAAATGTGCAACCACTCACTAATCAAACTGCAAAAAAAGATGGGAAAACATTAAATGGTAAGACTTTTGTTACCCTATGTGTCACTATTCTCCCCCCTCAAATTTTTTTACAATGAACATAGTATTCTTAATCCAGGAGAAAAGAAAGCATGACTTTCATGGGGAAAAAAACAAAAGCAAAAGATTATTTTCACTTTTCTATCCCAGGAACTAGTGTGTTTCAGTAACAAACTCATTTCAAGATTTAAAGTAAAGGATTCATTCGCATAAATGTATTCATTACTGTTTGGAGAACAAAACAGTCCTTCAAATCCTCAAAATAAGCAATAGCCAAAGGGGGGAAAAACCTACTACTTTTTATGGGAATTAACTGTTACTTAGGTGGAAAAAAAATGATTTAAAAAATAGTACCAGCCTCCATGGAGAAAAACTGGGGGGATGAGAAACAGGGGTGGGTGGAAGACTGATATTTCCTTGTACATCTTCGCACCCTTTAAATTTTACATTATGTGATTAGATTTCAATATGCATGTGTAATAAAGAATTTGGCTGACCTTTATCCCCAATGTCTGAAAAGCACCTTTAAACCATCCAGTACAACTTAGAGTTTATGCTAATGAGGTGACTCATGGTAGGCCCAAGTTAATACAAAGGAGATGACTCAGGTAGGCAGAAGGCATGCAAAGGACAGAAAGGCAAACACTGTGATTAGAGGTTTGGAGCTTTGAGCCACATGATATCAGCCCAACCTTCTGAAAGGAAAGGGGTCCTGGAGTTTAAGCTCAACAAAGTGGTCAATGATTTAATCCACCATACCTATTTACTAAAGCACCCCCAAAAAACTGTGGACATCAGATTCACCAAGATGGTAGAACAGGAAGCCCTAGACTCGTTCTCCCACAGAAACACTAACTTAATATTATATGATCTGAATTTTTTATTCCTTTTTAGGTGAGTAAATCTCTTTATGGGAATGCCAGAAACCAGTTAGGAAACTGTAGTACCTTAGGTTCAACTGCAATGAAACAGGTAAAAAAAAAAAGCCATTTCATTTCATCCAAGTCAGCCCCTCCCCTAGATTGATTGACATAGCTTAAGATCAAGAGAAATAGCCCAATGCTGTGCTTCTCCCTTGGGAAGGAAAAGGGAAAGTTGAATATGCATCCAACATTCTTGCTTTTCAGGAGACTATTGAAGGAACTGATTTCTGTCTTACCTAACTTAGAAAACTGGGAAAAGCATATTGTAATTGCCTGTGAGAGCTCAGCAGTTAGGGCACCACCACAGAACATATAACACTGAAGAAAGAAGCCAACATAGCTCTCACAAATTGGGGAAAAGCAGCCAGCTCATGGATTTTTTTTAATAACTCAAGGAACTAGAAAAAGAACAAACTAAACCCGTAGTTAGCAGAAAAAGAGAAATAATAAAGATTAGAGCAGAAATAAATAAAAGAAAATAGAACAGAAATAACTAATAAAACTAAAATCTGGTTTGTTGAAGAGATCAACAAAATTTACAAACCCTTAGGTAAACTAAGAAAAGAAAAAACACAGTAACAAAAATTAGAAGTGAAAAAGAAGACATTACAAATGGATGCCACAGAAACAAAAAGGATAAGAGACTACTATGAATAATTACATGCCAACCAATTGGATAACCTAGAAGAAATGGATAAATTCCTAGACACACAAAATGGACCAAAAATGAGTACTGAAGAAAAAAAAAATCTGGATATATTACAAGGAGATTAAATGAGTAATTAAAAACTTCCCAACAAAGAAAAGCCCAGTACCAAATGACCTCACTAAAGAATTTCACCAAATATTTAAAGAACTAATAGCAATCCTTCTCAAACTTTTCCAAAAAATTAAAGAGGGAGGAACACTTCCAAACCCATTCAGCGAGGTCAGCATTGATACCAAAACCAGACAAAGATACCACAAGAAAACTACTAACCAACATCCCTGATGAATATTGATGCAAAAACTCTCAACAAAACACTAGTAACCAATTTCAGTAACACACTGACAGGATTATATATCATGAGCAAATGGGATTTATTCCTGGAATGCAATGATGTTTCAACCTATAAAAATCAAAATAATTCACCACATTAACAGAATCAAGTTCAAAAACCACATGATCATCTCCACTGATGCAGAAAAAGCATTTCAAAAACGTCAACATCCTTTTATAAAAACACTCAACAAACTAGGAATACAAAGAATTACCTCAACATAATAAAGGCCATATATAAACAACCCACAACCAACATACTCAATGGCAAACAAGTGAAAGCCTTCTAAGATCAGGAAAAAGGCAAAGATGCTCATTCTTGTCACTTTATTCACTATGATATTTGGAAGTCTTGGCCAGAGCAATCAGGCAAGAAAAAGAAATAAAAGGTATCCAAACAGGGAAGGAAGAAGTAAAATTACCTCTGTTTACAATGTGGTCTTGGATATAGAAACTCTAAAGAACCTCCAAAAAACTGTTTAAGAACTAATAAATGAGATCAGCAAAGTCACAGGATACAAAATCAACATACAAATATATCTTGCATTTCTATACACTAACAATGAACAATCTGAAAAGGAAATTAAGAAAATGATCCCAGGGCTCCTGGGTGGCTCAGTCAGTTGGGCGTCCAACTTCGGCCCAGGTCATGATCTCACAGTTTGTGAGTTCGAGCCCTGTGTCGGGCTCTGTGCTGACAGCTCAGGGCATGGAGCCTGCTTCAGATTCTGTACCTCCCCCTCTCTCTGCCCCTCACATGCTCGTGCTCTGTCTCTTAATAATAAATAAACGTTACAAAAAAAATTTTTTTTAAAGAAAATGATCCCATTTACAATAGCATCAAAAAGAATAAAATAGGATAAATTTAATCAGAAAGATAAAAGACTTGTACAAGGAAAACTGTATCACAGTGCTCAATGAAACTAAACAGGACACAATAAACAGAAAGATACTGACTGGAAGACTTAATATTATTCAAATGTCCAATACTACCCATGGCAATCTACAGATTAAATGCAATCCCTACTAGCACTTTCTCCCAATACGGTATTTTCCCATTGTCCCTTGTTTGAAAAAATAGAAAAAAAAAAAAAAAAAAGAAAAGAAAGAGACTTAAAATTCATATGAACTCTCTGAGGATCCTGAATAACCAAAATAATCTTGAAAAAGAAAAACAAAGCTAGAGCCTCATAGTTCCTGGTTTCAAGCACATAACAAAGCTATAGTAATCAAAACAGTATGGTTCTGGCATAAAGACAGACATATAAACCAATGGAACAGAAAACACAGAAATAAATCCTCATATATAGTCAAACGGTCTCTGACAAATGTGCCACAGCTACACAATGGGGAAAGGATAGTCTCTTCAACAATGGTGTTGGAGAAATTGAATATCCACGTGCAAATTAATGAAGATGATCCTTACTTTACACTATAAACAAAAATTAACTCAAAATGGATTAAAGACCAAAATGGAAGATCTAAAACAGCAAAACTCCTAGAAGAAAACAGGGGGAAGACTTCATGACATTAGATTTGGCAATAATTTCTTGGATAAGACATCAAATCACAAGCAATAAAAGCAGAAAGAGACAGGGGCGCCTGGGTGGCTCAGTCGGTTAAGCGTCCAACTTCGGCTCAGGTCATGATCTCACAGTCCGTGGGTTCGAGCCCCGCGTCGGGCTCTGTGCTGACGGCTCAGAGCCTGGAGCCTGTTTCAGATTCTGTGTCTCCCTCTCTCTCTGACCCTCCCCCGTTCATGCTCTGTCTCTCTCTGTCTCAAAAATAAATAAACATTAAAAAAAAAAAAAAAAAAAGCAGAAAGAGACAAACTGGACTAAATCAAACTCAAAAACTTCAACACTGTAAAAGAAACAATCAAGAGAGCGAAAAGGCAATCTACAGAGCGGGAGAATATCTGCAATCCATATGCACGATAAGAGATTAATATTCAGGATATATAAAGAACCACAATTCAATAACTAAAACCCAAACAATCCAATTTAAAAATGTGCAAAGGACTTGAATAGACATTTCTTCAGAGAAGATGCAGATCTTCATCAGCTTATGGTAGTATAACAAAGTACAGTAAACTGGGTGATTTAAACAACAGGCATTTATTTCTCACAGTTCATGGTTCATACTCATACTAATCTCCTTATCAAATGGTTTTTCAGCCACATCCTTCATATTCTTTTCCAAATAGCTTTCTTAGTTTTTGGAGTTTAGGCAGGCTGAGAATTTTCCAAATCTTTAAATTCTGATATCTTTTTGCTTCGCTTAACAATCCCTTGTTCAATTTGTTTCTCTCTTCTCAAAGTTTACTGTAAGTAGTCAGAAGGAACCAAGCTGCTTCCTCATACAATGCTTAAAAATCTCATCAGCTAAACATTCATCCCTCCCAAGTTCTACCTTCCACAAAACGCTAGAACATAAACACAATTCAGCCAAGTTCTTTGCCACATTGTGAGAAGGATCACCTTTTTTCTATCATTCATCATTTCAGTCTGAGACCGCAAAAGAATGATCTTTCCATATCTATATCTACCCATATTTCTACCAACATTCTATTCGTGACTATTTATATATTCTCTAAGAAGATGGAGGTTTTCTCTATAGCTCTTTTCTTTCTGAGTCCTCACCAAAATCACCTTCAAAAGTCCCTCCACAATAACCCCAGCTTTTTCTACCACATACCTCAAGACTCTTTCAGTTTCCATCCATTACCCAGTTCCAAAGCCACTTCAGCGTTTTTATCTATTTGTTATAGCAGCATTCCACCTCATAGACGCAACATGACCTCACATAAACCTAATTACCAAAGGCTCACTTCCATATATCATCACATTAGGGCTTAGGGCTTCAAAATATGAATTGGGGTGGGGAGGATAAACAGTCAGTTCATAACAATATACAAATGGCCAACAAGTATATGAAAGGGTGCTCATTATCAGTAATCATTAAAGAAATGCAAATCAAAACCACAGTGAGATATTACCTCACACCCGTTAGAATAACTTCTGTCAAAAAAAAAAAAAAAAAAAGCATTTGGTGAGGATGTGGAAAAATTGAACTCCTGTGCCCTGTTGGTAGAAATGTACAATAGTAGAACCACTGTGAAAAACAGTATCAAGGTTCCTCAAAAAATTAAACACCATATTACCATATGATCCAGCAATCCCACTTCGAGGTATATATCCAATGGAACAGAAAATGGTATCTCAATAGACATCTGCATACCTACATTAACTGCAACATTATTCACAATAGTCAGGACGAAGAAACCTGAATGTCCATCAAGAGATGAAAAATAAAGAAAATAAGAAAAACTATATATATGCACATACAATGGAATATATTCACCCTTTAAAAAAACAGAAATCCTGAGGCACCTGGGTGGCTCAGTCAGTTAAGTATCCTGACTCTTGGTTTCAGCTCTGGTCATGATCTCAGCAGTTCATGGGACCGAGCCCCACATCAGGCTTGGCACTGACAGCATGAAGCCCACTTGGGATTCTCTCTCTCCTCTCTCTCTGCCCCTTCCCCACTCACACATGTACTCTTTCTTTTTTTTTTTTTAATTTTTTTTTTAATCTTTACTTATTTTTGAGAGAGAGACAGCATGTGAGCAGGGGAAGACGAGAGAGAGAGGGAGATACAGAATCCGAAGCAGGATCCAGGCTCCGAGCTGTCAGCACAGAGCCTGACGTGAGGCTCGAACTCAGAAACTGAGATCATGATCTGAGCCGAAGTCGGACACTCAACCGACTGAGCCACCAAGGTGCCCCACATGTGTACTCTTTCAAAATAAACTTGAAAAATATAAAAAATAAAAATAAATAAATAAAAGTTTAAAAAGGAAATCCTGACACATGCTGCAACATGGATGAACCTTGAAGACATTACACTAAGTAAAATGAACAAGTCACAAAAAAGACAAATACTGCATGATTCCACTTACATGAGGTTTGACTATATCTACAACAGTCAAACTCTTAAAAACAGAAAGTAGATCTCTAGCCAGCTAGTGGGCATTAAGAGTAACCCAAGGAACGCAAAACTTGAGGCTGGTGTCTGAAGAGAACACAGGCATGCGGAGGACTATACCCTTAACCTGTGAGGTTTGGCCCAATTCTGGGTCCTTGGTGTCAGAACTCACTACAACATACACAGCAGACAAATTTTTAATGAAAGAATTAATTGTGCCTTCTCAGCCTCAAGAAAAGTAGTAAGCTTAAGTAAAGAGAAATGTTTGAAATTATACTCTAATTTTTAGTTCTTCTATAAGCTTCAAATGAAAAGGTATTCTTCATATCCTCTCTAGCAAGGCTAGAGCTTTTACAAAGATCTAAAGTGGGAGCGGGGGAGGCGACTCATTTAAGAGCTTGTTCAACTAATAGCAAACTAACAGCATGCTACTGAAGTAGAATATAGGTAAATTTAACTATAGATAACCCCAAAATGTAATTTTTTTCAACAAAAGAGGTAGAAACCAACAAACGTTTAAAATATTTGAACATTTTATTTTAGTTTTACTTTTCTTTAATATATACTGACAAGAGAAATAAAAAGCCACATAGAAGTCTGGGGGAAAAAAGGTAATATTAAATCCTCATTAAAGTAATGATTAGGTCTCCAAGAGTCAGCTGTAAGTTGGGGAGGGGGGGGGGGGGAGAGGGAAAGGCTAAAAAAAAAAAACCATATGAAATAATAACATAAAATAAAGTGAACAGCCCTTCTCTGTACTAATTCCCAACCAATTAGAAAGAAACCCCAAAACTATAGACAGCTGGTCAGAAGAAAGCTTACAAAAGTAAATATAAATCAGTTAAAATAATGACTATAGTTTTGCATTTGGTCGTGACTGCTGAATGAATGCTGTTTGTTTAAGTGATTTGGTTTTAACTTTTAAATTTTAGTAATAAACGTTCAGAATAATTAAATTCTAACAAATAGCTGTAATTTCAAATTAATGAATAATGCTATTTTCTCCTTCTTAACCTAAATTCCTCTTCTCATTAGTACCATAAAAAAAAATTTGCCTTAAAATAGGTCTGAATTTTAAATAAGTCACTTAATAAAATAAAGACCTTTTTTAAAAACAATATAAATATGGGAAATAAAATTTGGAATTCTTGTGGCACATTTTATATCTATTCCAAGGAAAGTAAAAACAACTTGACATAGTTAAATGTGCCATTCATTTACAGCAGATTGCAATATTTTACTAGAAAAATAAATGAAAATATTTTGCAAATGTGATTTGTTAAATTAGATTTGTCTCAGCCCAAAAGTACCCAACAGGCACTGGGTAAATGCTAAGAAATCCAATTTTTAACTAGTGCCAAAACAGAGGAGCTACTTAAATTGATTTTTTGGCATACCAAATCTGGTAAATATGATATATATCTGCCCAAGCTTCCTGATTTCACACATACTAAAGAAGACCAATAGAGCCTATGACTCACTCCTAAAAACAGATAAGGAACAAAAGCAATATTTTATGATCAGTCGACTCCTATACACAGAATTTTAATTCAATCAAAAATGCTCTTCTCTTTTCAGTTAAAATAGCTGATTTTTTGTTATTTAATAGAGATTCCCACAAGAGCTTGTCATAACCCAAAAAGTAACACCAGCCAATTCTTACACTGGTCTAATATGTCAGCATCAAAGAACGTCTGACCAAATGGTTTTACTGGTACTATCAAGTTTTTAATCTGAATTATTACAACTATGTAATATAAATGAAAACATATCTTTCTGAATGAGACTCAAATAATTCTCTAAAAATTCAAGTTCTTAAAATGAATTCAAATTTGGTTCTTTTCCCCATTGCTATATCTTTAATAAAATATAGTCAGTGTATTATATTTAGATCTTTAATAACACATTCAGTTTGCTATATTTACTCCAATCAAAATGAGGTACTCTGAATGTGCAACATTATAGGACTCCTATCTCTATAACAAAAAGTAAAAACAAAATAACAAAATGAAAGATGTTGATATAAAACATCAATGGAAAAGAAAATGTAATGAAAATAACCGAATTTATAAAAGTGTAATTTTTATACATGTGTAAAATATATGAGGTTATTGTCATGAGATTTCTAAAATAACTTACAAATCTAAATTCTACCATATAGAGAAACCTATAATGGTAAACATATTACTTACAAATAAAACAATGTCTTTTATCTTATATCCTGAGTGGGTTTTTACTACCATCTAGTGTTATACCTTAAGAAATACTTTCTTGTAAAAATTAAGTTATGAAAGACACTTTATAATATCACTCAAACATTACCAGAAGATGTAATTAACTGTAAGAAAAAAAAAATCACAGTATGGAAAATAGCTTTTTAAAAAGATGTTTTATATACAAAAACTAATTTCATTATTCTTAAAATTTTTGTTGTATTACTCATTGTGTGATTGTGTAATTTACATCAAATCCTTACTAGGACTTCCAAATACATACTCAACTTGCCTGGAAAAACAAGGTATACAGCACAAAGATTCAGCCCATTTAGTGTAACTAATGTACTCAAAAAGCCAAATAATTAGAGTATAAAATGATTATCAATGCTCTCTCCATGGCAACGGGTCTATGAAAGGTCTTCTTCTTCCCCGGATGCCTTAAATACTAGCATTTTAGGTTCCATAAAGAGAGGAGAGCAGAGCTAGGGTTATGCTCCCTAGAATCATATTGTTTGCTAGTGAATGTCACCCTTCAACTTGCCAAATACTAAATCAGCTAGTAAAATAAACCCCAAACTGTAAAAAAACACCAAAAGGTTGAAAAAGAAGATGAAGCCATGGAAACACATTCTTTTAATGGGTTCAGAAACTGTCTTTATTAGATTTTACTCTGCTAGAAATTATTTTCTCAGTCTAGGGAATCTGGAGATGAATCCGAGAGGATTTAAGTTGCTCTTAGCAAATTAACAATTTAGAAGTCCTGTGGATTCTATTTCAGCAAAGTTTTGCCTATAGCTTTTATTACCACAATATTATATATTAAATTTTATGGCATCAACCATGCTTTTTTTTTAATGACACAAAAATAAAAATTGTGCTCATGACACATACAAATTATGGATTATACCTTTTTTAATCCTTCCCATAGAAATAGAAATAATCAACTTTTGAAATTGAATGTAATAAAATCATCGTAAAGTATCATGTCTACAAGTACTCACTTGAAATGACCTTTCCATTGTTATTGCAAAGTAGTATTCTCTCCGGGGATATCTTCGCTCACAAACCAACACTTGATTGCATATTCTGCCCTTTTCTCCCGTTTGCTTGGTAAACAACTTCTTCCCAATCATTTGTGAGGAAACAGCTTTTGCTTCTTCTGGACTGAAATAAGAAAAAGAACTCAAATTCTTTTCTCCTCCAACTGAGGAAAACAAAAGCACATGACAGCCAAAATTTTATCTCATTTAATATTTAAATTTCAGCGTTTTCATCAGTTCAATAATAAGGGGCAATTTTTACAATATATCTTTTTCTTTAATAATGATTTTGCTTTAAAAAACATGACTTACGAGAAAACTATCTTCACTCCTCCTTTGAGGCCACTCTCAAATGTTCCTTTTCCTCTACCACCAGCTAAAACCTGTGCCTTTATCACAACATCTTTTGAACCTAGAAGAAAAACACTTCTGTTAGATAAGCAGCACGTAACAGCATTCAAGACAGTATTTTGTTATTTAGCATACATATTAAGTGATATTATCAAATGTAGTAGTCTCATTTACCCACAGTGTCAAAAAATGAAGTATTCCACGTGTATAAATTTTCTAGATTAGAACATTAAAACATCCATCATCTAAAGATCCACAACTTGAACTAGCCACTCATATGACACCATTCCTTAAAGTACACTGAAAATAATTTTCCTTTTCTATAACACTTTAAGTATCCAGTGCTTTGGAAGGTATTAAAAGTACAAAACTGAGACTCAAATGTCTTCCCAACATTTCCTTCCCTTTCTATTCACATGTAAAATTGCTATTCTGTGAACATTGGAGTTAAAAATGCTACTTCGCGCAGAAATACACCATGACTTAAGGGGTAAGTGCCAATATTGATACCACACTGTTCCTCTAACAGAGAGACCTGTTAATATACACATTCTTGAGCTATACTATTATGAGGAGTATTATCAGGAATTAAATTATATTTATCAAAAGATTCAGGGGTGTTATGTTTATAACATTAAAAAAATAAATAATCTTTTAAATAAACACTCTGAATTTTTCTTAACAGGTAGATCGATTTCTCTTCTATCTTCCTCTTTCTAAAGTGCTGAAGAAAATCAGCAAACCAGCTGTTTAGCCTAGGTACCACACTCATCATTCATGATCCAGAGCTATAGCTATAGCTCTTGGAGGGGCATTCTCAGTCTCCCTGAGAATGAGGGAGAATTTCAGAACCTGCTCATTTTCCCTCTTACAGCATTTTGCCTATACTAGCAGTGAAACACTAGTATTACATTATGGCAAAATAATAAGCCTTGAGGTCAGGGTTAGGGACACTTTTATCCTTATTCCTTATAAGCCCAAAGCAGTCCCTGGGATATAACTACCAATCCATGCCCACACCATGCAGAATGAGAGGGGACTCCCACCTAATCAGATAAAGCAACCAAATCAAAGAGGTAACAAATGCAGTTTGTGATAAAACCAGTAAGAAATGACTTAAAGTTTACACTTAAACTATTACAAAAGAATATTTAGAAAATTAATGATGTAAATGAGTGTACATTTAGAAGCCAGAAGACGGTTCTTTGAGTCAGTCAAGGCAGTATTTAAAAGAACCCTCTTTCTCACACTCCGTACCCATTCAGTCAGGAAATCATACTGATTCTATCTTCAAAATTTATCCAGAATCTTGACCACTCCTCATCACCTCATTTGGATCCTGGTCCCAGCCACCATTATATCTCAGCTAGATTACCCTTGTCCCTGACAGAGTATTCTCAAAGCAGCAAAGTGAGCACATCACTCCTCTATTTAAAACCTTGCAATGTCCTTTTTACTCAGAGTAAAATTCACACTCCTTACAATGGCCTAAAGGCCCTATAGAATCTCCCAGTACTCTTCCTATAACCTCCTCATTGCTCACTCCACTCCAGCTACACTAGTCTTTGCTGTTTCCAGGCATGTTCCTGCCTACAGGACTTGGCTCTAATGCTCCTGCCACCTGGAATATTGGTCATCCAAGTACAAGAATCCCCTGTTTTTCAAAAGTTGGCATTACATCACTTTGCTTTTACAAAAGACCTACATCAGTATGTTTTCACTAACCAAAAGAAATCCGAAAATGATTTTCACTTCTATGAGAACAATGTTCAGTGCTTGTTTTGCAGAGCCATTACAGAGGCAGCATGCACCCCAAACAGCAAGAGTGGCCCCACCAAGCTCCTTACGCAGGAACTAAATTCAGTGCCTCAGCATCAAGCCACCATAGCTTTGAACGGTGTCTCTGAGCGTCTGTGCTTTATCTTGACTTATTTTGTATATCTCTGTTAGCAAGATGTGTTCTAAGGTATCAGAAAAGCCTAGGAGGGGTCATCTGTTGGGTCTGGGAATGCTTGAAAACATTTCCATATAAATTGTTGGTAGGTGCTCTTTTGCTTTATGCCATTTTGGCTTATAAAATGTTTCACAAGAATGCTCTACTTTCAGATACAAGAAGATACCTATATCCACTTGAGAAAGGTCCTCATTCCCTTCAAGTTTTTTCTTCTTACATATCATTGTCCATGATGCTTACCCTGATCACTCTACTTAATACTACGATCTGCCTACCTGTGACCAATCCCCCTCACCCTGCCCTTTTTTCTTCCCCATAGAATTCATCACCTTCAAACATAATACATAATTTTCTCATGTTTATCATTTACTGTTTTGCTCGCCCACTAGAATATAGACCAGAAGGGCAAAATCTTGGTCATGGTTATTGATGTTCTCAAGCTCCTGGGAGGGTTCCTAGAATATATTTTCTGAATGTTGAATAAAAGAACGTTTAAAGATGGAACAAATTTGGGATGCCTGGGTGGCTCAGTCAGTTAAGCATCCAACTTCAGCTCAGGTTCATGATCTCACAGTTCATGAGTTCAAGCCCTGCATGGGGCTCTCGGTTGTCAGTACAGAGCCTATTTCTGATTCTCTCTCTCTCTCTCTCTCTCTGCTCCTCCCCCAACTGTGCTCATACTCTCTCAAAAATAAACATTTAAAAAAAATGGAACAAATTTGTAAAAAATCTAGATTTTCCACTGCTCTTTAAAAAACTCAAAACTGGGGGCGCCTTGGTGACTCAGTCAGTTAAGTGACTGACTTTGGCTCAGGTCATAATCTCACAATTTTTGAGTTCAAGCCCCACATCAGGCTCTGTGCTGACAGCTCAGAGCCTAGAGACTGCTTCAGATTCTGTGTCTCCCTCTCTCTCTCTGCCCCTCCCCTGCTCGTGCTCTGTCTCTCATAAAATGAAAAAACATTAAAAAATAAAAAAATAAAAAACTGAGAACTGGAAATACTGGGCTCTGCAACTAAAGCTGATTAGAAGTGCCTTGTTTACACAGATAGACCCTTTTCTATCTGCCACAGTCCCCACCATTCCCAAGTGAAAACAATTTAATATTAGATAAAAAACTAGAGAAAACTTAAGAAATTTCCTTAAAACTAACAGTAATTTTCCTACGGGAAGACAACAAGTAGCCTCAGGGACAAAGGCAAATTACAGAGTTCATGCCCAAACTAAAAGAAGCAGCCACTAGTCATTTTACCTTTTTCTGGTTACCTGCCAAGTCCTGGTTTTCTGGTACTTTAGAAATATTCATTTATATCCAAAGAGGATAAATGTAATCCCAACACTGTAAATATCATGTAAAAATAGTCAAGAGTTAAACTGATGCTTTGCTAGGCTAAATTCAAATATTCACACATTAAACTGAGGATTTAAAATATTGACCTATTTGAGTAGTAAAGCTCTACTTTTTCAAAAATATTTTATAAGACAGAAGACTCTTCCCCCAAGTGCCAACTTCCTTTCTTCCTTGAGGGAAGAGCCTTCTGTCTTATAAAATTTATAAGAATATAAATTCCTTAAGGGCAGAGATGATTCTTCAAAAGTTCCTTCTATAAAAGCCTTTCACAACAAAAGAAAAGCCAAAAAAAGTTAATGAATACAGTTTCATCAATAATCAAGAGAAGGAGAAGGATTACAAGAGACATCTGAGGACAACTGATTGAAACAAGATTTTATTCAATTCCATTAATTCACTTAAAAATTACATCTATATACCAGTTACTGTGCTGGAGTTGTAGACACAACAATGATCAAAAGGGACCTACCCTGCCCTTAGAGAGCTTACAGTCTTTATTAGGCTTTATTTATTTGGCCCTTTGCTCTAGTCAGACAAGAGCTTTTATGGATTCCAAGATTTATTTAAAATATATTCACTATCCCTGCTAGCTTCAGTTATTCACAAACGTTTTAAGCATTCTTCTATATAGTCATCCAATAAAACACTACAAGAAAAAAGAAGGCAAAGCGCTATTGTCTGCCATTAGAAGTCTCCCTCCAGGCTGGCATTCATCAATTGGCAACCTTTGTACATGTTTATTCAACCAGACAGAAATTCCATCTTAATTATACTAGAATCCTAAACACTAGGACTAAGACATGGAGTGACTGAATAAATTAAAAAACAAGACTCATGCATGCTGCAAGAGACTCACTTTTAGATGGAAGGAAACAGAGTGAAAGTGAAAGGATGAAAAAAGATATTCCACACAAACAGAAACCAAAAGAAAGCCAGAGTAGCTATACTTATTTCAGACAAAATCAACTTCATAACAAAGACTATAATAAGAGACAAGAGTGTTAAATAATGATAGAGGTGTCAATCCAACAAGATGATATATCATTTGTAAATATTTATGCACCCAACATAGAAGCACCTAAATATATAAAGCAAATCTTAACAGACCAAAGGGGGAAACAGACAGTAATAGAATAGTAGTAGGGGTCTTTAACACTCACTTACATCAATGGATACATCATCCAGACAGAAAATCAAAAAGCAAATATAGGCCTTAAATAACAAATTCAATCATGGTCTAAATATATATATAACATATATACACATATTTAAATATATATGAATATATATATTGAATGACATCCCATCCAAAATCAACAATATATATTTTTCTCAAGTGCACATGGAACATACTCCAGGACAGATGATATGATAAATCACAAAACAAGTCTTAATAATTTAAGAGACTGAAATCATATCAAGCATCTTTTCCAAACACAGTGGTATGAAACTAGAAATCAATTAAAGAAAACTGGAAAATTCACAAATACGTGGAGATTAAACAACATGCTACCAATGGGTCAAAGAAAAAAATCAAAAAAGAAATTAAAAAAATACATTGAGACAAGCAAAATGGAAATACACCAAAATTTATGGGATGCAGAAAGGGCAGTTTGAATTCACAGTAATAAATGCCTATTTTAAGAAACAAGAAAAGTCTCAAACAAATTAACTATGTACCTCAAGGAACTAAGAAAGAACAAAGCCCAAAGTTAGTAGAAGGAAGGAAATAACGAGGTTAGAACAGAAATAAAGGAAAAACAATGGAAAAGATCAATGAAAATAAGAGCTGCTTCTTCAAAATAACAAACTTTCAGCTAGGCTCACCAAAAAAAGAAAAAGAGTGGACTCAAATAAATAAAATCAGACAAAAAGATATTACAACTGATAACTCAGAAATGCAAAAGATAAGAGACTATTATGAGCAATTAATGACAACGAACTGGACAACCAAGAAGAAATGAATTCCTAGAAACATACAACCTACCAAGACTAGATCATGAACAAACAGAAAATCTGAACAGATTACTGGTAAGGATATTGAATCAGTAATCAAAAACCTTCCAATAAATGAAAGTCTAGGACCAGATGGCTTTATTGGTGAATTCTACCAACATTAAAAAAAGAATACCAATCCTTCTCAAACTCTTTGAAAAAAAAAATAGAAGAGAACACTTGCAGTTCACTTTACAGGGACAGAATTACCCTGATACCCAAACCAGACAAGGATGCCAAAGGGAAAGAAAATTACAGGGTAATATCCCTGATCAACACACATGCAAACATCCTCAACAAAATATTAGGAAACTGCATGCAACAACACATTAAAAGAATCAATACCATAAAAAAAAAAAAAAAAAAAAAAATCACATACCAACATCAAATAGGATTTATTCCAGGAATCCAAGGCTACTTAAATATCCACAAATCAGTGAATGTGATATTAACAAAATGAAGGGTAAAAAATCATATGATCATCTCAAAAAATGCAGAAAAAGCATATGGCAAAATTCGGCATCCAATTATGTAAAAAACTCCACAAAGCAGGTAGAGAAGGAACATATTTCAACATAATAAAGGCCATATATAAGCCCACAGTTAAGATCTTATTCAACAGTGAAAATTTGAAAGCTTTGGCCCTAAGATCAGCAAGACAAGGATGTCCACTCTTGCCACTTTAATTCAATATAGTTCTACCTACAGCAGTTAGGCAAGAAAAAGAAATAAAAAGCATCCAAATTAGAAAGGAAGAAGTAAAACTCTCACTGTTTGCATTTAACATAGTGTTATATACAGAAAACCCTAAAGACTCCATCAAAAAACTATTAGAACTAGGGGCACCTGGGTGGCTCAGTCAGTTAAGCATGAGTTCAAGCCCCGTGTCAGGCTCTGTGCTGACAGCTCAGAGCCTAGAGCCTGCTTCAGATTCTGTCTCCCTCCCTCCCTCCGTCCCCCCACCCCGGCCCTACCCAACTTGTGCTTTCTCCCTCTCAAAAATAAAGAAATAAACTTAAAAAAAAATTATTAGAATAAATGAATTCACTAACACTGCAGAATATAAAATCAATACAAAAATTGATTACGTTTATATACATTCATAACTATCAGAGAAATTTTTTAAAAATCCCATTTACAACTGCCTCAAAAAGAACAAAATACCTACGAATAAATTTAACCAACGAGGTAAAAGACCTATACACTGAACTATAAGGCACTGATTAAAGAAACTGAAGAAGACACAAATGGAAAGATATTCTGGACTGTTATAATACAGTTAAAATGTCCATAGCAATCTAAAGATTCAATGCAATCCCTATCAAAATTCTAATGGCATTTTTCACAGAAATAGAAAAAACAATTCTAAAATTTGTATGGAACCATAAAAACAATGCCAAGTAGCCAAAGCAAACTTGCAAAAGAAGAAAAAAGCTGAAGGCATCACACGCCCGTATTTCAAACTATATTACAAAGCTAAAGTAATCAAAATAGTATAGTACTGACATACAAGTAGACACATAAAACAATAGAACAAAATTGGGAGGCCAGAAATAATCCATGTATATATGGTTAATTTATCAAAAAGAAACCAAGAATATACAATGGGGAAAGGACAGTCTCTTCAATAAATGGTGTTGGAAAACCTGGACAGCCATGTGCAAAAGCATGAAACTTAACCACTATTTTATACCATACACAAAAATTAACTTGAAGTGCTTTAAAGAGGTGAACATAAGACTTAAAAAACCATAAAACTCCTAGAAGAAAACATAGGCGACAAGATCTTTGACGAAGGTCTTGGTGATGATTTTTTTAATGTGACACCAAAAGTAAAAGCAACAAAAGCAAAAATAAATAAGCAGGACTATATCAAATTGAAACACTTCTGCACAGCAAAGGAAACCTTTAACAAAATAAAAAGGCAACCTACTGAATGAGAGAAAATATTTGCAAATCATATATCTGATAAGGAGTTAATACCCAAAACATAAAGAACTCATAAAATTCAATTGTGAAAAAGAATCTGGTTAAACAACAAGCATAAAATGTGAACACACATTTTTTCAAAGACATACAGATGGCCAATAAACACACAAAAAGATGCTCAAAATCACTATTCATCAGGGAAATGCAAATCAAAACCACAATGAGCTATCATCTCACACCTGTTAGAATGGCTATTAAAAAAAACAAGGAATAACAAGTGTTGGTGAGGATGGAAGAAAAGGGAACGCTCATGCACTGTTGGAAATATAAATTGGTGCAGCCACTAGGGAAAATAGTAAAGGCATTCCTCAAAAAACTTAAAAATAGAACTACCAGGGGCGCCTGGTGGCTCAGTCAAACGCCTGACTTTGGCTCAGGTTGTGATCTCTCAGCTCATGAATTCGAGCCCGACATCCAGCTCAGTACTGACAGCTCAGAGCCTGGAGCCTGTTTCAGATTCCGTGTCTCCTTCCCCTCATTCCTCTGCTTGTTCCTCTTTCTCTCTCTCTTTCTCTCTCTCTCTGTCTCAAAAATAAATAAACATTTTAAAAAATGAAATAATCTCAAAAAAAAAAAAGAACTACTATATGATCCAGCAATTCCACTTCTGGGTATTTACTTGAAGAAAACACTAACTTGAAAAAATACATGTACCCCATGTTGATTGCAGCACTATTCACAATAACCAAGATATGGAAACAATCGAAGTATCCATGGATGGATAAATGGGTAAATAAATTATGGTATATGCATGTACGTGTGTGTGTGTACTCAGCCATAAAAAAGAATGAAATTTTCCCATTTCCAACAACATGAATAGACCTGAAGGGCTAAGTGAAATAAGTCAAAGAAAGACATTCCATATGAACACTCTTATATATTAAATTGGAAAAAAAACAAAAACAAAACAAAAACCTAAGCTCATAGATACATAACAGACTGGTAGCTGCCAGAGGCAGTGGGTGGGGGAGAGAAAAAAATGGATGAAAGGGGTGAAAATTAAAGAAAAAAAGAAAACAAATGGGACCTAAGACCCATTTCAAACTTCTAACCTAATTAAATGTAAAAATAAATTTATGTTTAAGCAATTAAAAAAATATGTAGCAGATAGAAGTACTATTATCAATGAAATTAATTATACTCTAAAAATGGTCAACAAAATATGCAACAAAAAGACTAGTCAGACAACATAAATTTCACTAGGTTGAACAATTTTCAAGCAGCAAAATAATTACATTGTAATTTCAAACATAGAAAGCCAATACAGATGCAATTCTATTTACAGTCATGGGGAACTAAGATGTATTTGTATTTGAGCTATGTACTAGGGTTTCCGCTCTTAAAATTCTATGAAGCACAGCTTTTTTTTTTTAAACACTTATTTATTTTCAAGAGACAGACACAGTGTGAACGGGGAGCTGCAGAGAGAGAGGGAGACAGAATCTGAAGCAGTCTCCAGGCTCTGAGCTATTAGCTCAGAGCCTGACATGGGGCTTGAACCCACTAACGGTGAGATCACGACCTGAGCTGAAGTCGGGCACTCAACCGACTGAGCTACCCAGGCACCCCTATGAAGCACAGCTTTTATAGTTCCTCTGAAAATTAGAACAAAAGGGAGAAACTTCCCAAGCCTAAAAGATATTATTCTTGGCAATACAGAACCATGAAACTAATGAGCTGTCTACCAAAGGCCTATCATTAAAAAAGGATATGAGAAAACCAGTCTACAAACAAACTAGAATTAGATTTCCTTCCAACCACTCTTCCATCCCCAACTTCAATTATTCACAACAGGCAAAACTTGCCTTCAGAACAGGTGCTTCCAGCTTTTTTCATATCATGATGTACAAAGAAAATTATAGAACTTGAAGGGAATACTGGGGAAAGAGGCCAGGGCTATTTCAGGAGGAGTCACCAGCTTTAAGGCTCAGTGGCCCCAGTCCCCATGCCACCCACAGAACTGAGGGGAAGCAAGTTTAGCCCACCTATAATGCATTTGTATCTCTCTATATTGGTTGGTGATTTAAGAGCTTTTTAATAAATGTAATTAATACTCTGTGAATTTTTCAGTAATGCAAAAAACAAAGTAGCCAAAATCAGCATTAGGAATTGCTAGCTAGATAGACAGAACCAGGTATATTTCTAAGGCATTTAGATCCCATAATCAATACCTTTTGATATTAATGACTCCCAACAAAAGACAAAACTGCCCTCAACATCTTCATAGTAGTTACCAAACATATCTTTAAAAAGTAGCATTTCTGATCCGCTAAATTTAAAAGTCCTCATTAGTCACTAATCCCACTTCCACACTGTAATCATCATCTGCAGTGTTATTTGACAAAAACATACTTTCTAGACGAACAAGACACCTTCTGTTCAAATGGGCTCATAATCAGAGCTGCCTACCTGCTCCTTATTTCATAGAAGTCCTGGTCCCAGAGACCTTGCCAGATCTCATAGTATATCAATACTCATAGTATATCCTGCACATATTAACTATTTTTTCTTCTTTTAATCATTTAAGCGCCATTAAAGATTTTTACAAGGAATAAAGAAATCAAGAAACCGGCATCCAAATAAATCCTACTTGTTTTATGAAAAAGTTTCTACATAGATTATTTTTTCTGACAAAACAATGAACTTTGACTAAATGAGAAAATATATGGAGAAGACAGAAAAACCAATTATAATAATTTGGAAATAGAAAAATACAGCTTTTACTGACCTCATTATATATAAAACAGGCCTTACCAACACTGGCATGAAAAACATTTTATGGTTCAGCATTATTACAAATGAATGAATTGGTAAACAAAAAATCATCTCTCAAGAGATCAGACTAACAAAATTAAAAGAATGAAGTCAAACTGGTCTAAGTGTCATCCTTAAGAAGGGAACAGCAGAATAAGAAAACCTTATACTTTCTCAACTGCATTTCAGAGTTTTCCCTCCTACTTAGCTGGGTCTTCTTTAGAAATTAAAGTTTAGGTCATATAGATAAGATCAGTTCTCAAGGGAGTAGTTATTAGAAAGAAATCTTTCCAAGAAATATTACAGAAATACAAAGTACAATCACAAGTTTTCTTTAAACTTGACCTTTAAGAGCCTCTAATATACACTGTTTTGAGGGTAAAATTGAGGCACATCTTTCATCATGCACAAGTTCAAAGTACAGGTCACCATTAATTAACAAAAATTTCACCAAAATTAATACTATTTTACACAAGGCTTTCAATAAATAAAAAGAAGTTTGCTTATAATCTGAATAAAAAGTATTTTTTTCTGATTAACAAAAAATTAAACTATAAAAAATCATGTTTCCAGGTCAACTTGTCATTCAAAAACATAGCTTTAATATAGGATATATTTCTGAACTTGTCCGTGCCCCCACTTTTGAAAGAAAAACCCATTCTAGAAACAAGTACAAAATGAGTAAGCTTTAAAATTTTTAAACATTTTTAAATGCTCCATAGACTTCTTAAAAAACTAATAAAACAAAGTCTTCATCAAAGCACATTTAAAGCTATATTAATCACATATACATACAGGAGAGATTGTGCTAATCTCCATAAAATTGCTGGGATCTTAAATACCACTAAAAATAAAATGCAGTGTACAGCTAGTACATGACTATTATGGCCCCATATTAAACCATTAAAAATGTAAAGTGAAGGATTTCTTCTAAAGTCAAAATTTATTTTTTAATTAAGAGATTAATATAAATTAACAGAATTCACATTAACAAAAGCTATTAAGGTTTCTCTTATCAATAAAAGAATCTATTAATAAACATGCACAAATATTTAGTTCATTTAAAATATAACAACAGTTATTGATTACCTACGTGCCAGGTACTCTCCTAAGAGTCTGGAATATATCAGTGGACAAAAGAAGACAAAGAAACCCTGCTCTCATGGAGCTTACAGTCTAGCGCTCAGCTTCTTTTTCCCTCCCTTTGGTTCCATACTTTTCCCATCAAACCATATAAACAGCTAAGATTTCCTTCACCATTTCCTTGAAGAATCATCACAAGCACCAATCTTTTCAGCTTCAGAGTATTAAGCAGAACTTCCTTCCTCATAATTATATTCCAACTAAAAACAGGACTTTAGATTCCTAATACCAATGTAATTGATTCTTAAGTTACTAGCACTATGGGAGCTCATAATAATCTCATACTAATTTTAGAATGCCAACAATCATAAAGTGCCATCTTCTCTTTTAAGTAAATAAAATTTATTTTAAAAAAATAAAATAAAATAAAAACTGTTAAGTTGTTATAAACCAAAAGTTCACATCTTATCAGAGTGCCCATGTCAAAGTGGCAAAAGTTTTTCTTAAGTTAGTACCTAATTTTTTGGCAACTGCATAAGCTTCATCTGGTGACTTTGCCACATGTCCTTTGGGAATGGAGACACCAGCTTCTTGCAACAATTCCATACTCATGTATTCATGTAGTGAGAGATTCCTTTTTTGCTGCTGCTGTATTTGGAGTCCATGGTTATTAAACAATCCAGAACTTCCCAGAACCTAGAGATATTGGAGACATATTATACATGATCGTGATTTGGAAGTTATTATTAAAAACACCTTCTCAAAATACGTTTTTATATAGAATATTTGGTTCTTCATAACTATAATAAAACTGCTACATTAAATCATCAAAGTATAATATTCAGGCTACCTAAATTATAACCTAAGAGCTAACCTACCTGCTAAATATCAAACGTTACCCTTTAGTTTTAACTATTTCCTCATCATGTCTAGTCCTTATCTTTTATTTGAGCTTTACCACTATATCTCTAATGACCTACAGATTTCTACCTCAGTGCCAAATTCAGCAGATCTAAAGCCAACCTCATCCTTCCCTTTCTTGTCTCCACCATTCTTTAAGCACCTACCCAATTGCTTGGCACTAGATATGCAGTAGTTGAATGATCTAGTACCATTACTCTTTCATACACTCAAGACTCAAAACCCTGGTTTCATCTGTAGTGGTCACTGTAGTGTGCTGCTCAGATTCTCCTTTCAGAGCCCCAACTGCTGGGCGTGTTGGCTGCTGATAGCTCTCAGCTGAGTTCTTTCATTGGCACTTCCTTGCCCAAAGTCACACCTTCACATTGCAGCCTACATCCAATGACTGGTCAATGGAGGTTAAGGCAAGGATATAAAGTCCTAGCACCTCGCCCCAGTGTTGGATAATTCTGAAGGACCATCTTAGTTCCAGATCTCCCACAGGAAAGGCAAAGGCTCCTACTGCAACTACATGACAGTTCTACTTCTCCCTCTATTCAACCCTCCTCCCTTCACTCTCCCACAGGGGTTGATCCAGATGTCACTCTCCAGTTGACTTCTTCCATGAAACTCTTCATTTCACAGCCTGCAAATACCACTCAAATTCCTCAATCCTACCAACCTTATATGGCAATATGTAGAACAAATTAAGTGCTATGGAAGCTCTGAAAGAGTGAATTGAAATTACACATTTAATTATCACCCATACATTTCCATTCTCTATTCACAGAAGGCAGAATACTGAAATATGGTTCATATCAAACACACAATATAAGAATTGAAGTTAAAGGAATTATACATAAACAGTCTACTTCTTAAAGGGGATTCATGAACTATTTGCATCAAAATGCAAATGCACCTGGGATGTGTCTAAAACTGCTGATTCTGGGGCCCCGCTCACATCCGAAAAGTCCGAATCTCTGGAATGGGCCTCAGGAAAGCTGCATTCGTGTAACAAGTCATTCCCCTGATAGTTAAGTGCCCTACAGTTTGAGAACCACTAGTCTAAAAAGCCAATCACATCTAGTAACCACTTATTTCTGATTCATCTGGTAAGCCAAAATCCTGGATAACATTTCACCAGGGCAGCTCAACTCCCTGATTTAGTGTCACTTCAATATTAAAACCCAGCAACATCCCAAACTGTTCAGCACACATCTACTTTCTGAAATCCCATTCCTGGGTATAAAGGCAACAGAAATTAGTGTTCAGTCTACCAAAAGGCAAATATATATTCAGGGACACCTGGGTGGCTCAGTTGGTTAAGCGTCCAACTCTTGATTTCGGCTCAGGTCATGATCTCCTGATTCATGAGATACAGCCATTCCTGGGGCTTTTGCACAAGAGCCTGCTTGGGATTTTCTTTTTCTCTCTCTCTGTCCCTCCCCTACCGACACTGGCACTGTGGTGCTCATGCACACTCTCTCAAAATAAATATTTTAAAAACTTAAAAAAAAGAAAAAGAAAGTTCATAGCAGGCTTATTCATAATAAATAAAAAATGAAAACAACCCAAATGCCCATCAATAAGATAATAAAATGTTATATTCATATACTAGGTTACTACAGTGCAATTTTTTTTAAAAAAACCTATTGCTCACAATACAGGGCAGTAATCTCAAAAACACAAGTTTGAGAAAAAGAAACCACACACAAGAACACATACTTATATTTTTTATATAGTTCAAAACCAGTCAAAATTGGTGATAGAATTAATGGTCACCTTCTGTTTGGGAGTATTAATAGGGAGAGAGGACATGGGTGTTTTCGAGGGCTGAAAATATGACATACCATGATCAGAATGGTGGCTACACAGATGTATACATACATAAAAATTAATCTAGCCACCCAAATTGTACACTTTATATAAATTATACCTCAAAATAATAACAAAAATAAGGGGGAAAGGGAGTTTTTAGCACAGCTTGGTAAATTAGTTATACAAACATTTTTCGAATGCCTATATACCAGCACTGTGCTAGGGATGCTAAAAGAATAAAGCCAACTTGGCGTCAGCTGCAGAATTCATGTAGTATATATGAACATATAAATGAACAACTATAGCACATATAACAGCATTAACAGACTCATGAGGCAGCACCTAATTAACTGAACAGACTAGAAAAAATGCTACAGAGGCATGATCTCAGTTTAAAAAAAAAAAAACTAACAGCTATAAGGAACACTTTGGGAACAACTGGGGAAATCTGAATCTAAATTTCCTAAGTATGATAACTATAAGTTTCCTAAGTATATAATAACCATATTGTGGTTATTTAGGAGAATGTCCTCATTTTTTTTTTTTAATTTTTTTTTTTTTCAACGTTTATTTATTTATTTTTGGGACAGAGAGAGACAGAGCATGAACGGGGGAGGGGCAGAGAGAGAGGGAGACACAGAATCGGAAACAGGCTCCAGGCTCCGAGCCATCAGCCCAGAGCCTGACGCGGGGCTCGAACTCACAGACCGCGAGATCGTGGAGAATGTCCTCATTTTTAAAAGGCATATGCTAAAACATCTAGGGATAAAGTGCCATGCTACCTGCTACTTACTCTCAAATGGTTGAGCAAAAATAAACGGAATGGAATTTTATACACACACACACACACACACACACACACACACACACATGAATACAATTTTATAAAGATGAAGCAAATGTGGCAAAATGTTACATTTAGGTGAAGGCAATTACGTGCTCACTGTACTACTGCTGGCACATTTCTATCAGTTTGAAGTTTTTCCCAAAAAAGTTCAAGGCAAACCAGTGAGTGACACAAAGCTCTGAGTATATTTTTACAGTTTCTTTCAAGTACCTATATTCACAAAGAATCAGTAGTATTCATAAAGTAATGTTGATTGCTTTTATACTACCTTAAAGGTTTTTTAATATCTAAGGTATTGATAATCCTTTCCTTGCACCACTAGAAGTTATGACTTGAAATATCAGTTTTTAATTTCACTGGCAATACAAATCCCTGCATAATCACAAGGATTCCCACATTTAAGTCTTTGTCTTTCCTGACATCATCACTCAGAAGATTCCTACTGCCAAAAGGCCCCAATTCCTGGCTAAATTCCTAACCCACCACCCATTCAATGATTTACCTAGTTTAAATAATATGTACTCAAAAGTGGGTAAATGTAGTTACTGGGGAATGTGATTCACGACAACTAAGAAAATATCTTAAATTAGTTCATCTGCTTATAACCTGAACTATTTTATCAGAAATATACTGATAAGGAAGATACAGAAACTAGAAGGGGTCAGAGAATTAAACAAAACGTTTAAGAGCATTAGCTAAACTCAGTGTGTGACGGTGAACAAGTTTTCTAGGACGCTGCACCTCTGTGTTCTCATCTACAAAAGCAAGGGGTTGGACTAAGGGCCTTCCAAATTCTAAACGTGTATTATTTAATGTGAGAGTGCAAGAAAAGAGATGTTAAGACAACATGCTAGGCATCTCCATATGGAGAGACAAAAGCTTTTAAAACAATTTCCAAAAGGATAAAAGTTGTGATGAAAACATATTTGTTCACCAAATCCTCATTTTCTGAAAACTAGACAGCACTTTTTAAGACTCATAAGAAGGAAGTTCAAGGCCAAAAACAATCACTTCTCTTATTAAGAAGCATACTCATAGTATATACCATCTCCAAGTTTTAAGTATGAACAGCTTCCAAAAAGAATAAAAGTCTAAATCAATTTATTTTTGTCATGTCTAAGGACTTAATTTCAGAACACAATCTAAAACCCTGAAATTGACTTATGAAACCAATCATGCCCTTTCACAAGTCTGTATCAACTTTGGAAAACACAGGCCAAGTTTTTCCGAAAAAAGCGAAGAAAAAAAGTGAAGAGCAGATTCAAGCACACAAGCTTTGGAGCCAGCCAGTCTGGAATTAGGCCTTAGCTTTGACCCTACCTGCTTCCCGACCTGGCCCCAATTACTTGTTCTCTTAGCCACAGTTTCATCAATGATGAGTATATTAATGACGCCCTTAGAGCGTTGCTTAAAAGCCTAACGAGACGTAAAATGCTTATTTATTTAGCACAGTACCTGGAAACGGTAAACACTCCGAAACAAAACACCAACGAAACAAAAACCCTTGCTTATTATGCTATACTCTCTACAGAAATGAAGTGATCCAAAAGATAACTGTCTTCCCCAGTTGGTAAGCTAACAAACATCATCTTATTCCCACGGTTAACACCAACAGTACACAACTCCTTGGGAGACGTGGGAAACTTCTTGCCTCGTCCCCAAAAAAGGCCAGTCAGCAAGCTGGTCCTGTGAAGTCATTCCCACCTATGACAGCTCCCAAGGGACACGAAAGTACACGTGAAGGGCATTTCCCCCTCCCCATAGAAGGGCCGCAGAAGCCTCGGCCCACCTCGCGGGGCACAGAAAAAGGAGCAGAAACTGCCCAGGCACCTCCACCTCCACTTGGAAGCGCCCTCCACCCGCCTCCCTGCGGCCCCTCGGCAACTGGGTGAGCAGCCGCAGCCAGATGGCCCGGGAGCAGAGCAGCGCAAACATGGGCCCGCTCTCTGTCACGGCAGGCAGCACTCCAGGGCACGCCGCCCGCGGGCCCGGCTGGGCACCCCACGTCACGCAATGTCACCTACTGCGAAGTGACCCCGAGCCGGGCCTCAGATCCCCTCACACCTCGCCCACAGGAACCAGGTCTCCCACCTCGCCCTTTCTCCTGCCGGCCCTCCAAGCGAGAGCCGGCTGGGCCGCAATACCTGGGCGGCGGCCCGCAGCGCCGGCCGGGACCCGCGGCTTCTAAGGGCGGCTGTGGCCAATAGCCGGCTGTAGAACATGGAGGCCGCCATTTCTGAGCCCGACCCCGTCCCCTCGGCGCCGTGCGCAGGCGCAGAGGCGCAAGGCGGCCGGCGACCCCGCTGCTAGCGACGCGCACTCCACCCCTCGCCCCACCCTTCGCGGGCGGGACCTCGGTTAACTCTGCAGATGCGGACTCTCTCTCTCAGCAGGGATTACCAGCTCAAGCTAAATTGGGCTTGGCGGGCACGGAGCAAACTTTGACCCTTAGAAGTCAGCACCGCAGCCTTAATAGCCAACCTGTGGCCAGAAGGCAACCTGAACACTTCCTAGTAAAGTGGTAAGATGTGGTATTGGAAAGATGACCATCGCCACCATCTGTGAGATCTTCACTTCTCTGGGCCTTAGTTACCTTATCTGTAGGATGGGGTTCATTTAAAAAATAAGTAATCAATGTCTGCGTTCATAGAGCAGTGAGGGGGAAAAAAAGGCGATTCTGCCTTCAAAAAAAAAAAAAAAAAATCAGTCACTACTTACCAATCCAGATGGCACACCAGCATCATCTGGGAAGCTTTAGAAAATTTCCTTCACCAGGCCCATCTGAGGAGTAGAGTCTTATGTGTATCTCTTAATGAGATACACACATTGACAATTGAAAACCCTGATGACGTGTGCCCCATCAAGAATTGACCATTGGACGGATGACTGGGCGCTTGTTCACTGGATATCTAGCTATAAAATGTGTCAAAGTTTTCAGTATAAGATGTTAACCCAGGAATGGATGGGTGTGGCTGACAAGTATCATCCAGACTCTGGCACCTGCTTCTGAAGTGCAGTGGCGCAATGCACCGAACAGCGATGTATAAAGAAAAAAGTGAATCCGAAACAAGCAGCCTCTCCGCTTATGGAATGGAAAGGGGCTTTTTGCAGCCCCCAGAATCTCTGAGCTTTTAAAGGCAAGACATTCTCAAGGACTTTTTCATTTCATTGGCACTCATGAAGGACTGTCCTCAAGGCTCCTTTCATCACTAAAAGACACCATGTGCAGTTAGAAACAGGGAAGGGAAAAACAGACACTGGTAGTTCAAATGTCTCTTCTTCCACCCTTCTACTGCCCATCATTGCCAATCAAATAAAATCTAGGGAATGATCTGGGGCGCCTGGGAGGCTCAGTCTCTTAAATGTCCTGCTCTTGATTTCGGCCCAGGTCATGATCTCACGTTTCATGAGATAGAGCCCCCAGTTGGGTTCTGTGCTGACAGCCCAGAGCCTGTTTAGGATTCTCTTTCTCCCTCTCTCTGTTCCTCCCCTACTTGCACTCTCCCTCTCTCTCTCTGTCTCAAAATAAATAAATCAATAAACATTTTTTTAAAAATCTGGATAATCTGTCTAAAAAGCTGTGGCTGGGACCTACCAGTTTCTGTTAGGAACACATATGCCATCAGCTATGAATAGGATGTACTTATTTTCAAGCCATTTCTATTTAATTGCTAGTAACACAGAAGCTGAGCTACCAGATCAAACCAACCATCTGAGTCTAAGGCCGCTTATTTAAAGGGTAAACTCAGAATAAGGTCCCATGGGTAAACACAGAACAAGTCCATGAACTTAAATAAGATGTAAGGCTAGAATTCTTCTAGGAGCCTTACTGGCTTCACACCCTTCCAGTCCACGTCACAGGTGATCCATTAAACATGTCTCCTGGTGTGTCTTTTTCGATACTAGCTTAAAAACAGGCAAAGCAGCAGCAAAAATATGGGATAAGCCGAGGAATGAGAAAGAGAACATGCAGATCTTGTGGGGCCGGCTCCTTTGGAAGCCTAAGCAAGGGGGCAGAGGTGCACTCCTTCCTCAGCACTCCTTGACTGTGACCAGAGCTCTGTATGTCTTCATACCTCACTAAAAGAATTCAGTGAGGTGAAATGATGGGACTCCTACCTGCTAACCTTGTTTTATTTTTAGACAATCGGCCTTAAAAAATGAAATTGCTTTACTAAGAAACTACTTTTTCCACAGCAAAAACTTTTGTAATTCTTATCTGCAAGGATCTCAGAAACTAGTAGTAGGCAGAATGTAGAAGGTAGAACATAATAAGGTGGAGGGTAGAGCAAGACTATATGAGGAAGAAGGGAAAAAGGAATTATTCTTCACACACAATGGCCTGTAGTCTCCCACTGTGTCTATTTCTGCCTTCTACTTGGAGATTAAGGACCGAGGTGGTGTGCAGGAAAATCAGGGGGATGTCCTAAGGAAGAGAAGACTTTAATTTTTTCACAGTCCTTTAAAATAATTAAAGTTTTTTACCCTGCACATTTTATTGCCCAGAGCAAGGCCTATTGGTTAGGTGATGGGAGTTAAGGAGTGCACTTGATGAGCACCGAGTGATATATGGAATTGTTGAATTACTATATTGTACACCCGAAACTAATATAACACTGTATGTTAACTAACTAGAATTAAAATAAAAACTTAAAAAAAAATCTTTAACTCAACAAATAACTTTGCAGTATGTGAGTCAAATGTAAATGGAGCTATAGAAGAAAGAGCTGACTTAGATAGGCACTGCCTATCAGTGTTAACACTAACTAGATTTAAGAGACTCTAGATACACAGCCAGTTAGTGAGTGCAGACTTACCGACACAGATGAGAAAGTGGCTGTCGTGTATAACTTTGAAAATTCAGTGGATAAAATGGAGGCTAATTCAAACTTAGAAACAAATATGAAAATTCAACGAGTCACAGAAAAGACGCTTGGTTTGTATTGTAAGTCACAAAAAGAAGGAGGAAAGTTTGAAATGTAGTTCAAATTACTCTTGCTAAATTTTTTTTACAGAGAAATGAAATGTGAAATTCTCAAAAGAAATAATAAACTTTCCTATTGTTAACTATGGAATTAATAGAATTACAAAGTGTTACAGAAACAACTTCCAATATATTTGCTTACCCTGAACTTCTACTGAGGGCTGAGTGAATAATAGCTATTTACTGAACACTCAGTTTTTGCCAGATCCTTACATTTTTTTTCTATCCTTTATGGTGCCATAAGACATTTTCAGAATTCTCTGATTTTCATCTTATTTTATTTTACCCATCCAACCTCTGCCACAGAAACAGTTACCAGATCTATATAGGTTCTTGAACTAAAGTTTAGGGGTGAAGAAAGATGAGTAACAGAGTATGGGACAGCTGTATGTTTACACAGGATTTCTCTTAGTTCTCTTAAAGCCTCAGAAATAATAGTAGAAACACTTATCTAGACCAACCTAGAAGGGCAGTGGCAAAGGGCAAAGAGAAATACATCTTCTTAGTAATCCTCTCAACCCTGCATTTTACAGAAGGAAAAACAGAGGCTCAGAAGCAGTGAGTAATTTGCCCAGAGTCACAGCTTTTACCAGCACAAAATCTGAACCCAATTCTGTATTGACCAGATGATAATTTGAGATAATAACTGAGATTCATATCATCTTATCATTTTATTTAACCTTTTACCTTTTACTCCACTTAATTAATAGTATTCACCACCTAAAGGAAAGAATGATGGTACAGATCATCAGAGGACAGGTTTTGAGATGTAAATGAAAGCGCTTGGAATTAGAAGGGACTGAATGAACTTCAAGTTTCAAAAGCCAGAACCAAGAAGGGCTCTAGGAAAGTTGATGCTTTAGAAATGGAATTATCTTGTCCCTAAAGAAGATAGAGAGAGGAAAGTGGGAGGGAAGCAAGGAACAGTGGTGGTTCCTTGACGAGGTCCCCTATGTTTTGCACTCTCCAAGACCACTGTCTCCAGGATGAAGGGTAATTCCACCCCCAAAGAGATTTGGGGATCTAAAACAAGGAGTATTGGAAGGGGACACAAAATCCCTTGAGCACAGTGGCAGCACAGGAGTGGAATCCTCTGGCAGGCCAGTATACCCCTGTAGATGGAGCTGAATAATATTCTTAGGATATGTACCCATCCTACCAAAGCTGGGGAAGCCTGCAAAGGCTTGCAGAACCCTCAAGAGCTATGTAGACAAGCATTGAGAGACGACAGGTAGAAACATGGAAGGATAGATTTGTAAAGAACAATGACACAGAGCATATGGGAAGAGGGATGTGACAATAAATGTCAGTTAGATAACAATACCAAAGGCTAGATGTTCCCTGTTCATCTGTCACTGCATATATATCTCCTGGATCGAAGAAGGCAGGAGGGGGATAGATCCTGATTTAACAGAGATTAAGATTCTGGCACTTGATGTAATAAGGTTAATGATGAGAATTCAACTTCAGATGTAGAAAAATAGTCATATTTCTCCCACACATGAAAATATGAACTGAACGTGGTACCACTGCTCCACTGCTCCATTGTTGAGGTAGAAGAAGATTCTTTTGTCCTTCCCCAGCCTTGTCATACTTCCATTTTGAGGCTCTGAGAGGACATTGACTTGAAGAGTCTCCTGAACCAGTCTCAACTTTGGCTGCATCCAAGAATCACCTGGAGAACTTTTAAAAATACCTTTGCTTAGGCCCCACCACCAAAGAGTCTAATTCAATTGTCTGGAGTGGGACCTAGAGTGGTATTCTATAAGAGTTCCCCTAGTGTTTCTAATAAGCACCCAGTAATGACAATCATTCCTGTCTTGCTCCTTCCGCCACTATCCTCTCTGTCTCACTGGAGAACTCAGTAAGGAAAAAGGCAACCACTATGGGTGAGCACTGGATTTAACATCAGTAGACTTGGATTAAACTCTAGTTCTGCCACATGCTAGTTGTATGGTCTTTTTTTTTTTTTTTTAAGTTCATTTATTTATTTTGAGACAGATGGCAAGAGACAGAATCCCAAGCAGTCTCCTTGCTGTGAGCACAGAGCCTGATGTAGGGCTCAAACTCACAAACTGTGAGATCATGACCTGAACTGGAGTCTAGCTCTCTACCAACTGAGCCACCCAGGTACCCCTAGCTATGTGGTCTTAAGCAAGTCACATATTCTGAGTCCCAGGTTCCATGTTTGTAAAAATAAGCGTGTTCATCTTCAACAGCTGTTGTAACAAATTGCCACAAACTTGATGGTTTTAAAACAACATAAATCTATTCTCTCTCAGTTCTGGAAGCCGTAAGTCCAAAATCATGATCACTGGGCTGAATTCAAGGTGTCAACACTCCTTCTTTAGGGGAAAATCTGCTCCTTGCCTTTTCCAGGTGGCTCCTGGTACTCCTTAGCCTGTGGCTACTTCACTCGAATCTCTACCTCCTTCTCTTCTGTGTCAAATCTTTCCATTTATAAGGATATGTGTACATTTAGAGCCTACTATAATCCATGATAATCTTCCCAACTCAAGATCCTTAGTTTAATCACTAAGAGAGAGAAAGATTCGTTTTAAGGAATTAGCTCATGGGATTAGGAAGCCTGACAAATCTAAAATCTGCAGGATGAACTGTCAGGCTAGAAACTCAGGGAAAAGCTGATGTTGCAGTCCAAGTCCAAAGGCCATCAGGTGGGAGACACAGGAAGAGATGCTGTTTCCTTCAAATCTGAAGCCAATCAGGCTGGAGTATTCTTTCTTTCGGGAGAGGCCACTCTTTTGTTCTATGTGGGTCTTCAACTGATTGGGTGAGGCCCACCCATGTCATAGCAATCTGTTTTACTAAAAAGTTCAATGTTTTAATGTAAATCTCATACAAAAACACCTTCATAGAAATACCCACCATAATGTTTGACCAGATATCTGGGCACCATGGCCCAGCCAAATTGACACATGAAATTAACCATCACAGATATAAATATGTGTGTTTACATGTTCTGTCCACCAGGGAGGCCTGGGAGCAGCAACATCCAATAACAATATGCACTAAAGGTATTATAAGGTTCCAAAGGTACTTTTAGCAGTGGCGCAGTAATTGTGAAGAATCAATACCTAGTAAATTTAATAAAATGAAAGCTGTTGGGAAAACAGATAACATGCAAATCACCAGCTATTAGCGACTTAATATTGATACTTATCACAAAACACCATCTATATTATATTAGAGGAAAATTCAAGGCTGCAAGAAAGCTTGCTACTATAATGGGAGGAAGACACATTTTAGGAAATCAGCATGACAAGCTACTAAAGTAGAGGTAACTCTTATTGTCTAATTGTCTCAGAGGGATATTACTTTGAAACTAGATGAGAAACTTTTAAACACAATTGTCCCTTATGTGAAGCATCTACAAGGATATATGCTTTATTTCAATACAACTAAGAACTAGAAATGTGTATTTGTCTGCTTTAGCTAGACTATGCTGCAGTAACAAACAGCCCCCAACATCTCAATGGCTTACAACAGTTTATTTCTCATTCATGTTCTGTGTCAGGGGTTTCATGTTGGCTGCAACTCTGCTCCATATTTCTTCTCATTCTAGGACCCAGATTGAAGGAATAATTCCTATCTGGATATGACATTCTTACAGCAGACAAAAATGTTGACCTTGTGGGAAATAGCAATGGCTGTTAAAGCTTCTGCTAAGAGCTGGCATATTGTAATCTCTCTCTCATTAAAGGAAGTGAAATGGCTAAATCTAATAATAAGCCAGAGACTTATATTCCTTCCAAGGATGTGCCACAAATCACATGGCAATGGGCAGGGATATGCAATCATTTTTTGTAGGGAAGGGGGTCAGTGAATATTTGGGAATAATAATGCAATCTATCACAAAGCGCATTCACTTACTGAGCAATTACTATGGTGGTAAGCACTGGAAAAATGCAGTGAAGACGAAAGACATTGTATCCTTAGTTGCTTAGGGGATAACTACCAGAGAATGCCTGCTATGGGGCATATACTACACTAGATCTTCTACTTATGGTGTCCTAGTTAAGTCTTTTCATAACCCTCTAAGCTATTATAGATACTCATCATTCTCATTTTAAGAGAAAACTGTGGTTGGCTAAAGGATCCAAGATCTCTCTGATAGTTTGTAAAAATAGCCACAAATTCTTCTGCTCCCTGCATCCATACTTTGCAATGGAACAGGGCAGACCTTCCCATCAAGAAGCAGAAACTATTGCTCCACTCTTAAATCTGAGTTGGCCACGTGACTTGCTTCGGCCAATGAGACATTAACAAATGTGACAAGCAGAGGTGTGCACACTGGGGCTTGCCCTTTTGCTGTTCCTGAATCGTGCCACTATAAGAACAAGTCCAGGCTACTCTGACCTGCCCTGCCCTTAAGGATAGTTGTAAATAGAGAGGCAAAAGGTGAGTGAAACGTCAGTTTTTCTTTTCTGTGATCTTCAGCCTGGAAAAGGAAGGCTCATAGATGAGCAAGGGCAATACTGAAGGCAGAAGAAGATTGTTTTGTTCTGCCCCAGCCTTGTCACACTTCCATTTTGAGGCTCTGAGAGGATATCGCCTCTTAGTCTCCTGAAGCAGAACACACTTGGTAACATGGTATAGTCAGGCAGAGGTTGGCCAATAGCCAACTTTGGTTGTTACATGGGGACTCCACATTTCCTGCCTGCCAGATCCCTAGGCACATGTTAAGCCTACATAGATTCAAGGAAACTGTCTTCCAAAAGTGTTACAAGCTGCATATATCAACTTCATACATCTGGACATCTTAAGTAAAAATAAGGAGGAGAAAGGTGACTGAAAGGCCAAGAGAGACTGAATGTGATTTAAGGGGCCTGACTAAATTATTAGACTGGACTCTTTTGAACCAGATTGAATATTTAATGAATTCTCTACAGACCCATATCCCAACTAATGACAAAGAATTTGGGGAGAAAATTGGAAGGAAGGAAGGAAGGAAGGAAGGAAGGAAGGAAGGGAGGGAGGAGGAAGAGAGAAAGAGATAGTCATTATTTTTGTACATCTGAGTTATGATGTGAATTAAATTGTGATTCTGCTATAATGCATACAATGCCATACTACATAAAACCGTAAGGTGGGTTCTTGAGTTATTTACAACTTTGAGTATCAAACACGGATCAGGCTGCGAGGGAAACAGTCCTCTCCTGGTAAAGTCCTGGAATCCGGCAGGGAAAGGGCCCTTGTGTGCCTGGCTACCTACCCTTCAGCTGGGAATCTGGATAAACTAGGAAGGAGATGTGACAGTAAGAAGCTGTGTTAGGTTCTCACGCTTCAGTAACTACTAGTATACCCTGTTCAAGGAGTAGGGAACTCTCCAAAAGGGAATTGTGACATGTGGATTCTCCAGGAAAGACTTAAGTATCAACTAAGTGGGTTGATTTACATTTCTTTTGTGTGATTCATAAACATATGAATGGTGTCTTTTTCCCGTCATAACTATTTGTATTTCATGTGGATCATGCCACTGTTTTACATACAGCATAAATGTATCAGGGAAAACTGTTTTCTAGTTTGCTCAAATACATTGAAACTATTTTGTTATACCGATAATTGACGTGAAATGTTGCGGTTTGGGAGCTAATGGTCAAGAAAGAATTCTTGAGAACTCTTTGGTGAAAAATGGTGGTTTTATTAAAACATGGGGACAAGACTTTTGAGCAGAAAGAGCTGCACCGAAGTTGTGAAAAGTGGCTGACTATATACTTTCAAGTTGGGAGGAGGAATTTGGAAGAAGGGTTTCTAGGACCATGAGGGGCTAGCTGCTGTTGGGGAAAGATCGTTTACTACTGTCTAGTAAAACCTTAGTCATGAGACCCTTCAGATATGTATCAGTGGGCCATATGTTTGAAGGATAATTGCTAACATGTATCTTGGGAGGGTAAGGGGCAGAGATAAAGGAAGTTTCCAAAGGGATTATCACACGTTTAAGTAAACTTACAGGAACCTGGAGGTCAGGCTAAGGTCAAGCTAAGGTTCCCTTTTGCCTCTCTCTAGCAATGTACTAACATCGAAGCAATTGAGTTCCCAGAGGAAGGTTACCCTGCCTGTCCCACATACTTGCCAATGGGCTGTAAGTTATAAGAAAATCTAATTTTTTTTCTTTTGCTGTTGGTTCTCCACATCAGTAATGAGGAGAGAAGCTTCTGTTTAAGTATTCGTCTATAGGGCACTTACAGGTGAGTCACTGCTCTGAGTCCCCAGGACACCAAGATCAAAGACATTCTCCTTGACCTTAGTGCTTCTCTGGGCTGATGCTATTCTTTTTTCACATCTTTACAAGATTCTTCAAAGTGTAGGCAAGACCAGGCTGTGACATACAACCAGACTTTATTGAAGGCTTCAGGATGGTAAAATGAAATTATAAACCCAAAAGAGAAAACTTTAAACTGGCTACTAAATGTGACTTCTGAATATCACAGGCTGTCCTCACCTACCACTCCTTTAGCCCCTGACTTCCTACCATGTGTTAGGAGTGGCCTACTCTCCTTAACAGGAATGCGTGACCTAGAACATACCCACCCCTCCCCTTCCCCCAGCTCAGGCTCCAGCCTAAGACTAGCTCCCAGGAAACACCACAATCTTCAGAAAACAGCTCCACACACAAGGATGACAACTTTTGACATTGGTAAATAGGAGCAGTTTAGCTCTGTGCTGCCTTGAACCTCTGCACCGCTGAATTGCAACTCAACTTTTTCTTTCCACAAGTTCATATTGCATTTTTCTTTTTTGGTTTCTTTTTTTAAAGTCAGATTTATTGAGGTGTAATATACATATAGTAAAATTCATTCTAGTGCATAGTTCTGTGAGTTTTAACAAACACATGGTCATGTTACCGCCGCCACAATCAAAATATAGAACAGTTCCTTCATCCACAAACATCCCTTGTGCCCTTATAGTCAGTCCCTTCACAAGCTCAGCCCCAGGCAAAACTGACCTGTTTGCTATGTCTGTAGTTCCATCTGTTCTAGAGTGTCACATAAATGAAATCATATACATGGCAGCTCTTTATATCTGATTTCTTTCACTTAATATAATGTAAATCTATCCATGTTAAATATATCAGAAGTTTATTCCTTTATATTGCTGAGTAGTTTTCTATTGTACGAACTTACTACATTGTATGAATGTACTACAGCTGATTTATCCATTTGCCAATAGAAGACCATTTGAATTATTTCCAGTTTTTGATAATTATGAATAAAGCCACTCTAATATTTGCATATAGGTCTTTGAACATAAGTTTTCATTTCTTCTGGGTAAATTTCTAAGAATGGGATTGCTGAGTTGTAGGATAAACCTATGCTTAACATTATACAAAACAGTAAATTGCTTTCCAAAGTGGCTGTACCACTTTGCATTCCCACTGATGTGGAAATAAATGTTGGGGTTTAGAGCCGATGACCAAGAAAGAATTCTTGAGACCTCTTTGTTACAAAAAGGTGGTTTTATTAAAGTGCAGGGACAGGACGTATGGGCAGAAGGAGCTGCACTGGGGTTGTGAGGAGTGACTGATTATATACTTTCAAGTTGGGAGGGGGATATGGATAGTATTAAATCTCTAAGGAATTTTGGAAGCAAGGTTCCCAGGACCTTGAGAGGGCTAGCTATTGTTAGGAAAAGGTCATTTATTAATGCTTAGTAAAAGCTGAGTAATGAGACCCTTCAGATGTGTATCAGCGGGCCATATTCTTGGAGGATGATTGCTAACATGTATCTTGGGGGGGAGGGTAGAGATAAAGCAAGTTTCCAAAGGAATTTTTATATGTCATAGACTTACAGGATCCCGGAGCTGGGGATAATGTTAAGCTAAGGTTCCCTTTGGCCCCTTAGCAAAGTATCATCACTGAGGCATCTGAGTTCCTAGAGGAATGCCACTCTGCCAGTTTCAAGGACTTGTCAGTGGGCTGTAGGCAGTAAGGAAATTTAATTTTTTTCTTTTGCTTTTGTTTCCCACATCCCCTGCCAACAATGTATGAGAATCCTAACTGGACTGCCAGCACTTGGTATTACCAGTTTTTGTGGTAAAAAAAAAAAAAAAAAAAAAAAAAAAAATCTTATTCATTCTAACATATTTATATGTGTTTATTTGCCACTCATATCTCTTTTTGGTGAAATCTCAGCTCAATCATTTTGCCCATTTATTTATCGGGTTGTTAGCTTTATTGTTTTTGGTCTTGAGGATTCCTTACATATTCTAGATCCAAATCCTTTGTTAGAAATGTGATTGCAAAGTTTTCTCCAAAGTCTGCAGCTTATCTTCTCATTTTTAAAAATACTGTATGTCTTAGTTACCTCAGGCTTCTAAAATCAAGTATCTACCATGCACTGGGTGTCTTAAACAACAGACATTTGTTTCTAACAGTCCTGGAGGCTGTGAAGTCCAAGATCAAGGTGCCAGCAGATTCTTGTGAGAGCCATCTTTCTAGTGTGCAGTCACCTTCTTCTTATGTCCTCACACGCTGGGGAGAGATCAGCTCTCTGGTCTCTGATAAAGGCACTGATCCCATCATGAGGATCTCACCTTTATGACCTCATCTAAATCCCAAGGTCCCCATAATCAAATATATTTGGGGGTTCGACTTCAACATATAAAGTTGGGGAGGGGTGAAATACAATTCAGTCCATAATAGTGTCTCTCAAAGAGAGTAAGTTTTAAATTTTGATGAAGTCCAAATTATCAATTTTTTTAACAGATCATACCTTTGGTGTCATATCTAACAAATCTATGCCTACCCAGATCACAAAGATATGCTCTTATATTTTTTTATAGAAAATATATACTTTTAGGTGTTTTCATTTAGGAATAGTCCTTTATGAATGACCTGTTTGTTATACGTGGCACCAAGTATAAATTAAATGATCCTTTGTTGTTGTTCTAACACCATCTGTTAAAAAAAGTCTATTTCTGACCTCTCCATTCTGTCCATTGATTTATGTGTCTATGCTTTTATAAATACCATATTTTTTAAATTAGTGTGGCTTTATCCTCAGTCTTGAAATCAGGTAGTAAGAATCCTTCAAATTTCTCCTTTTTAAAACTTGTTTTGATTATTCTATTCCTTTGCATTTCTAAATAAAATTTAAAATCAGTTCATTTCTACTGGGGGAAAAAAAGCCTCCTGGTATTTTGGTTGGGATATCATTGAATCCATATAAATTATTTTGAACAGATTTGTCAGATTAACAATATGAAGTCCTCTGGGGCACCCATAGGGCTCAGTTTGATAGGCATCTGACTCTTGATTTCAGCTCATGATCTCATGGTTCGTGAGTTCAAGCCCTGCATCGGGCTCTGTGCTGACAGCATGGAACCTGCTTGGGATCCTCTCTCTCTCCCTCTCTCTGCCCCTCCCCCACTGGTGTGTGTTCTCTCAAAATAAATAAACTTAAAAAAAAACCAATATGGAGACTTCTGGTCCATGATCACGTATTTTTCTCCTTTTATTTAATTTCTCTGTGATTTTCAATAGTTTTCGGTACACAGGTTTTGCATATCTTTTGCCAGATTTATCCCCCAGTATTTTATATTTTCTAGGATATTGGTTTTGAATTCAGTTTCTGAATTTATTAAATATTATTTATTATTCACTTATTTTATAATGAGGCATTGAATACCTCATGTAATTTACTGAATGCTGTACTGAGTGGAAAACAGAATGGTTGCATAGGTACTGGCACCGGTGGCTCACTGCTGCTGCCCAGCATCACAACCTGCTGCCCACATACCATGCCCCCACCCTGGGAAAACATCGGAATTCTAAATTCAAATCATGGTTTCTACTGATTGTGTATTGCTTTTACACTATCATAAAGTAAAAAAAATCATAAATAGAACCATCGTAAGTTGGGACTACCCATATATCGAAATACAATTGATTTTTGTATACTGACCTTGAATCCTAGAAACTTGCTAAATTTGTTTCAGTAGCTTTTTTGTGGACTTCTTAGGATTGTCTGTGAATGGAGACAGTTACTTCTTCCTTCCTGATTTAACAGTCTTTTACTGATATTTCTTGATTTTATTGGTTGCACTTACTAGAATCTCCAGCAATGTGATGACTTAAAGTGATATCCTTGCTTCTCTCAAATCTGTCTTTCACCATTGTATTAGGCAGCTAGGGCTGCCATAAGGAAGTACCCCAGCCTAACTGGCTTAAATAACATGTATTTTCACACAATTCTGGAGTCTAGAAGTCTAATATCAAGGTGTCAGTGGGACTGGCTTTTCCTGAGGCCTCTCTTCTTAGCCTGTCTTCACCCTGTGTTTTTACATGGTTTTTCCTCTGTCTGTGTTTGTGCCTTAATCTCCTCTTCTTTAAGGACACCAGTCATATTGGATTAGGAGTCACCCTAATGACCTCATTTTAACACAATTACCTCTTTAAAGGCCCTATCTCTGAATACAGCTATAATCTGAGGTACTGGGGGTTAGGACTCCAACAGACAAATTTAGTGGGGGGACCTAACTGAGACCATAACAACTATTAAATATGTTAGTTGTAGGTCTTTGTAGATACCCTATTGTCAGGTTGTTAAAATTCTCTTTTAAATTTTTTTGCTTAAATCTTTTTAAAATCATAAATAAGTCTTGAATTTTCTCAAGTTTTTTTTCTGCATCTCTTAGGATGATTATATGTGTTTCCTCTTTCTCTCTTTTAACACAGTAAATTACATTGATTGATTTTTCAAATATTAAGCCCACCCTGTATTTTACCCTTGTCCAGTGGTGACATATTATCCTTTCTATATGTTGCCAATTTTTATTTGGGAAAATATTACAGAATATCTTTCTGATACCTAACTTATTAAAGGATGCATTTGTGAGTGGAAGGACAGATGCTGTACAAGTGTTTAGTCACTCACCTGAACATAAATAATAAGCTTATTACTTTGAAATACAAAGGCAAATGTCAGAAATAATAGTTCAAAGAGCTAAAAGTGAATGAAAGGAGTACTAGTGGGTAAAGTTTTCCCTACCCATCCTTACTTCATTTTCTACCATTTGACTTTTTAAATTATATGTACATTATTTTGGTAGAAGTAAAACTTATTTTAATTTTTTTTAATGTTTTACTTATTCTTAGAGAGAGACAGAGCATGAGCGGGTGAAGGGCTGAGCGAGAGGGACACAGAATCTGAAGCAGGTTCCAGGCTCTGAGCTGTCAGCACAGAGCCTGACACCGGGTTTGAACTCACAGGCTGCGAGATCGTGACCTGAGCGGAAGTCGGACGCCCAACAAACTGAGCCACCCAGGCGCCCCAAACTTAATTTATTTTAATGAAAAAAAAAAAATTAAATCCTCCCCATCCAAAGTCTAGTTATTTGCTCGTTTTTAGTTCACTTTCATTACAATTCTGTTTCAGGTGGGATTATTTTGTCAGTGCATGGTGTGCAAACAACTGGAACAGTGCCTCTCTTTCCTCTCAAATATCTAGCTCCTTCCAGCACAATTTATTGTTTGTCCTTAATTTTTTCCCATGTTGTGTTAATACTCTCAATTATTTATACTAGGTTGTTTCTATACTATCCGTCCTTGTCCTGGTCCAACACTGACTGGAGTTACAATTAGAATGAATTTACTGTGGTGGTGAAGTTCACCCAAACACAAAGAAATGGTAAGTGCAAAGGCCCAGAGGTTTATAAAAGCGTGTGGCTGGTAAACGCATGATGGAGGAATCTGAGAATAGAGAATAAACGTTGAAAGTACAACAGTAAGTGGTATTACTTAAAACGAAACCTTGACGGGCAGTCCTGGGGTAGGCATCGCGACACTTCTCAAGCTGGGATCCCCACATGAGGCAGAGACACCACGCACGAACGTTAAATCCCAGGGACTGGGCTTTGATTTCAGGGGCCCGCGCAGGCTCAGCGAGACTGGTCGTGGCCCATGGGGCGGGGCGAACGTCACTTCCCGCAGCCTCTGCCGGGTCTCGCGCGCTATGACGGCCCGCGCGGAGCCGCAGGGTAGGCGGCCCGGAGTCGGGGTAGGAGTAGTGGTGACTAGCAGCAGGCATCCTCGTTGCGTCCTCCTGGGGAAGAGGAAAGGGACTGTAGGAGCCGGCAGTTATCAACTCCCCGGGGGCCATTTGGAATTCGGGTAAGCAACCACCTAGCCCACCGGAGGAAAGCCGAACGTGCACGGGAAGGACGAGTTCTCCCCGTGCGTGCGTCCTTGCGTCGTTGCGTGTGCGCCGACGAAGCGTCATCTCGCGCGTTCCTCTGTTCTCTCCTCGGGCCGCAGCGCTCCTGGGTGCAGGCGCCGGCCGGGAGGGGGCGCTGAGCTGCGGAGGGCTGGCGAAGGGTCTGTGGTCGGCCTGCGCCCCGCCCGCCCAGTGCTTTTTCTGCCGGCAGCCTTCTATCCGCGCCTGCGGGCTGATGTGTAGGGTGTGTTTTTCTTAATGTTTACATGTAAGAGGCGGAAAGTGGGTCTTTATGAAGATCTTGCCCAGTTGTGTCAGTTCAGGCACTTGCACGGTTCGGGCTGTGCACTAAACGTACACGGATGGACGGCCTGTTTCCTGCCCGCGCAGGTTTGGCTGCGCCGTGACCAAGCACATGGGCTAGTGAAACTCGGGGCCTCGGTGTCTTCATCTATACAGTGGGGAGGTTGGACGGAGCACTCTTTAACGTGGCATTCTGTGTTTGATGGCGGATCAGACCGATAAAGGAAATTGGACAGTTAAGGGTCAGATCTACCCAATGGTGCGGAAAGCCGGGGATTTTGCTAAAAGGTGGGTTCTGAAGTGAGAATAGGTTAAAGTCAACGGTGGATGAACAGTATCTAAAGCGATCAGAGCCAGCGCTTGTTTTTCCATTATTGTAAAAGTGCAAACACACATGAAAGTCAACAGTTGGTGAATCCTCCTATACTTACTACTCGGCTTGTTCTTGTTTCATCTTTACTGCTCCATCCCAACAGACACACAGATCCCTTGTTTTCTAGACTCTTCTGAAGGAAAAAGCGGACGTTTATTATATCGCCCATAAACAGTTCGTTATGTACCTGTCATAGGCTTTTTTAAAAAATGTAACTCCATTTTCACACCTAAAGAAAATACATTTTCACACCTTAACAAGATAATTCTTTAATAACCTGTGATATAGTCAGTCTCTACCACTTTCCCCATTTGTCTTGAAAATGTATTGTTTTAGGGGCGCCTGGGTGGCTCAGTCGGTTAAGCGTCCGACTTCGGCTCAGGTCATGATCTCACGGTCTGTGAGTTCGAGCCCCGCGTCGGGCTCTGTGCTGACGGCTCAGAGCCTGGAGCCTGTTTCAGATTCTGTGTCTCCCTCTCTCTCTGACCCTCCCCCGTTCATGCTCTGTCTCTCTCTGTCTCAAAAATAAATAAACATTAAAAAAAAAAATTAAAAAAAAAAAAAAAAGAAAATGTATTTTTTTGTACCAATCAAGATCAAAGGAAGATTGTACTTTGGGATTGATTGTAATTTGGGATTGATAAATTTAAGTCTCCAAATCTAACAGTAATCCCTCTTTCCCTTTTTTTTACCATCCCATGTTGAAGAGTATGGGTCATTAGGAGAATTTCTTACATTCTGACTATATTCTTGTAATCTACCTATTTGTTATAAAGTGCTAGAGACTTGATGCAAGTGCCTTTTAATCAGACTTTGTCTTTGATAAAACATGGAATTCCTATGGTCTTTTAGCACATGGAATTTTTTTAATGGTTTTCAGGATTTTAAAAAGCATCAATAAGTTTTATCATTTTTAGATAATTAAGATAAAAATTTTTTTAAAATTTTTTTCATGTTTATTTTTGAGAGAGAGACAGAGTGCGAGCAGGGGAGGGGCAGAGAGAGAGGGAGACACAGAATCCGAAGCAGGCTCCAGGCTCCGAGCTGTCAGCACAGAGCCCCATGCCGGGCTTGATCTCACGAACTGCAAGATCATGACCTGAGCCGAAGTCAGCCACTTAACCAACTGAGCCACCCAGGTGCCCCTAGATAATTAAGATAAACCATCAGTTAATAACTAATATAATTTCCAGGTTAAGGGTCACATTGCCCAGAGGGACACACTGTATTGTACTTTGTCAATTGCAATGGCTAGAGATAGATATCTTAATGCTAACACAATAAAGTATTGGAATCTTTACTCAGATATCCAATGATAATAGGCAAAATTGTCCTTTAATGAGCTTTTTACTGAGTGCTAGATATTATGCCAAGCTCTTCACATGTATGCTTTCACTTATCTTTATATGACTGGTATACTGAATGGGCTAAGTTTGAGAGGAGACAAATAGAAAATGGCTTTATTTTCTCCTTCCCTTGTCTTTATAATTTTTTTTTAAGTTTACTTATTTATTTTGAGATAGGCAGAGACACTGCCAGTGGGGTAGGGAGAGAGGAAGAGAGAAAGAATCCCAAGCAGGCTCCACGTTGCCAGTGCAGAGCCTGACACGGGGCTAAAACCCACAAAACCAAGAGATCATGACCTGAGTGGAAACCAAGAGTTGGAGGCTTAACTGACTAAGCCACCCAGGCACTCCTCCTTCTGTTGTCTTTCCCTTTCCTGCTGTTCTCTGACATTTCCTGCAAATTCTATTGTTTTCCTGTCACTTGATTAGAAAAATAAATCACATTTGGTCATTTTGATCCACTTCCAAGCATTTGTCTGTAGTGGGGAAAAGGAAAGAGGAGGAAGACCTCCTCCTTTTCTCACTGTTTCTGGTTTCCTTCCCTCTCCAGGATGTTGGGGAGGGAGAGGGTGGGCCAGACTTTTCACGTGACTAGTGCTGCTGTGATCCATCCATTGGTGCCCTCTGGATGTTGTGCTGTCTTCCTCAGGGTATGTCTGTTGGTTGTTTGGAAATCCCACAAGGATGTCTCTCCTGCACAGTTCTCAGACATAGGTGGCTGATTTAGCTCTTGCTTGTTAGCACACTACCTTGCTTTTTCTTTCTGCTGGGATCCCCAGCAGTCTCTTGTAGCATCTACTGGACCCAGAAGAAAATTCACAATGGGAGTAATGCCCTCACTGTCACCCTTTCTCCTTGCTCATTCATCGTGGGCTTCTGTAGCCAGTCTCCTGCTTTCCAGATTCTCAAAGTGGGAATAAATGTCAGCTTCTCTATTCACATACATCCCTAAACACCAAGGGACACACTTTAGACTTGCCCAAGAGCTCTTACCTTTGTACCACCTCTACTCTGAATCACACAGGCCTGTGAGTTTCTGCAGCTTGATATGACTTTAGCAGGGGAGGAACATGCCAGTATCTCCTTGGGAATCACACCCAATCTCTCTGATTAGTTTTCTTGAAGCACCGCTCACTTGGCTTCAGGCAGAGTTGTCCTTACATCAGGATGAAGGGAAACGTTGCTACTATGCTTGAAAATTCAGAACTTTCCCCCCTGCCCTAAATCTCCTTTCTTATGTAGACTGGGTAGGGTGAAGGTCAAAAGACTTGCAAGCCTTCAGATGGCATCTGTTTGCTCTCTTGCCATACTCTTTAGAATTTGAGGTGTTTGTTGCCTATTGTCCTGAATTTTAAGGCTTCAACGAAAATTCTGAGACTGCAGGAAAAGACATCATCCGCTTCTTGATGCACTTGCAACAACCCCATTGGAAAGTAGTATTACCTCTTTTTATTAGGTTTAGCTGACTCCAAAGCCTGTGCTCTTAACTGGATACTTAACTGTCTCCTGATTGCATACAGTTGCCAGGCACGTGAACTAGTGCTGAATTGGCTAAATGTTCTTTTTTTCTCAATAGGAAGTCCTTTTGGTCTTCAGATAACTTCAGATACTTTATACTTGAGATAAAGAGAATGTCCAAAGGCAGGGTTGTTGATTGACTGTTAGAAAGCAAGAGCCAATTACAGGGTTTTTTGTTTTTTGCTTTAGACTAGAAATTTCTAGGCAGGAATTTCATGGCAAAAAAATAATAAGTTACATAACTAGAATTGAATACAGTGCTGTGCTTCTGTTTTCCAGTGAAACGTGGGAAGAATGTGCTCAAAGGGAAACCTGGGAAGAAGCCGCTCTTCGCTTGAAAAATGTTCGCTTTGCCTCAGTCGTGAATTCCTTTGCTGAGAAAGAAAATTACCATTATGTGACAATACTAATGAAAGGGGAAGTGGACATGACTTATGATTCAGAACCAAAGAACACAGAGCCTGGAAAAAATGAAAGTAAGAGAATTATGTGTAATAATTCATGTTCTTTGAGGAGCTTATCATCTGAGTATTACATTGTGTTTGCCATGCAAAGAGAATTAGTCTTTTCATACAGAAGTGTAAATACATATACTTAAATCCTGGAGACATAAGCATATAGCAGGAAACAGAACTGGCCTGGAGCCAGACTACTTGACTTGCATCCTGGTTTTTCCACGTAGAGGTTTGTAACCTTGGGCGAGTTATTTCATGTCTCTGGGTCTCTTTTCTCCTCTGTGATAATAGCAACTACCTCCGATGGGTTGTTGTAGGGATAAAATTAGTTAATACATATAAAGAACCAAATGAACACTGTAAGCACTCAGTAAGTCTTAGTTTTATTTTTAGCATTTAATTTTGCTTCAGACTGATTTTAAGCAAAACGTTGAAGGTGCCATCCTCAGTTTTCTCACCTGTGTAAGAAAGATACAAATATCCTTGCATGGAGAGTGACTAACCTGACAAAACAGTTATCCTCGGTGTTGAGTCGAGTGCTCTGAAAGCTTTAACAACATTGATGTGATTTGCTGTGTGCTAAGCATTGTCCTAAGGGCTTTGCATGGATCATCTCTCTTCAAATTTCATAAAACTCCATGAGAAGGAATAAAATATCAAACATACCAAATATATTCTTTGCCTTGTGAAACCTTATCCAAGCGGTCTTGTGTACTGGACCTCCCCTATAAACATTTCATTTATTCTCCACTATGGAAGAATCTTGTCATTCAACAAATGCTTACTGAGTACTGCATGCCACGTACCATTCTAGGCGCTAAAGAAACAGTGGTGTGTGAACAAAGTCCCTCCCCTCTCAGGTTTTACATTTTTTTTAATCCGGGGGAAAGGCAACACATTAGCAGATACTTTACAATGTAATGATAAGGAATAAGAATAAAAGTAAAACGGTGTAAAGGATAGTGACCCATGGGTGCTGCATCAGACAGGGTGGTCATGGAGGGCCTCTGAGGAGGGGGCATATGTGCAGAGGCCTGGAAGAAGTGAAATTTCTAGAATGGATAAATCATGAGTTAAGTGGTTTGCAGATTGAATTCATTGAGTGAACAGAAGGGCATGTTCTACCCGAAGGCCTGTTGAGTCGTATGCGACTTTTTATAAAACAGGTAATGACTTGGAATCATCTAAAGTGAACTAGCAACGTCTGAGCTATTTTTACTCACTATACTCCAACACCAAATGTGTGGCTCTTTTCTTCACATCAAATAGTTCTCCAGACATCAATTGGATGCCCTGTAATTCAGTTACATTCTTGCACTGTCTACCTGGAGTCAGTGTCAGATCCCAAACATTACAGAGTCCGTCCCACAAGACTGCACCCACTTCAAATACCAGTCGCCAAGTCCTGGCCTCCTGTACTTCTGGTCACCTGGCTATAAATTGGGGTTCCCACAACCTCCTCCTCAGGTTCAGTAATTTGCTAGAATGGCCTTCAGAACTCAGGAAACCACTTTACTCACATTACCAGTTTGTTATAGAGGAAACAGCTCAGAAACAGCCACAAGGAAGACGCACTGGGCAAGGTGGGCAGAGGGAGGGACGCAGAGCATCCGTACTCTCAATGAGCACCTTGACGTGTTCACCTCCCAGAAAACTCTCTGAATCCTGTTGTGTGGGGTTTTCATGGAGGTTCCTATGTAATGGGATTGGTACATATTATCATAGTCTCTACGACTGATTAAATCATTATCTGCTGGTGATTAATTCAATCTCCAGCTCCTCTCCTCTCTCCTCAGGTGGGATGTATCTTTCTGGTCACCAGCCCCCAATTCTGAACCTATCTAAGGATAGGTTCAGCCCAGCCACCCATCAGCTTATTAGCATAAACTCAGGTACGGTTGAAAGAGGCTTATTATGGATAGCAAGTGTTCCTCTCGTCCCTATCACTTAGGAAAATACAAAGGTTTCGGGAACTCTGTGCCAGAAAACAGGGAGGAAAGCTATATATAGATTATGATATAAGGAATATATATATATATATATGTATATTTTCCTTATATCACAGTGACACACACAGCAATACCCAAGAAGTATCCAAAGGCTTTCAGTTGGCCTAAGGTACAACTAAAATCATTCATGCCTTAAGAAGGGCAGGTGAGAAAATGTACCAGGTTCACTGGGGGTGCTGTCTACAAGTTCTTCTATCTCTCACATCCCCAATGATCCTGGATAAAAGGAGGAATAGGAGAGAGGGGAGTCCAGAGTAACAGTGGAAACAAAACTCAGTAGTCTTGACATCCTGAAGCTTTGAGGAGGAACAGTTACTTGTCTTTTTAATATTACATTGAAGTGTAAATATGTATATTTCCACTTTAATACTTTTTGTAGGACTCAATTTACTTTTTTTCTTTAAAGCAAAGTACAGTTCCCATAACTGAATTTTTAAAAATTAGTTCGAGGGGCGCCTGGGTGGCTTGGTCGGTTGAGCGTCCGACTTCGGCTCAGGTCATGATCTCACGGTCCGTGAGTTCGAGCCCCGCGTCGGGCCTCTGTGCTGACAGCTCAGAGCCTGGAGCCTGTTTCCGATTCTGTGTCTCCCTCTCTCTCTGCCCCTCCCCTGTTCATGCTCTGTCTCTCTCTGTCTCAAAAATAAATAATCGTTAAAAAAAAATTTAAAAAAAAAATTAGTTCGAGGTGTCATATATTCAGGCAGTAAGCACAGATTATTATTCTCTTAAAAGAGAGCCCTAAACTTGGAAGGAATGACCATATCCTTATTTTTCTCTTTTCTACCAGCAGCAAAAACCTGACACAAGATGAGACAAAATGATGAAATACTTTGGTTTTGCATACTTAGCGTCCTTCACAAGGAGCAGACATAGTATTCATTTGTGGAGAAGGGCTGAGGGGAAAACAGCAGAGCCACTGACTGTCCCATCAGTTCTGACCAATCTCCAGCCGGCTGCCTCTGCCTCTCCGCCTCCGCCTCTGTTGTGGTTGGGGTTGCTGAAGCCTGGTGCAAGGCACGACTTCCTGTCCTGCTCTGCACTGTAGGCCTGTATTTCTAGTTTTCTTCCTCTGACGTTAGAAGGCATCTCAGGTTCAGTTGGGGTGTTCAGCTTCAAATCCTACTCGCTAGTTTTCCTTTACTGAACTTTGAATGCATAAAGAGCAGATGTTTGGGCTCATTCACCTTTGACTCTCCCGTGCCTGGCTCCTATTCAGAGTATATTGTTCAGACCATGTTGAAGGAAGAAGGGAACAAGGGGATGAGGTTCTTCAGTACAGTATCTAGACCGGCCTACATTTGAACAACTTCTAAAAGATTATTATCCTACGTTATAAAGTTCTGTGTTAGAGTTTTTGTTACTATGTTATGGTATGTAATGTTTTTCCCTTCCTAGAATCTGGTAGTTTTGACTCATTTTTACATGCCTTGTGACTTTTTTTCATTTATATAACTTTTTTTGAGCTTGTCCACCTTCATTTTGTTGACCTTCTCACAGGCTAGTAATCTGAGGTCACACAGTATGATTTTATAAGGCCCAAGGTTACTAGCACCAAGTCAGATTTGATCAGAAACACTGACTCCTCAAAAAAAAAAAAAGAAAAAGAAAAAGAAAAAAAGAAACACTGATTCCTCTCTAGCCCTTCATAACAACATAGCAGGAGTTATTTTCACTTTTTGCCCATTGAGAGCTCCTGCTGGGTAGCCAGCTGCACCACAGCCAGGGTGCAGCGGCTCTGTGGTGGTGGTTTTATTTATAGCATAAAGATGCATTTTCTCTCCCATGTTCGTCAGATCTTGGATCTGGATCACCTGCTTCAGGTTACTGGTTATGACATCTTTTCTCCAGCCATCCAATTATAATCAGGAGGATCAGCCAGATGCTTCATTTTCTCGCAGATAGGATAAACTTGACAGACAGCTCCCTTGAGACTGTTAATTCCGCATCTTGCAACACATTGTTGGGTGACACCTCTCTGCCTCTCTCCCTCTGTCTCTTTCTTTCTCCCTCCTTCTGTCCTACTCTCTTTCTCTTAGACTCTTAGGTCACAGTTGCTGATCACTCCTTCCTGAACTTGTTCTAATTTCATGGATTCTTTGTCCCCTGTCCCCAGAGTGAAACTGCATACCTGTATGTTACAGGCAGAGAAGCACTTAGTGGAAGAAACTGCACTTAAACATAAGTATACGCGTGTGACCATGAAGAAACTTAGAACATGGAGTGTACATCTTAGTAATATAATATTTATATATTCACCTGTTGTGAGCATCTGTGCTTTCATGTTCCTTACATTTAAGTCATCAAAGAGAATACTGTTGCCTAGAGCATTTTTCTAGGATTTTGTGTATTTCACAATAGACACTGTTAAATCTTTCCTTTTTCAATGGATTTTTGAAAATCTGTCCCATCCATATTGTCTTTCCATCTAAAGTGTACCACAGCCAGAGAATATTTTTATTCTCTGCACAGCTTCCATTACTTTTTAACAAGATGGAGGGTAGCTTAGAAATGTTGTAACTTACTTTATTCTATAGGTGGGGCAGCTGGTTTGTTTTCATGTAGTGTTACCACCTGTCATGTGTAAAGTTCTGTATGTTTTGTTCAGCCAAATATTCAAGCAAAAATTGAATTCTCTTAAATCTGGATTTTACCATCATGGGGCCCTTGTAAGCTTGGTCTCATGTTGAAATAACAGCATGTTTTAAATGATCCCCCTTCTGTTAAGATCTTCATTCTAAAGGCAAATGATGTTGGTACAGCTGAGCTAATGCATAGCATCACTGTGATTAGTAGCATGTTATTATTAGTTGCAAGTCATTTTTATATTTAATTAATTTTTTCGAAGTATAGGTTAACTTGCCAAAATAAATATTCTTTGTTTCCTTCCAGCTAAATAAATTGATTTGGTATCTTTCTTTGCTAGGTTGGGAATGGGTTCCCTGGGAAGAATTTCCTCCACTGGACCAGCTTTTCTGGGCACTGCGGTGTTTAAAGGAACAAGGCTACAATCCATTTAAAGAAGATTTAGATCACCTGGTAGGATACAAAGGTCATCATCTCTAGGGGAAGAAGAAGATAACCGGATATACTTTGAAAAAACAAAATAAGGTTCTGTGAGAGAATGAAAAATATCTACATTTCAGAACAACTCCATGTTATGTAAAAACTTCTACATGGTTGCCAGTTGATTTCCCGCCTTTTAATTTACCCACCACCCTTTCAGCCAGTACTTATGAAAAATTTGCCGGCATGATGTCATCAATTGCATTTCAGACTCAGAAAATGTGGTGAATGGTGATATTGTGGCAATTCTGCTTTCTGTATTTTTCTGTGATATTTACTGTGCAGTTTGTCATTACCAGCCTGCCTGGCATGGAGGGCTATAGAATTTGCCCTAGTGTTTCTGTTCAAATAGAGATCCTAATTCAGATGCTAACACAGTATGCCTGTTGCGGAATTTATCACATTTCCTTGTCTGTGACTTCCTTGTCTGTTGACTTTCCTTGTCTGTTTTATTTAAAACAAATTTTTGGTACTATAGTGTGACAGTCTTTGCAATTGGAGTGACAGGACAGGTCATTAGGGTATATTTCCCAGGTTTCTGATTCAGAAGCTACCTCAAGTGAAGTGAGACAAACTGTCTGAGATATTATACTGTCATTAACAGGCCATGGACTTTTGGATTTCTCACATAATCTTTGTGAGATCCAGCTTCCTTATAGGTAAAATGAGATTAGACTAGGGCAGTGGTCCTCCAGGTGAGGTCTGGGGAGGTCCATGAGACCCTTTCAAGGGCACTCAAGGTCAAAGATGTTTTCATAATAGGCAGGACATTATTTTCCTTTCCCATTGTCATTCTTTCATGAGTGTACAGAGAAGCTGTCCAGAGGCTTCTGGATGTGTGGTATTGTAACAGATTGAATTTAAGAGGAAACCAGGCAAGCCTTATGGATGAAACCGTTCCATAGGTTTATCTCAAATATAGTTGATTAGGAATTCATTGATTCTTCAGGTTAGTGCTTATCCAAGCAGGTGTCTTATAGCTTCAAAAACTTACCACAAAATAGAGTTTTTCCATGTCTGCTACTTTAAATTCTTAATGGACAGGTTCATTAGGAGCTTATCAGATTGTTTTTTTTTGTTTGTTTGTTTTAAATACACATAATTAGATATGAAGGTTTATGGAAAGAAAAAACTAACCTGGGCTATATGTGGAATTTGAGAAACTCAACAGATGAACATAGGGGAAGGGAAGAAAAAATAAGATAAAAACAGAGAGGCAAATCATAAGAGACACTTAAATACAGAGAACAAACTGAGGGTTGTTGGAGGGGGATCTGAGGGAGAGGTGGATTAAATGGGTGATGGGCATTAAGGAGGGCATTTTGCGGGATGAGCACTGAGTGTTATATGTAAGAGATGAATCACTGGGTTCTACTTCTGAAGCCAAGACTGTACTGTATATTAAATAGCTTGAATTTAAATAAAAATAAAATGAGATGAAATTTAAAAAATAAGTATTTTCAATAAAATGGTGAAAAAAATTTTTTTAAGTTTCATGTTAGAAGGGGATTGCATTTTCCCCAGCACCTAATATGCTCCATTGGCATCCGTAATCACTCAGTAAATATTTCTCTAAGCAGATGACTGGAGGATTTAGAACTCTTAGGTAAGCAGTTAATTCTTAGATGGTTTGAGAATTACCTTTAATGGAAAAAAACTAATGCTGACTACTAGCAATATTCTCATACAATTGAATGTCCGCTACAGTTCCTGAAGTATGCCTCGCTCTGCCAGGACACTGGGGTGTCTGAAATATCTCTTCCTTCATCTGTGTGCCAGGTCAATCCCTGAGGTGTCCTGTATCCCCTGATAAGCAAGTGCAGTATCCTAGCAAAAACCCTCCCAGTGGAGCATGTGGTGAATTCAGCCTCCCTTGGAGAAACAGTTCTTTAATAGCTATCCAAATAAGGCAAATGCTTGCAAATAAAATACTGTCTTTGGGGCAGCAAGAATCACATTAACTGAGAACTGTGGAGAAGGAAAGCTCAGGGAATCATCTACGGGGGAGAAAACAAAGTCTTCTTCCAACATAAGATCAGTCATATCAATGCTGCCTTTTTAAAAAATAATTCAATTATTCATGTTGTACTTAGAAGCCAGTGCTTTGCTTGAGTAGCCTTTGTGAAGAATGCAAATAAAGATAACAGGACACAATGACTGAGAGGCATGGACCAAGCCTTCCGCTTTATGGACTTGACAAAGTGAACACGTGAGTCCATAGTTAAGATCCTCCATAAGCATTTAGTTTATACCTACTGTGTGCCAAGTACTATGATAGGTACTTAATTATATTGTAAGTTGAATCTATCACATTTAATCCCAAATTTCCATTCTAGATTTCCCATTTTTAGTATGCTATGTTTAAGTATTTGGCTTTTTGCCTAATAATAATGCTCAATAGCTCTGTATGCAATGACATAGGACTCCTCATTTTACTTATCAGAACAGATCATGGGCAGAAGGAACAAAGTAGCAGGCAGGCAAGCCAAGCTGTTCACCAGCTTGTTTGACTTCATCCTCCTGTCCTCTGTTCTTTTCCTTCTTTACAGATTCACTTTCCACCCATTGTTGAGGACTCTCCAAAAGACATTATGTACAGCTCGGACCTTTTTCCTAAGCTTCAGACCCAACCACACACCACCCATCTCTACCTGAGCTTTTCCGTCCTTCTAATTTGTTATGTTCCAAACTGAAGTTGCCTTTGTATTCCTCTCCAGGAATGACTCCATCATCTGCTGAATTGCTCAAATTAGACTCCCTTCCCCCACGTAAAGCAGCCACCATCTCTTGTCCATTCTGTTTCTTTCATGTCTTCTGAATCCATGTCCCGTGAGGTTGTCCCAGCTGCCTCTCCTCTGGTACAGGGGTGCTTGTCCTCTTTTTCCCAGACTGCGCCTGCAGTTTTTACCCCTCCAACTAACTGATTGAGGTCAAATACACATGACATAAAATTTATCCGGACTTATTTTTGACAGTATGCCTAGAGTGCCTTTTCAGAAAATTAAATCTCATGGTCATTTGGCTTGTTTCCAATTGAGGCTGTTACAAATAAGGCTGCTATGAGCATGTGTGCATGCTTTCTTTAGAGTTCACATGTGTACTGATTTCTGTTGGATGTAAACCTACGAATGGGAAGGCTGGGTCACAGAGTATACAAATCTTTGCTAAAGAGATCTTTTTCATGTTATTTATTTATTTATGTATTTATTTAAGTAGGGGAGGGGCAGGAGACAGAGATGGAGAATCTTTTTTTTCTTCTTAAGATTTTATTTTTTAATTTACATCCAAGTTAGTTAGCATACAGTGCAGTAATGATTTCGTTGATTCTAGTGATTCATCCTCTACATGTAATACCCAGTGCTCATCCCAACAGGTGTCTTCCTTAATGCCCCTTACCCACTTAGCCCATCCCCTCACCTACACCCCTCCAGCAACCCTCAGTTTGTTTTCTGTATTTAAGAGTCTGTTATGTTTCGTCCCCCTCCCTGTTTTTATATTATTTTTGCTTCCGTTCCCTTATGTTCATCTGTTTTGTATCTTAAATTCCACATAAGTGAAGTCATATGATATTTGTCTTTCTCTGACTAATTTTGCTTGGCATAATACCCTCTAGTTCCATCCACTTTGTTGCAAATGGCAAGATTTCATTCTTTTTGATTGCTGAGTAATACTCCATTTCATATATATACCACTTCTTCTTTATCCATTCATCTGTTGATGGACATTTGGGCTCTTTCCGTACTTTGGCTATTGTCGATAGTGCTGCTGTATACATTGAGGTGTATGTGCCCCTTTGAAACAGCACACCTGTATCCCTTAGATAAATACCTACTAGTGCAGGTGGGTTGTAGGGTCGTTCTATTTTTAACTTTTTGAGGAACCGCCATACTGTTTTCCAGAATGGTTGCACCAGCTTGCATTCCCACCAGCAGTACAAAAGAGATCCTCTTTCTCTGCATCCTCGCCAACATCTGTTGTTGCCTGAGTTGTTAATAATTAGCCATTCTGACTGGTGTGAGGTGGTATCTCATTGTGGTGTGGATTTGTATTTCCCTGATGATGAGCCATGTTAAGCATTTTTTCATGTGTCTGTTAGCCATCTGGATGTCTTCTTTGGAAAATTGTCTATTCACGTCTTTTGCCCATTTCTTGACTGCATTCTGCTTTTCGGGTGTTGAGTTTGAGAAGTTCTATATAGATTTTGGATACTAACCCTTTATCGGATATGTCATTTGCAAATATCTTCTCCCATTCCATTGGTTGCCTTTTAGTTTTGCTGATTGTTTCTTTCCTTCATTATGCAGAAGCTTTTTATCTTGATGAGGTCCCAGTAGCTCATTTTTGCTTTTGTTTCCCTTGCCTCGAGACATGTTGAGTGAGAAGCTGCTGCACCTGAGGTCAAAGAGGCTTTTACCTGCTTTCTCCTGGCAGATTTTGACAGCTTTCTATCTTATGTTTAAGTCTTTCATCCATTTTGAGTTTATTTTTGTGTATGGTGTAAGAAAGTGGTCCAGGTTCATTCTGCTGCATGTCACTGTCCCGTTTTCCCAAAGAGAATATTTTTATTTTATTGGATATTCTTTCCTGCTTTGTCAAAGATTAGTTGGCCATGTTTGTGGATTCACTTCTGGATTCCCTATTCTGTTCTACTCATCTAAGTGTCTGTTTTTGTGCCAGTACCATACTGTCTTGATTACAGCTTTCTAATACAAGTCCCAGATTGTGATGCCTCCAGCTTTAGTTTTCTTTTTGAGGATTGCTTTGGCTATTCAGGGTCTTTTCTGGTTTCATACAAATTTTAGGATTGTTTGTTCTAGCTCTGTGAAGAATGCTGGTGTTATTTTGATAGGAATTGCATTGAATATGTAGATTGCTTGGGGTTGTATCGACATTTTAACAATATTTGTTCTTCCAATCCAGGAGCATGGAATATTTTTCCATTTTTTTAATGTCTTCTTCAATTTCTTTCATAAGCTTTCTATAGTTTTCAGAGTATAGATTTTTCACCTCTTTGGTTAGGTTTATTCCTAGGTATTTTATGATTTTTGGTGCAATTGCAAATGGGATCGATTCCTTGATTTCTCTGTTGCTTCATTATTGACATATAGAAATGCAACTGATTTCTGTGCACTGATTTTATAGCCTGCGACCTTGCTGAATTCATATATCAGTTCTAGGAGGTTTTTGGTGGAGTCTCTGGGTTTTCCATAGAATATCATGTCAGAGAGACAGAGAATCTTAAGCAGGCTCTGTGGGGCTCGGTCTCACAACCATGAGATAATGTCTTGAGCCAAAATCAAGAGCCAGACACTTAACCAACTGAGCCATCCAGGCACCCCATTAAAGAAATCTTAAGTGCTCTCTTTATAAGGTGCCTCTTCAGACCTTGCTGGGGGTATTATATAACATATAATATATAGAGAGATATAGATATAACATGATATGTGGATATATCTATATATATCCTGCTTTCTAAAATATTTTTAAAAATCCAAATTGTGAAATACACTTAGACCCCAGGGTTTTGGATGAGGGGTCATAGATCTGCATACATAAATTTAAGGTGAGTCTGTAGATAGCAGTTTGATGTCACATGAGAACACAGCAAGAAGGCAAGCCAACGAGAGACTTGCCAAACCTCCCTACACCTTGAGCTTGGACTTCTAACCTCCGGAACTGTGTGAAAATAAATTCCCGTTTAAGTCATGAGTCTGTTTTTGTTGTAGCATACCTAACAAACTAAGCTAACAGGTGGCCTAAATTTCAAAGCTTAAGGAACTGCAACAGAATCAATGAACATTTGCTATTGTGGATTCCCACACTTTCCATGCCTGCCATCCTTGAATTGGAACTTTGGCAGCAACAAAGGCATCTCGTACAACAGGGTCCAGAGTGTGAAGTTAACTTTTGATGTGGAAAACAAAAAATGTTAATATGAAAATTTTCAAATATATCAGAAGTAGAGAATAGTACAATGAACTTCCATACACTCTATACTCAGATTCAGCAGGTACCAAGATTTTGCCTTATTTGGTTCAGCTCTCTCCTTTCCACCTCCTTCTTTTCCTTGGCTGCAGTATATATATATATATTAATTAGACAACCAATATTTTATTATACTGTATAATAGACACTGTTATAACTGCAATTTATGTATAGTGGTATGCCATTGGATTCACATTAATACAAAAGTAAAGAAATTGAACTGTGAGGTAATTTATACTTTCAGTTAGAATTCCAAACTAGGATACTCATTTCATTCCATGTATTATTAAAGATATCCATCTAAAAAATGTACTTTGTTCCCAGGAAATTGCAGAAGTTGGAAGACAAATGTTTTTCTATAGGTCATGTTTCATTTAAATATTAAAAAGGAAAAAAAGCTAGAAAAATCAAGTTTGCAGTTCATTGCAAGGATGTGATTAAAAACTATATAGCACCTCAGGAAATACATTCTCATTTAAAAAAAAAATGTATATATATGTGGATTTTTAAATCCATCCCATCTTTTATCTTTAAAAAAGATAAAGAACCAAAATGTTAATTTCTATGATCTCTAGATAGAATGTTAGTTTTATTTTCTTTGTACTTTACTATACTTGCTAAATGTTCCACTATGGATGTTGTATTACTTTTGCAATCAGAAACAAAAATTTTTTTAAGTACACTAAAATAAATCAAAATATAGTTGTGTAAGCACATTATTTAAACATGGAAATTAACCATCAGAATTTAACACTGCTTAAAAGTGATTCCTTGTGAAAACTGCAGTAAGAGGGAAGGTGAAGACAAGTCAGTGCTTTCCATTCTAAAAACTTTCAGCCAATCTGTTAGTCTTAAAATCAGACATTATTATGGTAAGTTTTTTCAAAAGAAATGAAGGAAGGAAGAAAAGAAAGAAAGGAGGGGAAGGGAGGGAGGGAAGGAAGGAGACGGGAAGGAAGGAGACAGGAAGGAAGGAAGGAAGGAAGGAAAGAAGTGAGGGGAGGGAGGGAGGAAGAAAGGGAGAGAGGAAAGAAGGGAGAAAGAAAGAAGGAAATCAGAAGTAAAGAAAAGGAAAAGAAAGGGGAAAAGAAAGAGTAAAGGAAGAAAAGAAAGGAAAGGAAAGGAAAGGAAAGGAGAAAAAAATAAAAAACTAGTGGGAAGACTAATGGGGAAAAAAAGAAGAAAGCAACAACTTCATTTTATTTCTTCTGAGACTGTCATGGGTCTTTGTGAAACCTACCAGTTGTGATTACTAGTTCAGCTGAATGCATTACATCATGTTCATTCACACTCCAGAATTCTACTTAAGTATGTATAAAATCAAACTGGATTTACAGAAATAATTTCCTACCTACACTAAAGGAATATTTAAATTTAAAAAAATCAGAGTACAAACAAAAATATGTTTATTTACACATATTACAATAATTACAGACAGTAAAATTGAGACAACTTCCCGTTACTGTGACAGAAGCTACCGGCCTTCACTTTCAAATGAGGTTTTTGTTATTTTGAGATATGATGCGTACATGGGTTATTTCCCTCAACTTTTATTTCCAGAAATACTATGTACAAGTCCAACATAACTGGAACATAACAGGATAGGGCAGCACTGAAATGAGTAATTTTTTTTCCAACAATAAATTTTGATTATTCTTTAAATATTCACTTAGTGGTTTAGAACTGAAACGATAATTTTTGGCTTAAAAAAGAAAGTCCAGTGATTTTTAATGGGCTGCACGGTTCCACTATAGGCAGTATTACCTGGCTTTTTTTATAGGCTTGCTATTGTGTAAGAAACAGAATTCCACAGTATTCAATTCTGTATGAATTTTGTCTTTTATGTTTTTTAATCAGAGTCACTACTACTGCTTGAGGAGTCTGTTGACATAACTTCTACATCATCTTCATTTTCTTTATTATGCCCTGGAGGTTCCAACAAAAAGTCATTACTGTGATTCGGTGGTAACATATTCATTGACATGTCATTTGACTGCCATGGATATTGTGGAGCAAGGACATCTGGAGAAAAGAAAGCATATATAACAACACTTCTACTATTAATTTACTACTTGATTACTTTTCCCTTCATGCACACAACCTGAAGTAAATATTCTTTTTAAGGCCAGGAATCAAAATATACATTTGGCTAAATTAAGAAAAAGCAAATTTATCAAGGAAAAGCATGATATTTTAATAACTAGAACGTGTGTTTTATTTTTTAGGAAATCATGCTTCCATCTAAGTAACTTTATAGAGTCAGTTGACTAATTTTTCTTTTGTAAGACATTCACAATTACAAATCAAATGTTTTCATATATATATGCATATATATGTAAATTATATGCAGATTATATCATTCTCTGTCTATTCTCTCTGTAGATTTTAAATAGCTAATATTTACTATACTAAGTATTACAAGTTTAAACTACCTGTTAGGCTTTAAATCCACTCTTCTCCCTGAACCCTGAAAACATCTCCTTTGCCAGCAGCCGCAATGTTAATCTTTGTCAGCAGAGGGCACTGGAGGGACTCTGCAAGGGGAACAGGCCTCTAAGGGATCCGATGTGATGTTTTCCTTCTCACTGCGCAGTGCCTGGCTGGCGTGCAGGACATCAAGTGGTGCTCACCCCCTAGCAAGTTGCCGTGGCGTTAAGTCTCACATTACGCCTGGCGTTAAGTCTCACATTACGCCAAAGGTGGCTTCCCAACAAGGCTCCCTGGAACCCTAGTGGATCACCTCCTGCTTGCCAGCTCTGGCCTGACCTCATCCATCTAACATCTCTGCCAGCCAGTGGGCCACAGCTATACCCTCTCCACCCAGAGCGCCATGATATGAACAAACAGCCTTGGGATGGGGGTGGGAGGAGTCTCTTCTCAGTTGGGCCCTTCCTTGGGTACTCTCTCCTGATCTTAGATGTAGCAGCTGCTCCCACATTTATTACTACTGTATTTTTAAAAAATAGTTCTCTTTACCCTTTAGTAGTATCATCTTGTTACTAGTTAATAATTCTTTAAATTTTCCTTGTTCATACTGCTGATGTCCTTTCTGCCTCCTGACTGGGCTGTGACTGGCATATAATACAGTATAATCAAAATGAGGAAAATGAAAAGATATCAAGGTAAATTAATGCACAGTGAGTTCTCAGTTTGTACGTTAGATAAACATAATGTCTACATAGCATTTTCAGTAACACAGGAACATCCTTACAATAAAATATGAAGCAGAAAGCATTATCTAGGGCATGTTTTAAACACTGTAAAAAATACAAGGAAAAAAATGAAATAGGTAAAATATTAAAAGTGATTGCTCAAAAAACCCCATAGTTTTTGGTTTTTATAACCTTTTTTATTAAAACTTATTAAATGTTCTACCAAATAAAAACAAAAGTCACCTACAAAAAATAAAAGTTGGGGAACATAAATAAAGGTTATGAATAACACAAAACTATATGCAAAACTTAAGGATGAAATTCAGAATAAACTGAGTCACACAAGAGTGCTATTTTATTTAGTTATTAAAAAGTCTGTAAAAAGCTTTGTTATTCATTTGGTTAATATGGAGTTTTTCAGGAGTGGGTTCACTTTGTATTCTTTAAAATGAACATATATATTTCTTATTCTGTTTATATAGCATATTTCACAATTTTATTTAAAAAGCTATGTTTAGATCCTAATAATAATAAAAGAGAGGCCTAATGCCCAAGGAAAATAACCTATTAAAAAATGAGAGAAAAGTCAATTTATTGTAGTTTCATAAACTCCAGCTAGAACAATCTTTAAACTAGAGTAAGCAGAGAGCAGGATAATTGGCAGAAAACTTAGCTATTAAAATGAGTTGGGTCAGATGCCTGAACGGCTCACTGGGTCCAACATCCGCCTCTTGATTTAGGCTCAGGTTATGATCTCACGATTTGAGTTCAAGTCCTGAGTCATGCTCCATGCTGACCATGCAGAGCCTGCTTGAGATTCCCGCTCTTCCTCTCTCTCTCAAAATAAATAAACTTAAAAAACAAAATAAAATAAATAAAACAACTTGGGTCTAGAACCTCAAACTTGTCCAACAGCCAGATATTCCATCACCATGTCTGAAAAACCTCAGTCTGTTCGAAAGCATTTTTCTGATCAACGTTACCTGGCAATCTGCCTGCTGCAAGTGCATCTCCTGGTAAATGACCATTTACACCATTAGTGGAAGGATTGTTCATTTGACCCAATAATCCACTTCTCATCTCTAAATCAGTTGGGTATGGTCTCCGTGGGTCCCCTAAAAAAACAGACTGCTTTTAATTCAATCATATACAAAATAAGCATTGATACCTTCTCTAAAGAAGTATTGATTTTCCTTGGTTCACTCTGAAAAACTCAAACTACATTTCAATTTTGGAACAAGAAGGTCATCTTATCAACTGTTATTAAGAGCATAATATATTTAAAAATACATGCATTTCTTCTCTGAACCTGCATAGAAATATACTACTCTTTATACAGAAAAAGAGAGAGAGAGAGAGAGAGAGAGAGAGAGAGAGAGAGAGAGAAGTCTGTCATTTTAGCAATTCCAGATAACAAATTAAGAAAATTATAACAGTCTTGATTCTTGTAATTTACCTGCATTTCCTAGTAAGAAAGTAACAAATGATACATACTCTTGAGGGAGAATAAATAGATCATGACACATGACACACTTCTGTTTATAAGACAGAAAGGACTGACTGGAATGCTTATTTGAAGGACTGTCTAAATTAAAACTTTTTCTAACCAACCTCTTTGATCTTGTCATTTAAAGACTAATTCCTAGAACCTTCCAGGAGAGTATCTAGAGCCAATGTTCATTTCCAATCATGAAGGCATACTGTTTAGTTTGGGGATGATGAAAATTTGGCAGATTTGGACTTTTTGGTAATACTTCTTACTCGCTCCAGATCACTTACCCCCCCAAACTGGTAATTGGTAAAATACCATTCACAAGTTACTGATGTTGAGAGATGTATCTCCCACTCCTTCCAGAAGACCACTGCTCTACATTAGGTCCCTGTCTTATGTACTGTCAATGTATGTTGCAGCTCATTGCTCTTTGCTGTTTCTAATTACTCCTGTTCTTTCCAGTCTCATGTATTTGCTGTTGGGTGCTCAGTGCTTCATCCTTATCACCAAAGAGCTGGAATTGTCTGCTTCCGAGGCCAGAACCCTTGGGGAAACTCCAACTGTTCTAAAAGGTGGGCTTCTGGCCAGCCTGGGTATTACAGGCATATAAATCTATAGGTTTTGAATCATCACATATCATCTTGTACTTTTAAACATGAATTTATTATTTTTCTTTAAAAAGGAAATAAACACAGTTCCTGTGGCAACAGCTTTGTAGAAAATCAAACTGATAAAACCCATGGCCCATATTATTCCTTCTAAGATATTAAAGATGTGAAAATCACCTAAGATTTAAAACCACATATGTCTACTTTAAAAAGAGAAGTATTTTACCTGGAACCCAGGTCAGTGGGGCACATACAGCATTACTCGCACTAATCCTATGTGCGTATTTAATTATTTCTTCAGAGGAGATGGCACCTGAGAGTCGAGAGCATAGCATGTTAGTCTAGTAACTTACAAGGGCATAAACACGTGCCTCACAGTCACACATCATACTTTATTTTTTATTATCTGTATACAAGATAATCTGAGTTACCTACCTTCCCTAATAAAGCTAATAATACGTATATTGTTAAACTTAGATCATAGAGATTTCCCAACTAAAGAAAAAAACGTTCAGAAAAATCGTCTGACAAAGTGTCAAACTTGGGACATTAGCATGATAATGCTCACTATCTCAATTATTAGCTACCATTAGTCTTACTGTTCTGAAAGCAACAGTGAACACAAAATAGAGGCAAGAGTGTTTTGTCTCCCAATGACAAAGCTATTAAATTAGAACAGCAGTTCACACTATATCACTCAATTGTTGGCTTACTGTGCCACTAAGGATATAAGTAGATCTAAGTAGAAACAAATCCACAATACATTCATTAGATTAAAAAAGGTAAGCCACTAAATAATATGTATAGCATGACCTGGTTTTTGTTTTAGAATATATGTACATATATACTTGTATTGTTCCCATTCTATCTGTATTAAACATCTTTAAAAAAAAAAAAAAGTGGACACACACCAAACATTAGCAGTAGTTATCTGAAACAGGAAAAGAAGAAGAAAGTTAGACAACCCTGAGGTGACTAAAGGTAAATCATCTACGAAACCATTAAAGTAACCGAACTTTGGGGCACCTTGGTTGGTTGAGCTCAGTTGGCTGAGCGTCTGATTTCAGCTCAGGTCATGATCTCATGGTTTGTGGGTTCGAGCCCTGCGTTGGGCTCTGTGCTGACAGCTCAGAGCCTGGAGCCTGCTTTGGATCTGTGTCTCCCTCTCTCTCTGCCACCCCCCACCCCCCGACTCACACACTGTCTCTCTCTCCTTCAAAAATAAACATAAAAAAAAAAAAAATTAAAAAAACAAAAGTAACCAAATTTTCATCGTAACTCTACTTTTAGTACACAAACTAAAAAATCCAAAATGGAAGTCTTTTAAGGAGAGGAGGAGGACAGGAAAAGAAGGTCTGCTGGGCTTCTGCACCATTAAATGTGCACACACCCCAAAGCCACATGTAGTTCTGACTTCATGACACTCTAGTCCTGCTCCATTTGTCCACTGCACATTCTCTTTCACTTTTGCAAGATCCATCTTTTCCAAGATCTCAAATCCCACTTGCTTCCAGATCACAGTTCTTTTCCCTTCTCCCAACAACTTTATACACTCATTGTCATTACTGCGCATTTGGATACAAGGCCGTAACTTGCCATATGTTACTGCTTCTTATAACCTGAGAAAGGTGTGATGTCTCCTCAGTAATACATAGCTCAGTGCTAGAACCTAGCACTTTACAAGAAAAATTTACTGGAACCATTTCAAAAGCAGCAAATGATTACCAGTTAACACTCTCATCTGCTTCTTCAAACAAAAACTTGGATTTTTCAGAAAGTCATTCAGTGTTTCCCACTGTACTAACCTTTTCTTGCTTTTTCTATTGATTTGAGTTTTTCTTTTGCTTGGTAAACAGCTGTTGCCTAATTTGAACATTAAAAAAAGAAATACGGTTTATTCTTAACTATATCAAACAGTTTTTGGCTTAATTCACAAAATCATTAATTCCATATGAACAACATGCAAAATTTAGAAATCCCCACAATTTATCTGTAATGTTCTCAAATACGTGGGTATCATTTGTATCAGTTAATGAAAGAAATAATATATGTTCATGAATCAGTCTCCATTCACAAATTCTATCACAAACATGCAGAAGAGATTCTGACCACATACCACCCCAAGAGCATTCGGGTTCAAGGATAAAATATCAAAATGTTTTTTTAGTTTGTAAGATACATTCTTGGATTGATGATCTTATTCATTTATACATTACCACTATCTCTAAGCTTAATGACTACTATAATGAAAACACCCACAACCACCCCCCACTCCCACTGGAAAGATACATGAAAGGGTAAAATGAAGTTAAGCTAGTATGTATATGCATCTTCAACTGTAACACAGTGGTTAGGAGTATGGAGACAGAGAGAATTAGGTTTAAGTTCCATCTCCCTACTTTTCACTCTCCCTGGGCAAAGTAGTTATCAATTTAAAATCTCAGTTTCTTCATCTGTAAAATGGAATGGTACTAACCTCGCATAATTATTAAGAAGAGTAAGTTAAAACATTTAAAGTGCAAGCAAGCACAAGGCTTGATGCACAAGTGCTCAATGTTAGTTGCTATTACCTAAATCATAAAATTCAGTCTTTTTATGGTCCTTGTGTTAACTCTATTTAACTCCATAATTATATTTTTGGAAATTTAAAGAATATAATCTGAAATGCAGAAGAAAAACAAAGTTTTTTTGCAATGATATTCATGAAAGTATTATTCTGTAACAGTAAGTTGGAAAACTAAACAAAATGGATACAATATACGAAAAATCCCTTAGTTTTAATAAATGGTAATAGAACACCAGTTGGTATCCTACTAATTACAAGATACAAAATGAATTCCTCTGAGGGGAAAAAAAAACTATGTTGTACACCTGAAACTAAAGTAACATTGTGTATCAACTATACTTTGATTTAAAAAACAATTATAAGCCTACTGGGAAATTAAAAAAAAAAAAAAAAGAATACACCTGAGACTGAAATGAAAGGCAAAAAACTATGAATAACAGCACAGAGGGACTGACGGCATTTTTTCCCTCCTCTTTCTACTTTTCTGTATTCTCTGAATATCTTTTGATAAGCAAGTATTACTTTCCTAATGGAAAATAGATTTTACTATGTTTTTTTTTTTTTTTTTTTTTTTTTAAAGCATTTACTTGGGGTCATTTTTTCAGCAGGAATGGTTAATTTACCCTGAACCACTCAGGTTTCTATTTATTGGAGCCCATTTGGACATATTTTGAAGATTCATCAGGGATAAGGATTCCAGCAGTGTCTGGTCCATATGAGAATGAAACTCAGCTGTTTCTGTAATATCACCATATAACAATTGCATTCGTTAGTATTTAGTGAAATAACCGGATAAATATGAGCAAAGAAATTGCTTTTTTGAAATAGTAGCCAAGAACTAGAGTCCTGGACATATGCCCAAATCCACCTAGTTTAGAATGGAGGATGAAATAAGTTAATGGAGTCAGTTTTAATCAATTTATAAAATTGGTACATATTTCTACTGATTTCAAAATATTTTTAAAGTTGAAGTAAAGATTTAGATTACTAACAACTTAAAACTTCTATCAGGACAGGATAAAAGTACAACTTCTATTAATTCAATTCAATTCCATTAGTTCTATTAATTCAACACTGAGAAATCTTTAAATGATGAAAATATGGTTCAAAAGTAATGCAGACTACCTTAAAACATTAAGTTAAAAAGGGATGACCATGGCCTTTCATTCAAACTGTCAAGTTCTCATTTTTGCACTTAGGAACTTAAGTGTTCTGCCAATTCAAAATACTTTAAAACAGATTTATTTTTCAGAAGTAAATTAAACAGTATCCTTTTTTTTAACCTCCTCTTCTATGAACTCACCAATATTTGCTCTGCTTCCTTTAGCTGTTTTTGTAGTTGTTGAATATCACTGTCTCTCTTCTCTACTTCCTTTTCTAAAACTTGCATTTCATGATGGATTTTTCCCTGATTAAGTGCCAATTTCATCAGTTCTTGAAATTCCCCATCTCTGTGAATTAACAACTCCAGGACCTATCAGATATTGATTAAAGCAGACAGCAGAATATTGAAAAGTGACATTCCAATGAAACAAAGAGTCTACATGTAAACTGGCTAGGCTATAAAATGTTAACACCTCCAAAGCATTATTCTAATCAATGTTAAGAATAAAAATAGCCTACTTCTGATTATTTTGGAAAAAAGACTATCAAGACTTTTTACTTTTTCTCATTACATGCTATTCTTTCATGCAAATAAGAAATACCAATATGCCAAAATGAGGTTTATTCACTTCCCAGGAAAGATAAAATTTTTGTGTATCCTTAAAAATACAAAATAAACAGCCTGATTTAAAAAATGAGCAAAGGAAAACTGATGCAAGCCACTCTGGAAAACAGTATGGAGGTTCCTCAAAAAATTAAAAATAGAACTACCCTACAACCCAGCAATTGCACTACTAGGTATTTATGCAAGGGATATAGGTATGCTGTTTCGAGGGGGCACACGCACCCCAATGTTTATAGCAGCACTATCAACAATGGCCAAAGTATGGAAAGAGCCCAAATGTCCATTGACAGATGAATGGATACAGACGATGTGGTATACATATACAATGCAGTTATTACTCGGCAATCAAAAAGAATGAAATCTCGTCATTTGCAACTATGTGGATGGAACTAGAGGGTATTATGCTAAGCGAAATTAGTCACAGAAAGACAAATATTATATGACTTCACTCCTATGAGGACTTTAAGACACAGAACAGATGAACACAAGGGAAGGGAAGCAAAAATATAAAAACAAGGAGGGGGACAAAACATAAGACTCTTTAATATGGAGAACAAACAGAGGGTTATGGGAAGGGTTGTGGGAGGGGGGATGGGCTAAATGGGTAAGGGGCATTAAGGAATCTATCCATTCTTGAAGTCACTGTTGCACTATATGCTAACTAATTTGGATGTGAATTTTTAAAAAATTTTAATTTAAATTTTTAAAAAAGTGCAAAGGAAATGAATAGACCTTTTTCTAAAGACATACAAATGAACAAAGGTACATGAAAAGGTGCTCAACATCACTAATTACCAGGGAAATGCAAATCAAAACCACAACTGGATATCACCTCATACCAGTTACAACAGTTGTAATAAAAAGAAAAAAAAAAAAAAAAAGATACCAAATGTTGGTGAGGAGGTGGAGAAAATGGAACCTTCATGCACTAGTGGTGGGAAACCCACTGTGGGAAACAGTATAGAAGCTATTACTTAAAGAGTTAAAAGAGAACTACCAGATGATCCAGCAATTCTACTTCTGGTTACTTACCTGAAGAAAATGAAATTATTATCTCAAAAAGATATCTGCACTCCTATATTCACTGCAGCATTATTTACAATAGCCAAAATAGAAAGCAAACTAACTATCCATCAATATATGAATGGATAAAGGACATGTTGTATGTAAGTTTTTATTTAAGTTCCAGCTAGTTAACATACACTGTAATATTAGTTTCAGGTGTACAATGTAGTGATTCAACCTTCACATACAATGTCTGGTGCTCATCACAAGTGCCCTCCTTAATCCCCACTCCCTTAACAACCACTCCTCTGGTAACCATCAGTTCGCTCTCCAAAGCTAAGAGTCTGTTTCTTGGTTTTCCTCTTTTTTCTTCCCTATGATTGTTTGTTTTATGTCTTAAATTCCATCTGAGTGAAATTACGTGGTAATTGTCTTTCTCTGACTTATTTTTCCATAGCATAATACTCTCCAGCTCCATCCATGTCGTTACAAACGGCAAGATTTCATTCCCCCCCTTTTTAAAAAAATTTTTAAAAAACATTTATTCATTTTTTGACAGAGATAGTGTGAGTGGGGGAAGGACTGAGAGAGGGAGACACAGAATCCAAAGCAGGCTCCAGGCTCTGAGCACCCCTTGGGGCTCGAACCCATGAACTGTGAGATTATGACCTGAGCTAAAGTAGGATGCTTAACCAACCCTCATTCCTTTTTTATGGCTGAGTAATATTCCAGTGTGTGTGTGTGTGTGTGTGTGTGTGTGTGTGTGTGTGTGTGTCTGTCTGTCTTCTCTACCCATTCATCAACTGATGGACATTTGAGCTTTTTCCAGAATTTGGCTATTGTTGATAATGCTGCTGTAAACACCAGGGGCATGTATCCCTTCAAATTAGTAGAAAATGTGTGGTATGTACACACAGATAGAGAAATACTATTCAGCCATAAAAAAGAAGGAAATCTTATCATTTGTGACAATAAGGATAGACCTTGAAGCCATTATATTAAGTGAAAAAAGTCAGCAAGAGAAAGACAAATACTGCACGATCTCATTTATATGCGGAATCTACAAGAGACAAACTCAGAAAAAGAAATCAGATTGGTGGTTGCCACGGGTGGGGGTGGGTAAAATGGGTGAAGATGATCAAAAGGTACAAACTTACGCTCATAAGACAAGTAAGTTCTGGGATGCAATGTACAGAAATGGTGACTATAGTTAACGATATTACATTGTATACTTGAAAGTTGCTAAGACAGAAAATTTTTGCAACTTAAAGTTTGTAAAAATGTACAGAGAAATGGGGCACCTGGTTGGCTCAGTTGGTTAAGTGTATGACTTTTGATTTCGGCTCAGGTCAAGATCTCATGGTTTGTGAGATCGAACCCCGCATCAGCCTGCTTGGGATTCTCTCCCTCTCTCTCTTCCCCTCCTCCACACACACACACTCGCAAATAAAAAATAAACTTAAAACATACATATATATAAAACTCACACTAAACCTGTGATTTCATTCATAGTATTGCTTTACAATGAAGATGGTTAAAAAAGAGCAATTTCCAAAAATAGTAAATAGGTGGTATGCAGATACAACCTTTGACCTATGAAGGTTAAAAAGCATAAAACAGAAAGTCTGGGTCCAAATCTCTAGTCTTTCGTTTACCAGGGATATAGTAACAGCACCTTATCACATAAGGTTATTGTGAGGATTTATGATATAATGCATGTAAAGTACACACAGGAAGAGCCCAATAAAGGCTAGCTATCATCATCACTACCCCACTACAGAATTAAGATGCAATCTTACCTAAATACCCTTACTTAACTGTGCAACGTGGGGAATAATACTTCAAGAAAGGAAATGGCTATCAAAATTCAGAATCAATTTTAAAACTGTTAACAAAAATTTGTTAAAGAGTAAAAAGTATAGACCTGCCTCTTCAAGTTCCTTTCGATATGAAGTTCTCCTCATTTTTATAGGACTCAGACAAAAGACTGAGCTATATCTTCTGTCCATGTATTAAAAGTATTTACTTTGAATAATAGTTTCTTCTATAAAAAGTAGTATATTCTACTTAATATACCTACAGTCCCTATTCTTCTCAAGTCACAAGAGAAAGCAGGGTTTCCACTTCTATAAAAGTATATTTAAAAAGTTATTAACCAACTTGTTGTTTCACAACACGTTTCAAGAAGTTTACAGTTTGACCTATATTGTATACTACCATAGAGCAGTAAAGATTCTTTGGAGATTTTATTGTTGAGTAGAGAAAAATTATTCAACTGAAGTCAGACCTCGATTCTAGTTCTATTCATCCATCAACCTCTAGTTCACTTATCCACTCTGGAACTCAAGCTCTTTTATAACACAGGAGGTTATAAAGACCATTAATGTCCCTTCTAAGTAAAATTCTACATACATGAAAATACGAATAAATAAAATGGAGGCTAGAAAATTTTCAAATGGGCACATCACACTAATATTTAACAGTTTCAATGAAAATTCACAGTACTAAGTATAACGTTTAATTCTGTTTCAGAGTGGTGATGATAACTACCCACCATTACTAAGCTCTCCCTATGTGTACTTAAGAATGCAGTATAATACATCCTCACAACAACCTTATATGACAAGGTACTGTTATTTTTAAGGACAGAACTGTTAGTTTTTAAAAAGTGTAAGAAATATTAGTGCTGATAAGACAGGTGTTAGTTATGACCTACTGAATCATCTGTGTGCCTGGCTCATAGCAAGCATATAATTGCCTAGGAAGTAAAGTTAGAACTTATATTTCATTTTGCTTATTTCGTAATTCTTATTTGGCTTCACAGGTATTTATGAATAAAGTATCTGAGACTAGCATTCTTTTATTACCATATTTCTCTATAAGCTTTTTCTAAAAACAAAATAAGCAATATACAAAGAACAACTTTAATATCCCTAAAATTACCAACTTACACTACCTGTAGCTTTATCTAATTCCCCCCTCTCTTCCTGAGAGCATTAATCCTTGAAGAAAACAGTTTTCTGATACTTCACTATTGACAATCAACCAAATTTCTCTGCCCTCAAAACATATGATAAAATTAAAATGATGAAGGGGTGGAAAGTAAAGAGAAAAGATCTATTAGAGATTTCTCCTGTCTCACATCATTAAATAGGCTAATTCTTCCTATCTGTTTCCTCTTAAAAAATTTTTTTTAATTATGGCAAAAAAACACAAAGTGACATTTACCCTCTTCTTTAAAAAGTTTCTGGGTCAGAAAATCAATCTCACTGTAGAAGATTACAAAGCACAGAAAGGAATAAAGAAAATAAAAACTACTTATAAACTTAACATCTACAAAATAACTTCTATTAATAGTTGTATGCTCTTTTATTTCTATTCATTTTCAAGATGCATTAGGGGGACAAGCCTATAATAAAAGGTTTATGGGAGCATTAACTTTCTTTATTCCAAATATTGTTTTAATGTCCATTTAACAAGCCTTTGATGGTTAATTCAAAAGACAAAAATGAATAAATGTGTAACTACAACTATAAGAGAAAATACTATTCACCCTTAGACAACTATTTGCATCTTAAGCAGTATGACCTTATATAAGAGATTCAAAGAAAGTATCAATTTAAAAGTTGTAATTAATAATTTAATAGAATTCAATCTTCCTATTTTCAAACAAAGTAAATTTAAGTAGGAAAACTGCAGTAAATGATGGGGATTTCTTGTTTGTAATTTAAAAAGAAGCCACTTACCTGGTTTTCCTCATCAGGCGGCAACAACTTTTGGTTTCTTGAAATTGCCAGCATTTCTATAAGTTCTCTAGAAAAAGAAAAACAAAAAACAAAACACCTTTGCAAAGCAAATACAGTAGAAGCCTTCTCAACTATCTGTACCTAACTGACTTGCTAGATTCATGGTACCCACAGTACGCTGAGTATTCACAGCCACTGCTCCACAGTGACTATGCGCTTGGGCTCTCACCAGCTTCAAGACTCAGTTTTGATTGTTACCAGATGCATCTATGCAAGTTTTACTTACTAGTGTAATTACATAAATTAATATCCATTACATAAATACCAATGAAATATGACTGCCAACAGAGAAGAGCTATTTCTATAAAAACCTAAGCTGAATGCTGGGGAAAGACTCAAGAGATGTCTGCAAAGGCCTACTTCAAAGAAGCAGGGAAAGTCATACAAATTCAGCAAGAGTCTGCCCTAAGACTGTTTGATGAGCATCTAAGTTCTCATTTCACTTTATCATTCATTTAAAGTAATCTCTACACCCAACATGGGGCTCGAATCCACAATCCTGAGATCAAGAATTGCATGCTCTACTGATTGAGCCAGCCAGGCACCCCTCATTTCACTTTAAAGAAACAAACTAGTGGGGTGCCTGGGTGGCTCAGTCGGTTAAGCGTCCGACTTCGGCTCAGGTCATGATCTCATGGTCCGTGAGTTCGAGCCCCGCGTCGGGCTCTGGGTTGACAGCTCGGAGCCTGGAGCCTGCTTTGGATTCTGTGACTCCCTCTCTCTCTGACCCTCCCCATTCATTCTCTGTCTCTCTCTGTCTCAAAAATAAATAAATATTAAAAAAAATAATAAAATAAAAGTCAACTTTAAAAAAAAAACAAACAAACTAGTAACTGGTAGACTTTGCATTATGGGTGGTTTATGCAAGAAAAACTCCTACATTCAGCACATTGGCCATGCCCCTTCATTTACATATCATCCAGGGCTGTTTTCCCACTATAATGGCAGAATAGGGTAGTTGCAGCAGAAAATTTATAGCTTGCAAAAATCAACAATATTTATTATCTGGCCCTTCCTCTACAGAAAAAGTTATCTGACACCTGTCTTAGATGAAAAGATTAGTGAAAACATAAGTTTATATGCTTTAAGGTAAAATAAAACAAGGAGTAGATGAATCATTTTTAATCATTTTCTACTTTAATTGAATTTTTTTATAAAGTTTATTTCTTTTAAGAGCATATGCACCTGCGTGGGAGAGAGGCAGAGAGAAGGGGAGAGAGAGAGAGAATCCCAAGCAGTGGGGCTCAAACTCACAAACCACGAGATCATGATCCTGAGCTGAAATCAAGAGTCGGACGCTTAACCAACTGAGCCATGCAGGTGCTCCTAACTGAATTTTTAAAAATTTTTTTGACGTTTATTTATTTATCGAGAGAGAGAGACAGAGAGAGAGAGAAAGAGAGAGAGAGAGACAGAGACAGAGAGAGACAGAGAGAGAGCGAGCGAGCAGGGGAGGGGCGGAGAGGGAGTCATAGAATCCGAAGCAGGTTCCAGGCTCTGAGATGTCAGCACAGAGCCGACATGGGGTTGAACCCACAAACAGTGAGATCATGACCTGAGCTGAAGTTGGACGTTTAACTGACTGAGCCATCCAGGAGCCCCTGAATATTTTAATTAACCGCACAAGTTATCAACTAAGAGGGATTCTTACATATAATAAAATCCTATCTTTCTGGAATGAGCATTTACTAGATATACCAATTTTCCTATATGAAAATTAGTATAAACATAATATATACATTATAAAATATATCACAGTATAAAATATGTCACAGGTAGTATCCATATATTAGCTTCAAACTTGCTGACAGATGGACTCCAGAAATTATTCAAGAGGCACAGCTGCACAATTAGCTACCTGACACGACCAGTCAGCCCCAGTGTTTGTACCTTCTTGCTGGCTGCTAGGCTATCTTCACCTTCCTATTTCCATCTTCCTACTCCTACCTTCATACGGTTTTCCTGGATGGTGCCAACTGGACCCAACCTTCCCCACTACTAGGTTCTCGTACCACTGTGTATGAATTTGCTAATTAATGAAAAAGGGGGATATGGCAGTGGAAAGTCTTCATTCACCCATTCATTAAATATTTCTTGAGTGCCTCTTACGTGCCAGGCACTTTCTAGATGCTTGAGTTATAAAAGCAAACAATGGAGGGGTGCCTGGGTGGCTCAGTTGGTTGAGCATCTGACTCTTGGTTTCAGCTCAGGTCATAATCTCACAGTTTGTGGGATCAAGCCCCGAGTTGGGCTCTGTACTGACAGTGCAGAGCCTGCTTGAGATTCTCTCTCTTCCTCTTTCCTTGGCCATCCTCTCACTCACACATGTACACACACACTTTCTCTCTCTCTCAAAATACATAAATAGACATTAAAAAAAACAGTGAACAATGGAATTTAAATTCTAATACAGGAGACAAAAATAACCAAGAAAACAGGTAAATAAAACTAGGGTTATAAGGGTTGGGAAGAAAATAAAGCAGAGTGTCAGTGAGCTGGTCTGGCTACTTGCCCTGGGTAGGGTCAGGAAAGGATTCTCCAAGTGAGAGGAGCCAGCCATGAGGGAAGAATGCGTGTAAAAAGTCACAGCTAGTTCAGGGGCCCAAAGATGGTTTGAAGAAGTGTGGCCAGAACGTAGTATACACTGGGGAGCAGGATACAAAATGAGGACAAGGGGAGGGAAGGAGGGAGGGGCCAGACTACTGTGTCAGGTCCTTGTAGGTCATGGTAAAGGATCAGTGTATCATTCCAGAGAATGAGAAGCAACTGGATCATTTTAAGCTGGGAAATGATATGACCTGATTTATTTTAAAACAAGCTAAGCTATCTGGAGAACAGATTGTAAGAGGGCCAGAATGGAAATGAAGTTAGGTGGCTTCTGCAATGTTCCAGGCAAAAAATGACATTGGCTTTGACTGGGTCCTAGCCACTAGGATTTAGTAATGGTAATAGGTGAAACATGTACAGACTCAGAATATATTTTGGAGGTAGAGCTGGCAAGACAATGATGGATTAAACAAACATTTCATGAAAGTAGCATGTTATATTAACATATATACGCGAACCCCGCGTCGGGCTCTGTGCTGACAGCTCAGAACCTGGAGCCTGTCTCCCTATCTCTCTGTCCTTCCCCTGCTCACGCTCTGTCTCTCTCTCTTTCTCTCTCAAAAATAATTAAAAATAAAAAAAAAAACTTTTAGACAATTTGTTTGAATTTTAATGTTTAATTTTGAGAGAGAGGGAGAGAGAGAGACAGAGCACGAGCAGGGGAGGAGCAGAGAGAGAGGAAGACACAGAATCTGAAACAGGCTCCAGGCTCTGAGCCGTCAGCACAGAGCCCGACGCGGGGTTCGAACTCACAAACTGCGAGATCATGACCTGAGCCGAAGCTGGACGCTCAACCGACTGAGCCACCCAGGCACCCCAGACTACAATTTGTTGTGTTTTTTTTTAAATTCATCTAAAGACTACCTCATTCTATCATATTTTCCAAAGTAATAAAATATACTAAAAAGCTATATAATCAGGTTACAGTAAAAGATACGTCCTAAATTTCAAACTTACTATTTTCTAAAAGCCAAGAAGTTATACTAGTGAGTTTTCTTTTCATTTTTTTTTCATAACAAATGCAAACACGAGAAAAATTTCATTAAGAGGATAATGACAAATTTCAGATGACAGAATCAGTATATGTAACTATCCAATTGCTAACAAAATGGGATTTTTTTCAAAAGCCAACCACACTGGAACAACCTCACTCTGTGAAATCTCAATGAATCCTAGGTGGCAAACTACAAAGTGACATCTCTTCCACTGCCACCACCATCCATCTCCAGGGTCATAAAAGATAAATTTTCACTTACTGTCACCCAGTCTTTCTTTAGAGATGAATAAATAAAATAACAGCAGAGTAAGTCATGAGAAAATCAGAGGAAAAGAAAAACTTTTAAGACAATTAATTACCAGGGTGCAGAACACCTCAAGAAAGCAGCAGCTTATCTCCAATTTGTCACAAGACTCAGTGGAGGCTACAAATCAACCAGAAATCAAAGTGGCATTCCTGGGGAAAGGGCAATAGAAAAACGACAGCTTCTTTTAAAGAAATCAAAAGAGAACTCAGCGCCTCAACTAATCATGCACAACTAGAAAGCTGAAGGGGGAAGGTTTCAGAAATGCTGAGATTGTTTTTTTTTTTTTTTTGGTCTCATAGTAAACTCATTTTGTGCTTTATTGAAAGACTGTGCTGTGAAGATGCACACATTGCTGGGACTTAAGAAATGTATTCAGGAATATGCCGGTCTAATGGATGGTGGTACAGCAGACTGTTTACAACTGCTTACAATCAGTTTTTACTAAAAGTTAGGGTTAAGAATTCTAGTTAATGTAGTGGTTGAAGCTACTAGAATAAATAAGGGAAACAACTCTGCAAAAAAAAAGTAGGATTCATGTTTTCAATAAAAGAAAAGAAGATGCAACTTTCTCTTGAGGAAAAAAGAAGTAATGGTATCTTAAAGTGAGGTTGATTATATAATGACAGAAAACCTAGGGTTGCCTGGGGGCGCTGAGTGGGTTGGGCGTCCAACTTCACCTCAGGTCATGATCTCATGGTTTGTGGGTTCAAGCCTCGCATTGGGCTCTGCTGTCAGCACAGAGCCTGCCTAGGATCCTCAATCTGCCTCTCTCTTTGCCCCTCCCCCACTGGTTCTCGCCCTCTCCCTCTCTCTCTCCATAATAAAGAAAGTAAAACAAGAAAGAAAAAAATAAAGAGGGAAAATTCAGGACAAGAGAGAACTCCACACTCAAGGTCTGCTGCAGACTGTGACCCTGATGTGACTAGAAGCCAATGTGGCCAGAAGCTGATGTGACTCAAGGACTGCAGAGCCCTGTGGAATGACTGAAGAGCTCTACAAAGAATGCATCGGATTTCAACCTCTTCCTGACGAGGTCAGAGAAGAGCAAAACTACATTAGGATCTGCTGCTGTGCAACTTTTGAAACACCGAGATTCTTGAGGAAAACTGAAATGATCCACTACTCCAGCAGGTCAACACATTTCACCAAGCAGAAAATGCTATACTCAGTACTCAAGGAAACAAGCAAATAGGGAGAGAGAGAAACTGGTCAATCCTAGCTAGATACAAGAGAATTCCAATTTAGTCTCAAATTTAACACAGCTGGTAAATTACTGAATTATGCTATCTCAGGTGAAGACTACATGACTATCATGTATATGCACTCCTGCAGGTACCGACATCGTCAGGAAAACGCACCTCAGATATACGGCCAAATAATCCCGGAACAAGATCTTAAAAGTGACTACGGAGTGGTCCAATGTCAGAAGAAATGTTCAAATACCATTATCCTGGATGAGTAGTTCAAAAAAGCCATAGTTCCCGAACTTGCAGAGTATGAAATACACACTAGGGTCACAAAACAGACAAATTATGTTACAGCAAGTGAGCTCAGAAAAGAAATGAATTTACTGGGCTCCAGAGTAAAACGGTGAGAATAAGTCACTGACTATACTAGGGCAAAGAGTTGAAATTCTAAGGCCAAGACTTGGAACAAAAGGCAGCAGCCACTACTTCCCAAAGGGGGTGTCACTTCTTCAGAAGTCAACATAGTCACAGAAAAGTGGCACACTAAGCTAGACATTTGGTTTCTACCTCACCGGGCGGTGGGAACTTACCAAGTATCTCAAAGCAGAAAAGTAATAGGAGATGCCTTTTAAAAAGATAGCTCTGACCCTGGGCAATACAGGTAAGATAAAGTGCAGAAGCATAAAGACAAGTAAAACTTTCCGGAGACTGCATTAAAAAATAGTTAACGACAGTGGGGGTGGAAACAAGACGTCAAATCTGCGCAAGGTTTTAGGGGGAAGAATCAAAACAATTTTAACATCCAAATGAATGTGAGGGAGTTAAAGAAGGCTTCAACTTGACAAACAGCCACGAACCATGGTAGACTAAGGAGAAAGGCATCCAATTTCTCCTACCTCTTCCACACACGCTGCACTCCTGCCGTCCCAAACTTGCAAGTATGTAAGCACCACCAAGTCGTGCGTGCTCATGCTTCCAGGCTTTTGCACATGCTGTTCCAGCTACCTGCCGCCTACTGAATCTGGTGAACTCATTCTTCCCATGCAGTCCTTTCTCCAGGAAGCCTACCCTGACTACAACCATGACAGGCACCCTCAGTCCTCGGGTTCCAGTATCCCGCAGTGCACGACTCTGTAAAAACAGGCTCTGCACCACGGTCACTGTTTACGTCTGTCTCTTCCCCTTGACACTGGGCTCCTCTACGTCGGGACCTAGTCCCCCACCCCCTTCACTACAGTCTCCCAGCGCTTGGGACCCAGGGGGAGTTCCTTAAGTGTCTGTCGAGTGTCCGTGGACGAAGGTACTCACACCGGGCGATCTCTAAGGTCCTCTACGGTTCTGGCCGTGTCGGGGTTCCAGAGTCACTGTCATTATTAAAACGTCTTCTAAGGCGGGGGGCGGGGGGTTCCCATGTCGGCGTCTCGGAGGGTTGCAGACCTCAAGTGCCAACACCTGTGTATCGTCTCTGGGAGCGCGGCCTCCCCACCGAGCCCCGGGAACCGGGAACGAACACCCCGGCAGGCCCGGCCGATGCAGAGTCAGTCCTCCGGGCCCAGCCCTCTCAGGCCTTCAGGCCGACGGCATTACCTTGACAAGACCTCCAGATCTTCCAGCGCAGACAGGAGCCGCTCTCGCGTGCTGTTACCGCCTGCCGCTCCAGAGCCGCCTGCCGGCCGCTCCTTCTCCTTCTCTCCACTCGAAGACGCCGCCATGCTCCCCACAGGCCCGTTTCCGCGACTGCGCAGCTGAGCCCTGGGGAGCCGAGGCGGGCTCCGGAGGCGGAAGCAAGAGTCACCGAGGCGGGGGAAAAGAGGCCAGTACACAGCGCCCCCTATACTCCTGGAGATGCACTGAGGGCGGCGGCGCCATCTGATGGGCGAGCGAGAGTTTCTCAGTCTAACCTAGAGAGAGAGCCGGAGGACAGGGAGGAGCAAGGCGGTCAGGTTCTCCTGCGCCTTGTCGTTTTCACAAGGAATGGGAAGTTCAACGGATTTCAAGCATTTGCGGAAATTGCATAATGACCCACCTGTTGTATCTGGTACTTTGTGAAATGGACTGGTCTCAATATTAACCTATCTTTAATCTGCATCCGTATGATGCTAACCCCGCCTTGGCTGTACCTCAGACCCTCTCCTCTGCCCTGGACAAAATTTCACACCATTTCCTGTCTCTCCAAACCCCCAACACCTCTTTCCCCCAATTCCCACTCTCAACATAGGACCTTGCTTTCTAACTCACTGAGAAAGAGGAGAAATCTGAAGATAGGACTCTCACACACTGAGGCCCCCACGAGTGTCCGCCCGCCAGCACCGTGCCCCCCCCCCCCCCCCCCCCCCGGCTAGCTGCTGCCCGTGCACTTGCCTTGCTCCTAGCCAGAGAAATTCTCTCCCAATAGCTGTATCTTTCTGAAGGCACCGTAGTCCTCCTACCTCCCAAATGACAATGTTTCATCATATACTTATTCCTATCGCCATACCTGCTACTTTCCTAGTTTTAGAATATTCTTACCCCACTTTCCCTACCAGCAACCACTTTACTTCTTTGTTCCCCTCTGCAGCAAAACACCTACAAGGAGTTACCTAAATACTTTGTTTCCAATTCCATTTCTTCCTTATACCCATTTCAGTTAGTTTTCATCCTCATTTTCCCACCAAAACTCAGATTGTAAAGGTCATTGAAGACTGCCATGCTGCTAAATGTAATGGTCAGCACTCACGGAGCTTGGTGGCTCCTAGGCCCTGGACCTGTTAACATCCTCCTTTATCCTGGAGAACACTTTCTCCACTTGGGTTCTAGCATGCTGGTCTCTCTTTGTTGTTCTCCTTCCTCTCTGATCTCCCCTCTCCATCTCTCTGGCTGATTCCTCCACTCAACCTTGACCTCTAAACAGAGGAATGGTTGGGAGACACTTCTAAGTCCTCACCTCCCCAGCTCACTTTTGATCATCTCACCCAGTCCAGGGGCTTTAAACACTGTCTGTATGCTGACTCCAAAATTTGTATTTCCCACCCCAACCTGTCCTCTGAATTCAGGCTTGTATGCCCAGTTCTTACTAGATTCTTCTGTTACTGCACAGAGAACCGGTTCAGGTGGGGCTACACTCTGCTGGAAAATCAATATTCGCAAGACAGGTAATGGGGGGAAAGGAAAGTTTACTTTATTCAGAAGCTGGTAACCTAAGACAGTGGGCTAATGTCCCAAACACTATCTTCCCTGTCTAGGTGAAGCTGGACCGTTTTAAAGGGAAAGACTTGGGAAACGGAGGAAGGTGCTCCAGGCGGGAGAAGCAGGTGCCCTGGCGGCTAGTCCGAGGTGGACCTGACCCTGAACAGACTTGCTGGCATCAGCCGCAGCCGTTTGGAGATACAGTCAGGACTTACCTTCTGGGGAAGCTTCGTCCTTCACTCCTCTAGGCCAGCAGTCTGCAGGTCTCAAGGCAAGTGGGTTAGTTCTGCTACACACCAGGGAACTTTGGTCAGCAAGCGAGGAGTGTGTAAGACTGAAGCAAGTTAGTCCTTAAGAGCAGCTGGAGGGTTGTTACAGTTCCCACTGGGTGTCTCAAATATATGGGCAAACCCGAATTCCTGATCTACATCCCCACTCGCCCAACACACATATCACACTTCTTGCAGCCCCAACCACCGCCCCCCCTCCCCAGCCCAGTTGATGGCAGCTTCTTCACTTTGATTTTTCAGGCAAAAGACATAGGGTTTTCCTTGTTTCTCATACATCATGTCCATCAGGAATCCAGATAGTTCTGCCTTCAGGACATGCCCAGAAGTTGTCCATGTCTCATCTTTCCACTTCTTTTTTTTTTGATGTTTATTTATTTTTGACAAAGACATAGAGTGTGCATGGGAGAGGATCAGAGAGAGAGGGAGACACAATCTGAAGCAGTTTCCAGGCTCTGAGCTGTCAGCAGAACCTGACATGGGACTCAAACTCATGAACCTTGAGATCATAACCTGAGCTGAAGTCAGACACTTAACCAACTGAGCCACCCAGCTGCCCCTCATCTTTCCATTTCTAATCTCAGGTCCACATCTCCATCATGCCTCGGCTGCATTTACTGGGATTGCCTTTGAGCTGTTCTCTCTGCTTCTCCCCTCACATCTGCAGGCACAGCCCTTTCTCAAAGAAGCCCACCTGGCCATCCTTTTTCCTACTTGCAATCTACCCCCACATCCTATACCCTTTCCCCTGCTCTACTTTTTTCCATAGCATTTGTCCTTTTCTAACCTTCTATATAAGTTAGTTGGTGGGGGCACCTGCCCTGAGGGGACACCTCAGTTGGCTGAGCATTCCAGTTCAGCTCAGGTCATGATCTCATGGTTTGTGAGTTCAAGCTCTGCCTTGGGCTCTCTGATGTCAGTGCAGAGCCTGCTTCAGATCCTCTGTCTCCTTCTCTCTCTGCCCCTCCCATGCTCATTCTCTCCCTCTGTCTCAAAATAAATAAACTTAAAAAAAAAGTTAGTTGATGTGTGTTTTGCTAATTATCTCTTCTACTGGGATGTAGGCTACATGAAGCCAGAATTTCTGGTCTTTTGCTCAGTGCTATTGCCCCAGTGCCAGAAGGCTGCCTGACAGAGTGGGCACCGATGACTATTATTGGATTTGTTGTTGACAGAGGTGCTAAAATCACCAAAGATGCTGAAAACAAACTGTAGATATCTGTAGTTTTGCCTCTAAATGGTAAAGCCTTATCTTCTGTCTTTTCTGTCCACATTCTCCTTAAGGATTCTCAAAAGCAACTCCAAATATTTATAATATCCTCAACCAGAAATGCAATATTCTGCAGCATAGTAGTAGACGCTGTCATGGTTACTTTGCAACCCAACAAACACTAGTCCGGAAGCTTATTTCCCCAGCCAGTCACCGAAGTAAGTTTGAAGGCTCATGTTCAAGATCACACTCACTAAGAGTGGGGTAGAGAGTCAGACTCAGGCAATTCTCTCCCCGTAGTCAGGCAGTGAGAAAAGGAAAACAGACCAAATACATTCATTAACTGTCTTTAAGAAGCAAAAAACCTTGACATTCTATTTCAGAGCCTTTAATCCCAGGTAAAAATACCACTCAATTCAGGATCAAGCTTCCATCTCAAAAACACCATTTATAGTTTTTGAAACCATGAATTACCTCTCAGAAAGCTACTGGGGGAAGGGGTGGGTTCCCAGCAATTTGCTGGCTTTTAAGACAGCAATTTCAGTTTTTGTGGGTTTTTTAAAAGGTTTATTTATTTTTGAGAGTGAGAGTGTGAGCAGGGGAGGGGCAGGAGAGAGAGAGAGAGAGAGAGAGAGAGAGACAGCGAATCTGAAGCAGTTTCCATGCTGTCAGTGCAAAAGCCCGACGTGGGGCTCAAACCCACAAATCACGAGACCATGACCTAAGCCGAAGTCAGACACTCAACTGACTGAGCCACCCCAGGCGCCCCAGCAACATCAGTTTTTAAATCAATTATAAAGCCTCAAATGTGCCGTTTAAACTGCTTTTAACAAGTCAAGTTATCTCTGGTATATCTAACTGGGGCTGCTCTACATCAAGAGAAGTTTCACAGTCTGAATAAAGCCTCTTATCTCCTTCACACCCCTGTCCTAGTTACATCGTGAAACCTTCATCAGAACTCATCCTCCACGTTCCAAAGCACAAAAGCTCCCACTGCCCCAAACTGCTCAGTGTTCGTTAAAATTATCAGCCCCGTGGAAAGCATGGCATTTGTCTTTAACTCCCTACATTCCTGTGCCTTGAGAATAAAAAAACAGGTTAGGTTGCACATCTTATTCCCTTTAAATATTTGTGGTGTGGTTTCAATGGAAAGGCCTTCTGGAATGAACAGACCTTCTGTAAAGAAAGTCTCATCTTCTCCCTGAAATTCCCCAGGTGTCTCTGAAAACTAACCGCTTCTCAGTAACTCAATAGAAAGGTGGGCAGCATTACTGGCCTCCTTTCATAGATTCACTTGTTTTTTCAATAAATGTTTACTAAGCTGTGTTTATATGCCAGGGACTACACTAAATGCTGGGCCTGTAAAGGGGAACAAGACAACAGTGGTCAAGGAAGTCTTCCTGGAGGAAGCGAAAGCAGAAACTCCTAAGAAAGCCGATGGGGCAGGAAGACTGGCAGGGATAGAGGAAGGAAAAACTAGAGTAAGGAGTTAATGTCAGATAGAGAATGGTTAAAATATTTCACTGACTTCTTTTTTAAGTATGCTTTTAAGTTTATTTATTTTGAGAGAGAGAGTAAGCATGAGAGTGCAGAGGGGCAGAGAGAGTGAGAGAGAATCCCAAGCAGTCTCTGTGCTGCCACGGCAGAGCAAGAAAGCGACCGTGGGCTTGAACCCACGAAACGTGAGATCGTGACCTGAGCCAAAATCAAGAGGTGGACGCTTAACTGACTGAGCCACCAGGCGCCCCATAACTCAGATGCATCGTGGATTGAATGGTAGACCTCCAAAAAGATATGTCCACATTCCAGAACCTGCAAACGTGACCTTATTTGGAGAAAGGGTCTTCGGAGAATTAGTTAAATTAAGGACCTCAAAATGTGATGACCCTGGGTTATTCAAGCGGACCTTAGATCCAGTGACAAGTGTCCTTATGTGAGACACAGAGAGGAGACCCTGGAAGAAGGGAAGGCCATGTGAGGACAGAGGCAGAGATTAAAGTGATGCAGCCACAAACCAAGGAACGCCCGCAGACACCAGGGCCAGGGAGAAGCAAGGAAGAGCACTGTCCTAGACCCTTCGAGGGAGACAGCTCTGCCAGCGATTTGGGGCTTCTGGCCCAGAATGAATGTCTGTTGTTTTTTAGCTACCCAGTTTATGCCAATTTATTACAGCAGCCCTAGGAAACTAATACAAACTGGTTTGAATGAGTAGACATTCTAAATTAGATTCTGGGGCGCCTGGGTGGCTCAGTTGGTTGAGCATCTGACTTCGGCTCAGGTCATGATCTCACGATTCATGAGTTCCAGCCCTTCGTGGGCTCTGTGCTGACAGCTCAGAGCCTGGAGCCTGCTTCGGATTCTGTGTCTCCCTCTCTCTGCCCCTCCCCCACTCACACCCTGTCTCTCTCTCACTCTATCAAAAATAAATAAACATTAAAAAAAATTTAATTAGATTCTAAGGAAATACAGGTTCATTTCTTCTCATAAGTAAAACAAATTGCTAAGTGTTTCTTGGGTACCTGAAGATTAATAAACTAAATGCATTAATATTAGCAGCGTCGATTTCTTGTATCATGAGCTAAAACAATTAAAGACATCTTGGGCTCAGGGCAGTGGCGGGGTGGGGGTGAGGGGGTCCTGGGTTGCTCAGTTGGTTAAGCATCCAACTCTTGATTTAGGCTCAGGTTACGATCTCCAGGTTTGTGAGTTTGAGCCCTGTGTCAGGCTCTGCACTGGCCTCTCTCTCATCCTTTCTCTCTCTCTCTCTCTCTCTCTCTCTCTCTCTCTCTCAAAATAAATAAATAAGCTTCAAAAAGTCTTGTGCTTGGGGCACCTGGGTGGCTCAGTCAATTAAGTGTCTGACTTCAGCTCAGGTCATGATTTCACGGTTGGTGGGTTCAAGCCCTGTTCTGGGCTCTGTGCTGACAGCTCGGAACCTGGTACCTGCTTAGGATTCTGTATCTCCTTCTGTCTCTCTCTTCTTCTGTCTCTCTCTTTCTCTCTCTCATTCAAAGATAAATAAATAAACTTAAGAAATCTTGTGCTCATTAGTAGAAGTCCAGGTTACGGATTAAACGCTGAAAGAGATCTCGGAGGTCATCTGCTCTAGTCTGACCCCAGCCTGTGATTAAACATTTTCTGCTAGAGGAAAGCTAGCTTCCTCAACCGTCAGTCATTTTCATTTATTTTGAGCCCAAAGTACATGATGATAATTTTCACACATTGGACCCAAACTGTGTTCTGAGGTCATAAGTAATACATTTAATCTGTCTTTCACAGAACAGGCTGTCAAGGTTTTCTTCTTTATTTTTTCTTCTCAGTGTGAACTGTATTTATAGAATTAACAAGGGAAAAAGTGGTTATGTTTTCAAATATGTATTTCAAAATCTCAGTTTTAGATTTCAAAATAAAACCTGAATAATTCATTTTTTAAAAAGAGGCTAAATATTATGCTGGATATTTATACATAATCATTATTTTATTATAGTTTCATTGAGATGCAATTGACATATAATACTGTATAATTGAAGCTATACAACATAATGGTTTGATATGTGTGTATATTAAGAAATGATTACCAGAGTAAGTTTAGTTAACTTCCATCTCTCAAGTTTTTCTCTTAACTATAATTTGTTAATGTTTTTTCTTATTATAAAAAGTATAAAAAATAAAGGCAAACCAAAAGAAAAGCATGTTCATCTTTAAAAATCTAGGAAATATAAAGAAAAAATAAAATCACCTTTTAACCTTCCATTAAGAAACACATATTGTTACCATTTTACTGTAATTTCTTCCCAGCTTTTTACTTTCCATACCAATCATCCCTAGTTCCTTCAGTAGCACCTCATTTAAAAGGGTTTCTAGATGTTTCATTACTCTATCATCTCTTTCACACATTCTAGTTGGTCCTTCATAATATACAGCAACTCAACGTGAAGGTACAGTTTGTCTACAGCTAAATAAAAGGGGACTTTTCTTGTGCTCTCGAGAATCACTGCAGTCAAATTAAAAGATCGGAGCCTTTGCAATATTGTAGACTGCAGTTTAAGTCTTGATTCCATTGACTTATGGCCTCTGTGTTTCAGATTCTCCGTCTACAAATGGGGATAATCATACTCCTTTGAAAGGTTCTCGGAAGACATAAAATAATATATATAAAGTGCTTGTTACATGATATGTGGAAATATTATATGTTATAATGATAGCTAATATTTATCAAGCCAAGTACTGCTGAATGCTCTATAAGTACAATTATTCTCCCTGTTTACAGACAAGGATACTGAGGCCCAGAAAGTTTAGGCAATCTCGCCCAGCTCACACATCTTGGGAGGTGACAATCTGAATTCCAAAACTGTGTTTTTCACCACTATACTATGTTGTACAGCAACTAACATTATAACTGCTTTACTTTCCTCAATGCATCCTAGTATTACAGTAACTTTTTGGAAGTCATGTAATTTTTGCTGATTTATTTTAAGTTTGCAGTTTATTAAAGCAATTCCTAAATGGAAGCAACCAATATATCTTTCAATATGTTGGAAGAGTAATAGAATAAACAAACATTAGTATGTCCATGTAACATGTTACTATTCATCAATAAAAAAGAATGAGTTATCTGGGGCACCTGGGTGGCTTAGTTGGTTAAACGTCCAACTTTGGCTTGATCTTGATCTTATGGTTCATGGGTTCAAGCCCCGAGTTGGGCTCTGTGCTGACAGTGTGGAGCCTGCTTGAGATTCTCTCTCTCCCACTCTCTCTGCTCCTCCTCCACTCTCTCTCTCTCTCAAAATAAATAAATAAACGTTAAAAAAAAGAGCTATCAAGCCATGCAATGACATGAAAAAATATTAAACACATATTGTTAAGTGAAAGAAGTCAGTCTGAAAAGGCTACATTCTGCATGATTCCGTTTATACTACATTCTAAAAGAGGCTTAACACATTGAGATGGGAAACATATCGTGGTTGCCAGAGGATCAGGAAGTAGGAAAGGTTGAAAAGGTGAAACAGAGGATTTTTTAGGTGGTGAAACTATTCTATACAATGTTGCAGTGGTGGATACATGACACTATGCTTTTGTAAAAACCCATAGACCTTTACAGCACAAAGAGTGAACCTTAATGTATGCAAATTAAAAAATTATTTAGGAGGTCAGAATACCCTAGGGAATGTGACAAAATCAACTTACTATATTATAAATGTATGAATCAACCTCACTGAAAGGGGTGAGTATAAAACGTGCTGATCTAAGTAACTTTCATCTGTAAGACTAAAGGCAAAATAAATGATATATAAATACTGTAGTCTAGGTAATAAAGTTTTTTCCCAATGGAGTATAGGTTAACAATTCTGAAACTACTATACATGTATGCTGGAATTGAACAGTTAAATAAATAGATGGCAGGTGTGGGAGCCAGATTTCTCCCTATTGGGGTAAGATATTATAAACAAGCAAGGTGAGAAGGCTAGAATAATCCATGTGGTAGTGGATTAGAGTTGGACACATCAGTATGAACTCATGTTTACTTAATGGAGATACAGATGGTTACAAAGAGAAATATTTATATGTGTGTGTGTGTGCATATATATCCTGATTAGTACATACACATATATTTCCTTGATCCATCTTCTTGAGAGGGCCTAGAAGCAACAATCCCTGTCCCCTCATAGCAACAATCACACTTAGGGTCTTGATCTTGGTTCTTGGTTTCTAATACCACTCTTCATTTCCTTGGAGAAATGGCTGATTTGAGCACTGGGACAAGAAATATACAAGATGAACCTGGGGCATCTTGTAGCTCCAGCAAGTAAGAAATGTTAAAAGAAAAAAATCTACAATGGTGGGGTATGTCAAAGGGTCATCAGGGCCAATGAAAGAATTCCTAATGATGAAAGGTAGAACAATCTGAATAACAAAATAAATAACACAGTGCTGAATCATAACCTAAAATACAAAATAAGTATCCATGAGTACATGCTGATGTAAATAAGTGATTGGATAAATCAATAAATTGGGGAGAATAGACAAATCTCTCATGTAGAATTCTACATAATTTATGTAGGTGCTCAACACACAAGGAGTTGGCGCATAAACTCCCTGCTCCCCCAAATGTATGCTGCTCATGGTAACTTTCTTCCAAAGAGTGCAGTATGTATGGAAAGGGTAGGGGAAGAAACCTTACAGTGGAGAAATCTAACAAATACTACCTCAGCCATGTGATCAAAATTAATATCAACAGAAATAAGTCAATCATAAGTATCCTTGATATGTGATGAGAATAGCACTTTACTGTTCTGGTCTTCCTCCAAACTCATAATCTCATCAGACAAATCCCAACTGAGGAACATTCTACAAAGCAGCTGACTTCTCCAAAATGTCAAGGTCATCAAAACCAAGGAAAGTCTGAGAAACTGGCGCAATCAAGAGAAGGAGCCCTAGGAATCATGACAACCAAATGTAACGTGGTATCCTGGATGGATTCTGGAACAGAAAAAGAATACGAGGTAAAAACTAAGGAAATCTGAAGAAATCATGGGCTTTAGTTAATAATAATGTTTTAGAATTGGTTCATTAATTTTGACAAATGAACCATATTAATACGTCAATAATAGAGGAAACTGGTGTAGAGTATATGGGAATCTCTCTACTATCTTCATAATTTTTTCTATTAGTCTAAAACTATTCTAAAATATAAGTCTATTTTCAAAATTCTGATGTTTTTCAGGCAAACTACCATTAAACCATGTTAAATTGCTCAACGATGTTTACAATATTATAATTTATATAATTGTTGCTCGGGGAAGAACAAAGTAGGATATTAATATCATAATCCCTTGCTATACAACTGTTAGTTTTTATAGTAGTTTCTATTCTCTTTCTTCTCTTACAATCTCTTACAATAATTCTTCATTTATTTTTCCAAAAGTTCCAACTTATCAGGAAGTTTTCATGCCCCTTTTTTTTCTGGAAGCCTTGCCTCCTAGAGTCCTCTGGGTCCAGTGAGGATGATTTTGTGAGAGGCTAATTTACTGTTGTGCAGGCATATAGTCTTCTGGTGATATAACCTGATTTGAGGATAGAATTTAAGGTAGTTGGAAGAAGGAATGAATTGCATACACTGTAAATGTTCTTTTCTGTTTTTCTCTGCTAGTGTTTGCTGAATAAAGTCAATACAGTTCCAATCCAAAGCAAAGATATGTGATGTTTCAGTTAGCCCCAATAGCTTTAGTGCCTTTAAGAATCTTCTGGGATGCAGCAGCCATCATTCAACAAATCAATGCAGCTGGGGTATGGTCAATTAACCAAATACAAATCCACCTAATTATACCTTTACCCACATTGCTTCGGTTGACACACAAGGCATCCATAATAGATTGTGCCAAATTCATGAACTTCAAATACAATATTTAAAAAAAGTCTTCTACGTTTAACATTCTTAAACAACAACCAAAATAAATAAATAAATAAAAGTTTGAGGACAAAAGAACTTTGTTTTGCATGGAATAACACATGTTTAAATTTGTCCTCATGAATGTTGGCCATGTCTTTTTAATTTCATATAACCACTACCTACCACATAGTAAAGGTTCAGCATTTTTATTGAAGTTGGTTGACTTTCCTCACATCTTAATGTGAAGATCAGTTTTACATTCATTTTAACTTTTGTTTTCTCTGAGATCTAAATATTTATTTTGGCTAGATTGAGGGAGATTTCCCAGAAAACTTTCCTTTTTGGCTGCTAGAAAGTTAGTTCCCTTCCTGTCTCTAACTGTGGACACAATTCAGAAAAGATTAACTATAATCTCCATGCTGCCGGTTTGTTTTTCATTTCCTTGCATTTCAAATCCTGTTCATTTTCGTGTGTTAGCCTCTCACACGATACGCAGATGCCTGATAAATGTTTACTGATTTGATTTAATTTAGAAAAACACCTTGTGAGAGCTAAACACTATAGTTCAATTGGCAAAATTGGCCTCGGATCACCTTAATCTTGTCTCTCTGAATGTTTATCGCAATCCAAAAAGTACTGTATGACCCTGTGTGCAAATGAGTCACTGTATCCCCTGCAAAAGCAGAGATAAATATTGAAGTGCCAGGAAATGAAGAATTGAACCCACCTCAAAACCACCAAATTCCCAGACCATTTATATTCCCTTAGTATAATGACATCATCATTCTTTCCCATTTTTCCATTTACTTTCAAATTCATCCATCCTCGTATTATCTGATTTTGACCCCAACCAGAAGATTTTTCCCATTAAAGACATAAGGATGAGTTTCCTGCTAAGTGTTTGAATAAAAGCAATGAGGTTAAAGGAGGTATCTTGGCACTCATCAGGACAGAACAGTGGCTTCTTTGTCTTTTCAGATCCTCTGGTGCTTGGCCCTTGCCTCTTCTTGGATAACTTGTTGCTCTTTGACATGCTGGGCTTCGGCCAGGTCTGGTCCTCCAACCAACCCACAAGTTATTCCCTTCAGGCTGCCCCAAGCCAGCAGTGAGCACAGTGACTCTGTCCTCAGCAATCAGGCTTCCAGAGACTGGCCTGCCCATTTTGTGAATCTAACACCTGATATAAAATTTCTAATTACAGACACCAATTTCTCCCTCCTAGGAGATCTGAAAATGCAAGCTCCACTCTTTGTTAGGCCCTTTTATTTTCATTGGAAAGCCCCTGCCAAACGTTGGCCACATTTCACTCTGTCTGATCCATGCTTTTTTATCTCTTCTCAACCAGACAAACGCATAATGCTTCATTTGCTGGATGACCAGGCAATCCATTTCCAAGATCGACTTGTACACAATGCTCCTGTTGGGCCAATGTGCTGTGCACAGTGCTCCAAAGGTATTTCTTGGGCTCTGGCGGGACTACTGTGTGGTTCCTCAACAAAGGCCTTACAATTTCTGAGTGAATTTAGATCATTCAGTTTTAGCTGCATCGGTGGCTCTTCCCTGAGTCTTTAGACACCAGTCCTGCTGTGGGTGTAATGCTGGATTTAGAGGTGAAATGGTGGAATTGTGGAACATAAACATTTGACAAGTGACCATTCTGACAGAGGCATATTTAAATCTTTTGCAAAATTATGTCTTTTTGGTTTGCTTGCATCCTAAGATATTGGTCAGTCAACTTTACAGCCACAGTCCTACTGGAGAGCCTGGCCCCTGTCGGTGCCTCAAGTACAGTGAGATGGGGAGAAGTCCAGGGATTATAAAGCTCCAACTAATCCTCTTTCTTATTCCAAGTAATACTTGATATTCACACGGTTTCTGTAGGGTATGCATGCATCCCAGGGACCTGGGTAGTACTCACAATGGCCCCAGGCAGTAGGGAAAAAGAGACTGCTGAGGTCTGACACTGCCCTGGGCTGTCGGTACAAGACAAAGGGTCAAGGTCAGAAGGGATCAGAGAGAGACGAGGAATCCTGGACTAGTCTGCAGGGAAGAGCAGATAGTGCACAGGCCTCTGTCAGGGACAGTTGGCAAACATTTGGCTAGACTGTCTCCTTCTCGCATTTCTTTCAGGAAATAATACAGTAGTGGAAAACTGAAGAGGGTTAGATTAAAAAAAAAAAAAAATCTTGTGTCAACTCTGGGCCCAGGCCTTCCTGTTCATTCATTCATTCAGTGATATTTTTTGTTTTAATTAATTAACTTATTTATTTATTTATTTATTTTTGAAAGAGAGCGCTAGAGACAGCGCATGTGCAAGTGGGGGAGGGGCAGAGAGAGAGAAGGGGACAGAGGACCCTAAGCGGGCTTCACGCGCACAGCGGAAAGCCCAATGTGGGGCTTGGACCCACGAACAGTGAGATCATGACCCAAGTTGAAGGCAGACACTTAACTGACTGAGCCACCCAGGTGCCCCCATTCAGTGATTTATTGAGCAGTGATACTAAGTACTGTTCCAGATTCTTACAATACAGCAGAGGATGAACCAAATAAGTTCCCTGCCCTTTTAGAGCTCACCTTCTAAATGGGGATGGAAGATAATTAATGAGCAAACATGCCAGATAATTTTAGTTTATGATAAATATTATGAAGGAGTGGGGGCCATTTTACATAGAGTGGCCAGTGAAGGCCTCTCTGAGGAAGGTGATATTTTAGGTAAGAGCTAAAGGATAAAAAGGGGGACCTCACCATGCAGCAATCTAGGGAAGATAGTTCCAAGCAGAATGAACAGCAAGTACAAAGGGGCTGTTTCCTAACACCTGGAATTATATGAGGCCCTGAGGAGGCTGGAGCATAGTGAGTGAAGCAGTGGGTTCGATGAGCTGAGCGTGTCACACAGAGGCCTCATCATGTGTCCCATAGAGCTCTTGCAGGTCATGCAGGGAGTTAGTATTTTAGTTTTGTTACAATGGGAGTGTAGAGGGCAGTCATTAGGTTGCTTTAAGGTGAGCGTCACAAGATTCCAACAACCTAGGAGTCATTTGATCTTCAAGGTCACAGAGACAAATCAGATTTTGAGTAACTGTGTTAAACATTTCAATCATGTTGTCTATCAGGATTACAGCCCCTACGAAGGGAAGCTTCTCTTCTAACAGATCTGCTTAAGATATATCAAGTAGAACAAAGGTACATCCAACAAAGTCATGAACTGCCCCTGCTCCCAATATCTAATAGTATCAGTGACCTAAGGTTGGGCCACACTCATTTGTCATCTTTTTTTTTTGAGAGACAGAGGGCACAAGTGAGCAAGAGGCAGAGAGAGAGGGAGAGAGAGAATCCCACGAGGGGCAGAGAGAGGGAGAGAGAGAAGTGGGGCTCATGTTCACCCAAAGTGGGGCTTGTGCTCACCTGATGTAGGACATGAACTCGTGAACCATAAGATCATGACCTGAGTGGAAGTCAGATGCTTAAGTGACTGAGCCACCCAGGTGCCCTTTATCAAATATTTATGAAGTGACTGTTATATGCCAGGGATATAATGGTGAGCAAAACAGACACCTTCCTTGCTACCCTCAAGCTTACACTCTACCTAGAAAGACTGACAATTAAATAGGCAAACATAAGTTATTTTGCTAAGATAGGGAAAGTGCAGTGCTATGGGAGCATATAACAGCATAGTCAAGTAACCTGATCAAGGCAGACTTCCTGGAAGAAGTGATGTTTAAGATGAGAGCTGAAGACTAAGAGAAGTCCAGTTCTAGAAGAGGAAGAGCTTTGCTAATGAAGGAACAGCATATAACCAGAGGTGAGAGAAAACATAGCATATTTTAAGCAACTTAAATAATTTCAGTATGATGGGAGGTAGAGTACAAGATTGAGAAGAAATGAGGCTGGTGAGGTACCTAGGGACCAGGTCATGAGGCTACAACATGAAGTGTATTATAAGAATGTTAAGGGGCGCCTGGGTGGCTCAGTCGGTTAAGCGGCCGACTTCGGCTCAGGTCATGATCTTGCAGTCCGTGAGTTCAAGCCCCGCGTCGGGCTCTGTGCTGACAGCTCAGAGCCTGGAGCCTGTTTCAGATTCTGTGTCTCCCTCTCTCTGACCCTCCCCCGTTTATGCTCTGTCTCTCTCTGTCTCAAAAATAAATAAACGTTAAAAAAAAAAAGAATGTTAAAATATCTGTACTTTATCGTGTAAGCAACGGGAATTCTCTGAAGTGTATGGAAAATGGATTGGGAGGGGAGGAAGACAGTGGTAGTAAAATCATCGTAGTAATTCAGGTGAGAAATGGTAGTCATTTGACCAATAGTAGTCGTAGAGATGGAGGAAAGTTGACTGATTACAGATACATTTATCCACAGCTTGAAAAGATAACCTGGCATCAACTCTCTTTGTGAAAAATTAAGGAGAGAGAGAGAATGAAATTAACACAGAGAAAAGCCAAAGAGGCCGTGATAAATTGTGTAAGCCGGATTTATAAGGCTGTAAGGATATGTAGATGCTGTGAGGAAAAGGAAAGGTATGCAGAGTACAGGGAAAGAAAAGGGTAGTGGGAAAGAAGAGTACATGTGGCCCATGAGAGAGGGAGGGGAGCGAGTGTCAGTCCCTAGCAGCCCAGTTCCTGACAGTTTTCCAGGTTCAATTCCCAAAAGGTTCAGTCAGCTTTATCCTGTGCTCTGTTCATAAATTCCCATGATCTCTGTCTCCCTTATTGCTGTATCGAAAGGATCCTACCCCTGCTCCATTACACAAGCTAGTTTGATTGAGTTTTATTTCTTGCAACTTAAGGAATTTGAATAAAACAGTAATGGTTATACAAATGAATTCTTCAAGAAGTGAATTAATTAAAACGGAATGCAAATTAATGCAGTTATAATGAAAAATATAACTCCTGAGTGATCATAGATGTTCGGGTTTACGGATCAACTACTTTTCAATGTGGTTAGTCCAGCTACGATCCAAAAGTAGCTTCAAGAGCACAGATTCAGAACAAAAAGTATTGAATGGCCTCATGTCTGATGGACCCGTTTCTCTCCCACTCAGTCTCTAGGGGGTGATGCTGAACAGCAAGAAACTACTTCTGAGGCAAGACAGCACAAATCCTGAGGTGGTTACTCTTGGAAGATGTGGCAAAAGAACCTGGAAGAGAAGCTACCTCCTGGTGAAGAGGTAAAGAGCCAGGGGGAAGTGAAGGGATGACGGAAACCCAGGTTGATCAATCATGTTGGACATCAGGAAGATGGGGCGGAATGGGACAAGGCTCCCAAGTGTGATGACCATTGGGAGATCAGTTTGGCTGGGTACAGTACAAGAAAATTAAGCAACCTATCATGTTTCAGGCCTTGTGTAGGAGCAAAACAAATGATGATCTGGCTCATGTTCTCAGGGACTTACAGTCTAGTGAGAAACACAGACATGTACACAGGTAACATAAGGTGGAAAGGGAGAAGACAGGTAAGCACAGGTGCTATGGGTTTACAAAGAGGTTCAAGATATAACAGCTGAGCTCAGACATAAAGGTCAAGTCATAGTTACACAGGAATGTGAGGAAGAGCAAAATTACAAGTGTATTTGAAGGAGCTGAAGTACCAGAAGCAGGCTGTATTAGTAGAATGTAAAAAGAAAAGTAGGGAATAGCAGAAGAAAAGTCTGGAGGGTTAAAGGAAAGTCATATCATGAAAGACATTTTTATTTCCAAGACTTAAAAAAAAAATGGTAAAAGTTTTTTCAACAAAAATGTTTTCCCAACTGCAAAAATGAGTACACTAATTATATCTTCCAATTATAAAAACAAAAACAAACCCCAACAAACTAGAAACATAAGGAAACTGACAAAACACCATTATAATATAGCCATTGGTAAGTAGATTTTTAAATTCCAAATACCAAATAAACACAAAATAACATTCTATGGAAAAATTTAATCAAGCTCAATTTAGTAGAAACATGTTAGGATATGGACACTACAAAAGGTGAATATAGACCTTTCTCTTTGTGAGATAGAAACAAGCACCATATATTCTTTTCTATTTTGATGAAGCATCTACTAATATGGGTCATGTATTTAGCTACAAAGAAAATCTTAACAAGAGATCTTAGAGATTTTATAAAGTTTTTCTGATTGGATTCAATTAAGCTAGAAATCAATAAAATTTGACTTGGTTTTATAAGAGGTCACCGAGTGCTTTTTAAGCAAGAGAGCAACACAATCATGTAGCAAATGGGTTGGAGGGGAGTTGGGAGAGACAGGGGGAAGGAAACCAGGTAAAGAAATATTGCAACAGTCCCGGGAAGCAGTAATGTGGGTCTGAAACAAGATAGGAAGAGTGGGGAATGAAAAGGAGTAGACAACTTCAAATATATTTAGTAGATAAATAACAAGGGCTGACTAACTGAATTTAGATGAAAGGGAAGTGTGGGTAGGGGGATGGAGAAGAGTTAAATGATTAAATTAGGTGGTGATGTGGGGAAGGTAGTATCATCAATTTAGATGAAAAAGACATGAGAAGGAACAGGTCTGGAGAAATGGGGAGTTCATCTTTGAGCTTGATGAATTTGAGGAACATGGCCCAAAGTCCAGTTTAAGGATACAAAGAGAACTATATACATTGCTATTACCAGGATGATTATTCTTTTTTTGTAGAAATTCAGAAGCTCCTCTTCTATTTGGTGCCCAGAAGGGAATGAGAGTGGCTTATCAAGAGTACTTAGTAGAACTTTCACCACCTACTTCTTACACCCAGGAACAATTAAGACAGGTTTAGGAGTATCTTAGATGGGACAGAATGAAATCTTGCCATTTGCAACAACATAGATAGAATTAGAAAGTATTACGCTAAGTAAGTCAGTCAGAGAAATACAAATATCATATGATTTCACTCATTTGTGGAATTTAAAATACAAAACAGATAAACATAAGGGAAGGGAAGCAAACAGAATACAAAAACAAAGAGGGAGACAAACCATAAGAGACTCTTAAATACAGAGAACAAACTGAGGCCTGCTGGAGTGGTCGGGTGGAGGGTGGACTAAATGGGCAAGGGGCGTTAAGGAGGACACTTGCGATGAGCACTGGGTGTTATATGTAAGTGATGAATCACTAAATTCTATTCCTGAAATCATTATTAGACTATATCTTAACTAACTTGGATTTAAATTTAAAAAAAAAAAAAAAAAAGACGGGGCAAAAAATGTCCAATCCAATTGGGAAGATAATACTAAGGACTATATAGCCAGTGCCACAAATGTCCGCTAAAGCAATTGTCCACTATTGGAAGAGGAGGCAGGCTGTATGTGAAATAAGAATGGCCTTACTTTTAATAAGTCATGGGGAAACACCCCCCCCACCCCCCGCCACACACACACCACATACACAAAGTCCTAGGAGACACAGAAGTCTTTAGGGTGCAGGATGGATCATAAATAATGGCTCACAGATAGGAATAAGCTGAGAGGTGGGAGGGAGCCGTGGAAGTCTCAGGACGCAGAGGAGCACGCTGGGGAGCAGAAGGGAGAGAGAGGGAACCCAAAGCATGGAAAGGAGTTGGAGCTCATCAGGGCAGACAAAGGGCGATGTGGCAAAGACTGTGTCAAGAAGCTAGTGTTACTTCATGGCTCTTGTGTAAATTAAAGCCATTAAAATTAATTTTGCCCTGTGAATTTTCCTGAGAATTTCTCTACACTTCTTTGGATAATTGATATCCAAGACCAATGAGGTTCAAGAGAAACTTTTATCTAACACGGACATAAAGATAAAGCCTTACTTTTTGTTTTCACATTTGAGGATTAAAGGATTTTGAGTACTTGAGGGGGCTTAGTAAGTGTTGATTACAATGATTTAGAAAATCCTTAGGGCGTCAAGTGGTGACGCAGCATAAGCCTTCTCAGAGAGTGTATTTAACACTTACAGGCCCAAAGTCACGTGGTACAGAGGGCATGGCCAGGGAAGAGACAGACCTGCTTGGCCAAGTGGTCTCAAGAAAATGATATGATCTGTTTCATCTGTGGTTTTCTAGACTGTAAGATAGGAATTGTAATTTCTTCACTTATTCACCAAGTGTTTTATGAGTGCCCACTATGTACCAACTACTGCTCTACCTGCCTTGTAATATTATTTTGAGAGTTAAATGAAATAATATAAATGAAAATACCTAGCATAGTGTCTAGAATCTATCAGGTTCTAATTATATTCACTCTTCTAACCAAGAGGATTTTTGGGGTATCTGAGTCATTATTGGGTCAGGCCAACAAAGGGCCAAGACACTCAGGGTGTTTGTTACAAATATCAGGGTGTTTTGTGGAGCAAAAGAATTGACTGAATTGTGAATCAAGAATGTGAAGACCTTTAATACATTTTTGAAGCAGTAGGATGGAGGGCAAAATGTTGCCTTCAGGGAAGTGAAGCAGGTCTAAGCCATGGTTATTCTAGGAAAAGCCTGTAGAGGGTGTGATGGAGCAGCAGGGGTGTTCCAAGTTAAGATCCATTGGAAATATGAATGTCCTCCTGGGTCTAGAACATTTAGAAAGAACTACAAGGTAGTTTGTTTCATCAACATGTTCAGAGTTAAGGTGCATGACAAAATAATTGTTCTGAGACATCTTTAACTGTAAACACTGCAGTGCACCCACTGAAGCCTAGAAAGTGAATTTGCAATTCAGGATAAATATTTTGAATTGACTGGATAAGGGCCTTGATAATGCAGACATTCGTGTTTTCCAGTGCTTCAAAGCTTCAAGTAATTCATTTGAAAAAAAGAAAGGAAGAAAGCTGATCCAAGCTGCAAAACATGTTTTCTCTCAGTATTACTTTTGCTTCTGAAGTGGGCTGGTTTCATTATCAAAGGGTGTGGCATTTTCCACTTGTCTTTTATAAACTGAACTTTAGCCCAGACCCTGAAGAGCCTAATGAGGTTGGTCAGAGGTCACAATGAGATGGAATATGCCTGACCCAAAGAGAAAATGGAAAGATCAAGGCCATTTGCAGGTGCCCCCTTAGTGCTCAGAAAGGCCATCACATTACTTATAACAATGTGTGATTAACTGTAACTGCCCTTAAGGAGCTTCTAGTCTATTGGAAAAGATTGAGAGATAAATGGGCAGTTACACCCTTTGATACACCCTGTCCATGGAGTAGCAATCCTGAGAGGCAATGGCTCTATCTATTTGACATAGACTTCGTTATGGGTTTCTTGGGCCACTGAGCAGTCCTCATAATGGATAGACTTGTGGGGGAATGAGGGGTGGAGGAGATTTGGGAATGCAGTCAGTGTGGCCTTGCTTGCAAGCTTCAGTGTGGCAGTGGTGAGTTCCAGAGAACCATTTGTTGCTATTGAAGGATTTGGTCAGGTCACCCACAGCAAAACCTGTATCCCTCCACGGCAACTCAGACACTGACAAAATGGAATAATAAGAGAACAGTAATCCGTTGATCCCTCCAAGAAATGGAGAAATGGCCTCCTCATGAAGGCCCCTGCAGACCTGTAAGCAGCCATGAGGGGGCAGTCTCCAAAAACAGCATGCCCAGGAACTGAAAGAGCTGGGGGTATGGAAGGCCTGCAGTTCCCCTCCCTGAGCAATGCTGACCTTTGGGAGGAGGTTGTGCCATAAGAAAGGTCATCGGATAACAGAGTCTTTGCCATTCTCCTGGCCTGTGGAACTTGGGAACATAGATAGACTCTCAACTAACTGCATGGAAAACAGCCCTGGGACTCTCTTACACAAGGGTACCCCTTGGTAGATGATTCACACAAATGCCAAGCTTATAATTCATACGTTCATCAAGGGGGGTATGTTGGAGAGGAGGGCCAAACATACCATACAAAGGGAAAGCTTGATTTGTAGAAGATTATTCTGCAGCAATTGCCTCTATTAAGGAGGTAACAGAGCAGGGTGTTTAAAGAGCATGGACTTGGGAGCTAAATGCTAGGGTTTCAGGCTTGACCTGATTTCTTTTTCTCTGAGACTTTGAGCAAGTTTCCTCATCTCCTAAGTCTCTGCTTCTTCATCTGTTGAAGGGGATAATAAGGGGACCTATGTCACAGAGTTGTTAAGACTAATGTGAATAATCCAAGTCAATGCTGGCATATAATACATACTTGATAAATAGCATACGTATAAAGTATGACCTGACTTATAAAATGTGAATCATAACCTATTTGTCCAAACATAAGCAAGATTTCTACTTAATTGCTCATAGAGTAGTAACTGGTCATGGGGTGGTGATTGGAAAAGATGAACTGGGACACAAATCAAAAGCATATTCTGCGATATGCCCTTTTTTTCTAAGATGCTCAAAAATCCCTCACTGATCTAAAGTTTTTATGGAACATAGTTTGGAAACCATTGCGTTATTGGACCAAAAATAAAAGCTATATTTCCTAGGGGCACCTGGCTAACTCAGTCAGTGGAGCATGTGACTCTTGATCTCAGGGTTGTGGGTTCTGGCCCCATGATGGGTATGGAGAGTGCTTGAAAAATAAAATCTTAAACAACAACAACACTGTATGTCCTAAACTGATTATAGTGAGGTCAGGCATACTTCCCACTTGTGCTAGAATAACCAGAGGCAACATTTAAAGTTGGGCCTGCTGAAGGCGTTCCTTCTAATGCTTGGTGTCTATGCCAACAAGTGTGATCTTGATTTTATTTGAAGGGTTTATGACTGACAGTGTCATGGGAAACAGTTAACAAGAGACCAGCTTCAAGGAAATAAAAATCTGTTATTTGGGGGGCACCTGGGTGGCTCAGTAGGCTAAGTGTCTGACTCTTAGTTTCAGCTCCAGCCATGATCTCCCAGTTTGTAGGTTTGAGCCCTACATTGGGCTCTGCACTGACAGTGTGGAGCCTGCTTGGGATTCTCTCTCTCCCTCTCTCCGTCTCTCCCTCTCCCTTGCTCACTCCCACTGTCTCTCTCAAAATAAATAAATAAACTTAAAAAATCCATTATTTGGAGCTACTGTGAATATACACAGAATCTTTTAAAACATGAATAATAGGACATTGGTGAGATAGTGAGTAAAAAATTTAAGTGCCTGTGTATTTCATATACTAATACAAATAATATTATTTTAAACAAAGGACATAAAAAGCAGGTGAGAAAACTTTGACTAAGAAATTAACCACCTCGAATTTGCCTAGTGTTCTAAGAACTGACCAGGGCTTTTGTTAAGTTGCTTAAGTCATTTAAACATGTGATGTGAACTGTAATTTCTATTTATGTTAAGAAAAAGGCTCTGAAATGTAGATCGTCATTCAAGGATGACTAGAGGTTAAATCTGAGATTCATTAATTTTTAAGGCTTGTGGTTTTCAGATATTACCTCTGTGTGGTGACATTGAGGGAAAGGCCTGGGGGAAAGTTATCCCTGGCTTCTGGGAGTTCTTTGTCTCACATCTACACTCCCCTGGGGTCCCTTCTCCTCTCCATTCCTCAGCCTTAGTCTCCCCCATGTAGCAAAGGGTTAGGAGTTGAATTTCATGTATTTAATTACACATGCCTGGCAGGAAAAATGCCGTGGACAAGGCTGTGATCAAATGATAAGGCTACAAACAGCGACTAATTAAGAACGCCAAGCATATGTGAACAGTTTTGTTATTTCAGAATAGAGATTAATAAAGTTAATGTTTTAGGGGCACCTGGGTGGCTCAGTTGGTTAAGCTCCGACTTCGGCTCAGGTCATGATCTTGCAGTTCGTGGGTTCGAGCCCCACATCGGGCTCTGTGCTGACAGCTCAGAGCCTGGAGCCTGCTTCGGATTCTGTGTCTCCCTCTCTCTCTGCCCCTCCCCCACTTGTGTTCTGTCTCTCTCTATCAAAAATAAATAAATGTAAATAAAAAAATAAAAAATAAAATTAATGTTTTATATATTTAATAATGCAAACTCTATATTATTATGCCAGTAGACAATCAGGCATAACTGGTATATGCAAATTTTACTTTCGTAGCTTAACTTTTCTCACTTTTGGTCCTCACAATAGTACCATCATGGCAAAGCAGGGTTGGGACAAAGAGAACCAAGGCCAGAAGTAGCTGATGGAGCAGAAGACTCGTGAAAACAGGCCCTGCATTCCTGGCATTTAAAGGTCTTGGTCTAAAGTGAGAGGAAAGAAGGATAAAATACTAAGGGTGAGGAAAGGGAAAGTTGTTCATGTTGAGATAGGAAGGAACAGAATAGGGATGGAGAGGGATTTTAGAAGAAGGAAGGGGTTCTGGTCAAGCAGGTAGACCTGCTCTTTAGCAGAAAAGGGGCCTGGTAAATACTTGAGCAGGTTCCTTCAGATATCTTTGAGGCTAACTGAGATTTTTCGTTCTCATCTCCCACTTTCCCCTACTACCTCAAAACATTTGTGGTACCCCAACTTCCTGAACCAGGGAATCAAGTTTTTCATTCCACAATTGGAGACAATGCTTGATAAGCAAACCAGCTGGTCTCCCTAAAATGTTAATAGCTGATACTGGATCCTTTGCTATTTTGACGGAAAGAGGAAGTAAGAGAATGCGAAAGCCCTGGAATGAAAAGGCTTCCCAGAAAAGGAAAGGAAGCATATTAAATAACAAGAGAAACAACTAATATTTATTGAGTACTTATGTGCCAGGTTCTGTTCTAAGTGCTTTACATGAATTAGCATATTTGATCCCCACAGCACCCTGTCTGAGGTACATACTATTACTAATCACCATTTTACAGATGATGAAACTGAGTCATAGAGAGGTTAAGAAACTTGCCCAGGGTCATACTGGTAGGATCAAGGTTCGAACGTTGGCATTTCTAGTCCTAGCGTCCATACTCTTGGCCATGGCTGAAAGAAAATTGGCTCAGAGAGGGGATGTCCCAGGAAACAAAACTTCCCTACATGAATGATGTTGTCTGAAGTCAGCTGGTTTTCTTCCAAGCATTAGGGATAAAGAGGAGTCCAGGCAGAGGTGCTTTATCTTGCCACAGATGCTGTCTCTGCCCCTCAAAGGAACACCGGCAGAGGTTGTTACTACATCCCACCCTATGGAACATTGTGATACGCTCTTGGTCCCATGTGTGTACTGTTTTGCTGCTTGAATTAGTGATCCCGTTGCAGTTATTTAAGCTTTCTGTGCATTGGAGTCCACATTTGGAAATGGGGTTATTTCCACTTGTCAGCTCTCTGACTCAGAGGAATGCAGAGGGCTAATGGGCTGATACACACAAAGTGCTTTGAGCCATGAACCAGGACTGACTGAACTTTTAGAGAACACTATGACTTGCCAGGGGTATTTAAACTGACATAAATGTTAGAATATTCTCCTAGTAGATACTTTGGATGTTCTTGGTTAAGCTGCCTGGTCCACCATGACTGCCTAAGTTCTTCTCTAGACTTTCACACTGAGCAGTGCTAATGGAGAACTATCTGGTGGACCTACGCAATGCCTGTATAGTCTGGGGTTGTTCAAATTATGTAGAGATAAGGATTCCTAATTCAAAATAAGAATCTTCAAGCCAGGACCTTGAAAGCCATTGCTTATCAAAAAAGATAAAAAAGAACTGGACCCATTCCAAGGAAACATTTAACCTAATTGCAAACACCATACCTTGGCATTTAATTCCAATGAGAGTGTTTTAACTGACACTACCAAGGGCAGAACCAATTGCGAATTAAAAAAAAATAATAATAATGATTTACAAAGAGATGTGGGTAAGAAGATACCAGAGACTAAAAGAATGGGGAGAGGAGTTTCAGCTGCAGCTATGATTAAGAACCAACAGGCACAGGAAGTAATTATCAAGGTAGGGTTTTTGTTTTTAAAGAAAAGTGTGTCTGATTAATCCACACCGTCTAATGGAATTTCCCTCCCATTTTTTACAGTACAGAAGTATCAGTTGTCAACCTATGTTTTCAAATAAAACAATGAAAGCAGAAAGATGATCCCAGTATTTTTAATAGATGCAGTCATCAATTCAATGATATTTATGTCTTGGATCCATGCACCTTAGCACAGTCACACTTCTCCAGACCTGAGAAAGGAAGCAATCATTGTGAGCTAATAAATAAACACGACCACTGGGAACCAAGGGGGAAATTCAGGAGCAGAAATGGGACAGTTTAAAATAGTTTACAAAAGAGTTTGAGAGCAAAGGAAGGAAACTGAACAACGAAAGGGAGGTGGTAGACCATGAAGACCATATAGTATTAAAGAACTACAAATCCAAAGCAAGGAAAATAAAAGACAGTTTTCCTGAGTGCTGTTGTGATGCAACCCATTTCAGATAAAAGCTATAACAAATTTCCCAAAAAAAATTTAGATGCAAAGAATTTGATTTTAAGATGCTAAGCCTTCTTTTTGCCAGCATTTTTTCATATTTACAGACACTTCTTTTTAAGCACTGAAGTCCCTACCTATTCCTCACCAAAGGGAAAGTATTGATACAGTCTCTTTAGTGTGAGAGTAAAGACAGGCATAATCTTCCCAAGAGAATTTACAGATTAAAGCTCTTCTTTACATGAGCAGGAATTTTTAGCTGGAAAGCTGTGGAAGAGGTACAAGAACCTCCCTGGTGTCCCTCCTCCCAAATCTCACTGAAGGCACTTTCTGCTTTTGCCTCTGTCTGCCTTGGTCATCACCATTTATGATGACAGTTGTATTTGGTTCCCCAACACATCTTCACGTTGTCTTTGCCCAGATTGAAAGAGTTTCTTTTCAATAAAGAACAATGGGATTTGTGTAAGGCAAAGGTCATTTTGGTAAAATTGAGCTGTGATAATTTGCTACGTCCAGTCTACGATAAGGTCACTGAAAACCCACTAATGAGCATTACAGCGTAAGGGAGACCAGTAGTCCTTTAACAGCCCCATTTCACCTACAAATGTTCGCTGCTTTTGCTGAGAACTGGGGTGCAGGGGCTGGTGCTCCAAGTCTCTGTGCCAAAGCTTGTTTACAAGGGGGTGAAGGATAGTTTCCTTGGCCACACTCTGTGGTCCGCCCTACTCTGCGCTGGACTCAATAGGAGGAAGGGTGGAGTAGTCACACAGAGTTTTGACAATGCTCCAGTTCTTTGCACCCCAAATATTTACTGAGAAAGTCAGGTCATTCTTTACAGATGCCCGGCCTAACCTACAAAAGCTGGCGGAGGGACAGGAGGAGAAAGAAGGGCTCTCTCTGTTTGGTAAAGATGTACTCACTGGGTCTAGAGTAATTGCAAAAGCAGCAGTACAGAAATGCTAGAATGGTCCTACACACCCTCCTCAAACTGATCACCCATTTGAAAACTCAGCTTCAGGGCAACTTGCCTATACAGATCCCACCCACACATTCCTGAGTCTACAGGCAGCTGTTTTCTTCTGCCTGGAATAGTCTTCTCATCTAGAGTCTACCTTTTCTTCTGGATTCCTCTCCAGTCCTCTCCACATCCCACTTCCTGTTTTAAGCCTCTCCCAGCATTAAGTCCCAGCCCACAGGAATCACTTTGTTCCTTAGCCTCCTACACCACTTGCCCAACACTGGTAACTCTGTGGCATTTATCTGTTTATCCATTCAGCTCCCCATTCCCCCAGCATCCGACATGGCACATAATAGTCAATCTTCACTCTGTGCCTAGAAATGATGATAAATTATTATGGTAGACTGGTGCAGGCATGCCTGTCTCAAGTTCATGTTTAGGTAATTTCTTTTTTTTTTTTAATTTTTTTATTAGAAAAAAATTTTTAAGTTTATTTTTGAGAGAGAAAGAGAAAGTACAAGTTGGGGAGGGACAGAGAGAGAGGAAGAGAAAGAATCCCAAACAGACTCCACACTGTTAGCACAGAGCCAGACATGGGGTCAAACTCATGAACCTTCAGATCATGACCTGACGCGAAATCAAGAGTGGGACCCTTAACCAACTGAGCCACCCAGGCACCTTTTTATGTGATTTTTAAACTCAAATGAAAGGTTTTCCATGGTTAACACATGTGAAACGTAGTAAATCCTTAATATGTAATTGTTTTCAGACATCATGGGTTTTATTAGGACGCATAAGAAACAACACTTGGCAGATCTGTGGTAAAAGGAAGAACAATTAACCATAGAGAGAGACAGGAGCAAAGAAAGGATTCATACAGTCCTAAACCCATTCTGGTATGATCAACCAGTCCAGTTTACCTGGAACTTTGCCAGTTTTAACACTGAAAGTCCCATGCCCTGGGCAACCCCTCAAACCCAGACAAATTGGCACAGTTGGTCACCTACCAGATGGCCAATGAACATTTTGACAAGAAGCAAATGCAGGTTTTAAATAATGGGCTGAGCCCCCTTTCTCCTCTCTCACCTCAAATCCTGGTGCCACAAGCTTCTCCAAAGACACTTCACTCTTCGATGACAAGTGCCCAGTTCCCAGAAAGGAATCCTGGGTTTATTCAATTCTCTCCACTTCAGAAGCAATCTCAGGCTTGGGAGGACAAATGGTCAAGGGAAAAAGCTTTATACAGAGTTCTCACAAAACAGAAACTAAAAGGAGTATTTGGAACAGGAAATAGTGACCTTTATGGCATGATTCCCAAAGGGAAAGTCAAAGGCAGAGACTCAGAAAGGCAAATGTCCAGAGTCCACGGGAACTCCAACTTACTCTGAACATTCCATACCAGGCCTGCTAATTGCAGAGCAGAGCAGCTGGTGTGATAATGTCCCTGTGCAATCGACCTGACTGCGACAATTCAAGTGCGTAGATTAACAAGAAAACCGGGACCTAGGATTATGACTATATCGGAATGTTGTCACATATAGCAGAACGTAGTAATATGTTCTGAGAGACAAAAATCTATATGACACAATAGACACATTCTGAAAAAACTGAAATGGACCTGAAATAAGCATAATGGTAACATCATAAATAATGGTATAGTCAAAAACCAACTCTAGCTCTGTAGTTTGTAGAATGATGGGAATTGTTTTCCTTAATAGAATGATAACAAACTTAAGAATTTTGATCTGCATGATGTTGAACACAGTAACTTAGAGCAATAAAAGCATACTTGGGAAATGGAAATTTTACCGTCTGCATCTCTATATATTACTCAAGGGAAAGGTGGAGTTGATTTAAGGATAGATTTCTGGGATTGCCTGGCTGGCTCAGTCAGAAAAGCATGCAACTCTTGATCTCAGGGTTGTGGGTTCAAGCCCCACATTGGGTGTAGAGATTACTAAAATAACAATAATAATAATAAGCTTTAAAAAAAAGTATAGATTCCTGTGACTAAAAATGTTCACATGTACTGTGGTACAAGTGCAGGTAAGGCAACTTGGCCTAAGGTTGAAATTTAGGGTACATGGTGCAGGATATAATGTTACCACCAGAGGGTATTGTTTCCTCTTCCGGATGGTTGGCAAGTTTATGTAACCACAAACTAACTCTAAACCAGCCCCCACTAAAAATGGGCCAGGCCAGATCCCAGCAAACTGGATTAATCTATAATATTCCCACAAATTCCCTTTTTTCCTCCCATTTTCGATAGTGTTTGGTTTTCTTTCGGTTGAGAGAACCATGCTGGCAGCAAGCCAAACTATACAAACTGTACGGAGAAAACAGATCACGCCCCTCCTACTGGTCAAAACAAGAGAATGGCCACTTAGGAAATTAGCCCAGGTGGCTATTTCTGATTATCCCAGGAGGCAGGAGTTTCCAGGGACCGAGAGCTCAGCAGATGAAAAGAGTGAGCAGAGACATTTCAGGAGCAGCACGGCCTCCCACATGAATTTTGATGTAAGCTGATTTACAACTGAAAAAGGTCCATGTCTTGTTAGAGACCAAAAAGCCTCGGAAAGTTACCAGAGAGATTTTGACAACTTCCAAAGTCAGCCAGGGAATCTGTCCCAGCCCATTAGTATACCGAATTTAGAAACCAAGGCCCTGGAAAGGTGCCCCAGGAAGATGCCCAAGAGAGTCAGTTTGAATGGGGCTAAATGCTTACTCTTGAAAAAAGGAAGGCTTTGTCCCCTCCAGCTCATTCAGTGCCAGAGGCTGTCAGGGAGACAGGCTGCAAAGTGCAGAAATATGGGATATTAGGTCATCTGCCTGACCAAAAGCAAGTTCAACAAATACAAACTTAAAGTCAATAAATAGTTTCCCTTTTTTTTTTTTTATGACCAAAAATAATACTTGTTCATTGCTAAAACTTCAAACAATACAGAGGTAAAAGTAACAAGTGAGGGACTTTCCTCTCAAAGCCAGCCCACTGACTGAGGGCTGAGGAGCCCCATTCACCAGGAATATTCACTGTTGATGATTTGCTCATATTTTTCAGGGCTTCCAATTTCTATGAATAATAAAAAAATTTGATTGGTCTGTCTAACTTTCTATCTATGTATTCATCCCAGGCATCTCTCAATCACCCATTGGTTTGTTTTTTTGTTTTTTTGTGTTTTGTGGTTTTTTTTTTTTGCAAAAAAGGAGATCCTAAAATATATTCTTATAATTGAGTTGTTCATTCCATAGATCATTGAATTTTTCCAAGTCTGTCTCATTCTTTTTAACAGTGACATGGTATCCCATTGTATGGATGTCTCATAACTTTATTTACCCCTTGCCCTATAGATGGACATTGATGCTATTTCCAATTTCTTTTTCTATTATGAAACTGTTATAATAAAATTCTTAATTAAAAGAAATAGTTATTAATGGGTATGTTGTGTTAAGGATCACATACTGTGCTAAGTCCTGTTATAGGATTTTAAGATGAATAAAAAATATTTTTGCCTACTTGGAGTTTACTCTCTAGTGGGGAAGAACTATAAATATCTGACACATGAAAAAAAGACTCAAATACTAAGTCATCATACAAAGAATATTTCCAAACAAATACCATTCGCTCACCAGGGAGCAGAGAGAAGGGAGGCATCCGATTCTAACAGTTGGATTGGGAAAGGTTTCATGAATTGATTTCATCTATGTAGGGATTTGCTTTCGTGTATTTGATGCAGGGAAGTTGAGCTGGAAGCTTGTAGAACTCTTAACAAAGTCACCCTTTTCACCATGCACTGAGATACGATTTTTGCTGTCTGAATTTCCTTTAACAAATATAATTCCAGAAAGGCCTGGGAATGCTTTGTCCTTCTAAGCTTGTTTTGTTACGTTTAATCTACAACTTTATCTGATAACCTGAAAACTCACTACAAATGTCCAACACGGTACTTTTTTAGATAAGAGTGTGCTCTCCAAAATCAAGCACGTCATAGACTGTTCCATTATTCTTGTTACATGTGGTGTGACTGTCCAGAGAAAGACATTTTTATCAGTAAACTAAGGCCAACGGTGTGTTTTAAAGGGAAAACATTCGAAATAATTCACTTGTGATAACAAATCTCTTTAAGTCCGAATCCTCCCAACAATCATGTGAGCCTGCTGAAAGGAGAGTTTTTCTTTTTAAGCAATCTTAATTAGCAGGTCTTTTTCTTATTAACATCTTCAAAGTGCTTTGAGCTCCTCCCTAGATGAAAGCTTCTATGTGAGTACAAATTATTATTATGCTCACAAAATACACACACTAAATGCAGGAAAAGTGCAAACAGTTTAACTCTGCAAGCCTGCAATGCCCTTGAGACACTTTGATCTGCCAATATAGCCATCAATTATTCTATATCCTTTACTCTCTAAATGCATGCATCAAAGCATTCTCATGCACACCCTTGTAAATCCAGCTGTTTATTCCAAAATAGTTCCTCTTAATTAACCCTTGTTTCCTTTCCCCTTTGTTGGCAGCTGCTGATTCAGCTTCTGTTGAGAAGGTATACACAACTTGGCTGTGGAATGGAAAATAACTCCAATTTTTCTTTACCAAGATGGTCATGACATAAAAGAAGTGCATTAATAAAGATTCTTTGATGACCTGGGAAAATGCATATGACGCAGTAAGTGAAAAAAACGTGGTATAAAAATGTATAGAGTACTATCTCAACTGTAATACTAAGGATTGCTAGCATGAATTGAATACAAACATTTAGCTCACTGACCTGAATGCCTTACCTATGCAATATACTTTAATTTTCACCATGAGGTGAATACTACCATCTCCCTTGCTGTCATAAAGACTGAAGCTCAGAAAGGTTAACTGATGAGGTTCTGTGTGGCACTGTCTGGTTCCAAAGCTCATTCCCTTAAGTGATGGTCATGCTGCCTTTTAACAGTGGCTGCCCCTCAGTAGAGAGATTTGGGGTGATTTTTTCCTCCCAATGTTTTTTACACTTACACATTTTAAAAAGAAACAAAAATAGCATATTAACCACATGAATTAATCAAATAAAAATAAAGAAGGCATTATTTATAGCCGTGCTGACTTGGGATAAATATAAGAAACATGTCATTAAGCTCAGAGTTCTCTGGGTCTTTACTTCTTCATCTTTAAATTTTTTTTTAATGTTTTATTTATTTTTGAGACAGAGAGACAGAGCATGAGCAGGGGAGGGGCAGAGAGGGAGGGAGACACAGAATCCAAAGCAGGCTTCAGACTCTGAGCCGTCAGCACAGAGCCCGACACGGGGCTCGAACTCACGGACTGCGAGATCATGACCTGAGCCAAAGTCGGCCACTTAACTGACTGAGCCACCCAGGCACCCCTACTTCTTCATCTTTAAAATGAAGGGATTGAACCAAGAGATTTCAGAGGCACCTTTTAGTTCTAATAACACTTCAGTCTTTTGGTTCCTGATTATGCCTCAGGGATGGCACTTTCCTTCAAAACTAAGTATGTTCTAGTTCCCTAAGTTTGCTCAAAGAGTTCTGTTAAGCACCAAAAGAAGAACCATAGTACTGTTAAATGAATCCAGGTGGTAATTCACCTTTGAACACCAGAGAATAATAAAGACTACTTTTGGTAATGATGAATATTGAATAAGCATTAATGTAAAGTTATTATGTAATTAATAAATTACAATCATAAGTGAAGAATACGCACATTTTTCTGATCTCATTCCAGAGTAAAAGACAACAAGTTGCATTGAAAATCAGGGCCAGGTCTTTTTCTGACCAGGGTTTAGTTTGGACATGTCTGGAATGCAGGAGTATGAAACCCTTTGAAACAACACGGAGAGTGGGTGTTTCCAGCTGAGAGGAGCATTTGATCTTTTCTTGGAAAATAAGTACCTGCACTACAAAGGAGGGTTGCTATCCCCAGAGAAGGACACAGGAAGCATATGGGACCAACCATGAAGAAAGGACAGAACCATCTAAAATACTATAAATGTTAAGTTGTTTGGGAAGCATGAAGAATTTTTATTTCTGGCCACTGAGCATTCTATTTATTTATTACTTTTTTTTTTCAAGAGTGGATGAGTCTTTACTTGGAACACTTTGAAACCTAGAGTCGCATTTTTCAACAAGAGAAATGTAAAGATTTAGCACATATGGATGTTCAGTAAATTCTAACTCATTGAAGGAAGCATATTAATAATAAAGCTTTAGTTAAAAGTATAGGATTTTTTGTTTTGTTTGTTTTTTAAGATGAGACTTAGGAACAGTACCCTTTCCTCAATGAATGTCTAGAATTTCATCTTCTACAGATGGAAAAACTTTTCATACCATGTGGATCAAAAATTCAAATATAAAAAATGAAATCATGATAAAGTTAACAATATAATAGCTTAAAATTTCAGGGTACCCGGGTGGCTCAGTCAGTTAAGTGTCTGACTTCAGCTCAGGCAGGTTATGATCTTGCGGTTCGTGGGTTCGAGCCCTGTGTTGGGCTCTGTGCTGACAGCTCAGAGCCTGGAGCCTGCTTTGAATTCTATGTCTCCCTTCTCTGCCCCTCCCCTGCTCTCACACTGTCTCTCTGGGTGAAATGGGTCAAAGTTTACAAACTTCCTTTTGCAAAATAAGTCCTGGGGATATCATGTACAGCATGATGACTATAGTTAATAATACTGTATGGTATATCTGAAAGTTGCTAAGAGAGTAGATCTCAAAAGTCCTCATCTCAAGAAACAATTTTTGTCACTATGTATAGTCACAGGTATTTTTTAGTTAATTTATTTATTTTGAGAAAGAGCAAGGAGGGGCAGAGAGAGAGGCAGAGAGGGAATCCCAAGCAGGCTCAGAGCTCTCAACACAGACCCCAACATGGGGCTTAATCCCCTGAACTGTGAGATCACAACCTGAGCCACAATCAAGAGTTGGATGCGTAACCAATTGAGCCACTCAGGCACCCTGTATGGTGACAGATATTAACTAGACTAGTTGTAGTGGTCATTTTGCAAATGTACACAAATACCAAATCATTATGTTGTACACTTGAAATTAGTATAATGTGTCAATTATGCCTCAACAAAAAATAATAATAAAGAATCTAAGAGATAATAAATAAATAAATAAATAAATAAATAAAGCAAACACATAAAAAGGATTTGCAATTCATATCAAGATAAAATGCATCTACCAATGCATAAAGAGTTCCTGCCAATCAAGAAGAAAAGGACTAACAACCCAATAGAAAAAAGAGGGGAAAAAAATGAACAGAGAGTTCACAGAAGAAAAAACACATATGGATCTTAAAGTTAAGAAAAAAATGCTCAACTTAATTCATAATTGGAGAAATGCAATATACAACTGTCCTAAGTTGTTTTGCCCTACCCAGCAGGTTGGCAAAAATCTACAAATTTGGTAATGCTCTCTGCATTCAAGACCTTGGGAAAGGAAGCTTTTGCATTATGGGTAGAACAGTAACTTAGTATAACCTCTATGAAGGGCAATTTGGCAGATTTCTTTTGGAGCTAATGAAGCATAAACTTTGGGACTCCTCACTTGCACAGGCCCTTTTTGAGGCCCTGGGAAGATACCCAACAATTTTTCAACTTCTTATGTTGTTTTTGAGACCTTTGCAAAATAAGGTATTTTAATCACAATTGGTTAAGACCATTGGTCTCTTTCCACTCGGAGGTCCTCTCCAACATACTTTACTTTGTGAAGTGCAGCATTGGTATGGCACCATGAAATCCTTTTATTGTATTTTTTTTTAACATTTATTTTTGGGAAAGTGCAAGGGGGAGAGGGGCAGAGAGATTGGGACAGAGGATCCAAAGCGGACTCTGAGCTGATAGGCTGACAGCAGCGAGCCAGATGTGGGGCTCAAACTCAAGGAACCGCGAGATCATGACCTGAGCCAAAGTCAAACCCTCAACCTACTGAGGGTCAACCTACACCACCCAGGTGCCCCAGGAACTCCTGAAATCAGGTAAAAGGAAGATGACTTGGAGACACATTTAGATTGGATTTAGTGGGATGCATTTATGTGGTGTGCAGTCACCTCCATCAGAGCCAGGTTATTGGTAGGCCTCTGGTGTAGGAATGGTTTCCACAAATACTCCTACAACTTACTTTGCCAACCACCTGCTGATCTGACAACAAGCTGCAGGGCCAGAGATCACACTGAAATATGAACATGTCTTATGGTGCCTGATATTACAATTATGTAGGTAGTGGGAAAGAAACAAGGCTCGAAATAAATGGAGCCAGAAGCCAATCTGTGGGAAATTATTTTAATTGTTAGGTATGCAAAATTATAAGCAGGATGCTTACTTTTTACAGATATCTGGTCAAAATGGCTATTCTTGCCTACTAGGACATATTTGATAAATTCACCATATATTTATAATCTTTTTTTAAGATGTGAATCATGTGAAATAGAATTTATCAGAGGTTCTGAGTTGTAGGACACAAACTTGTAGCAGCACTACATATCACATTGTGTGAAACTGAATGCTCTATGCATCCCAACTACCAAACTAAAAAAAAAAAAAAAAGAATTTCAACCAACCATGCTAAAAAGAAGTCTGAATTATCTTTCTGCTCTCTGTCTTTAAAATTATATTATAAAGCTGTGGCCATAGAAGAGGTAATCAGGGGGTGCCTAGATGGCCCAGTTGGTTAAGCATCCGGCTCTTGATTTTGGCTCAGGTCATGATCTCACAGTTCGTGGGATCTAGCCCTGTGTCTGGCTCTGTGCTGACAGTGTGGGGCTTGCTTGGGATTTTCTCTCTCTTACTCTGCCCCTCCCCCACTCACCTGCTCCTCTCCTCAAAATAAATGAATAAACTTTAGAAGAGGTAACCACTGTATGCAACCAAAGAGAAAGAGAGAGGGAGAGAGAGAAATGTAGACATGTGTCAGGTAGTTCGTTAGTAGAGATATTATGTTCTTTTTCAAGATTCTGTGATATTCAGAATGCATTTTTCAGCTTTTTAAAATTAGTAACCTATTGTGATTTCCTTTCATAATATATATATATTATATATTATACATATATAATATATATATATTGTGATTTCCTTTCATAATATATATATATATATATATATATATATTCACTTTTCTACCTACCTTAAATTAGATAATTTTATAATATTTTTCTTAGTGAAAGCCTACAAAATTATGATCTGCAGGTTCCATACAATCAATACTTCATTCCTTGGGGTACCTGGGTACCTCAGTTGGTTAAGCGTCTGATTGCAGCTCAAGTCATGATCTCACGGTTTTTGAGTTTGAGCCCTGCATCAAGCTCTGTGCTGACAGCTCAGAGCCTGGAGTGTGCTCCAGATTCTGTGTCTCCCTCTCTCTCTGCCCCTCCCTCACTCATGCTCTCTCCCTCAAAAATAAATAATAAACATTAAAAAATTAATTAAAAACTTCATTCCTTTTTATGGATGGATATTACTCCACTATATAGATATTTCATATTTTGATTTATCCATTCATCTGTTGATGGACACAGGTTATTTCCTCTTTTGGGCTATTGTGAACAGTGCTGCTATGACTTCCTACCTTTTTGATGGGCAGGTGAACTGGTACTGAATAGACTGACCACCAAGCCTGCTGGGTCCTTATCCAGAGATGGTATCTAGCAGGGATACTCCATCATGACACATTGGCTGGGACTGACTGGTCAGTGCCTCTGCCATTGGTAGTTACATATTTTGAATCATCACAAGCAGATTATCACAAGTTCAATGAAGGAAGGTCACATTCTATTTTGCCTAACCCCACAAAGGATTGAGACAGAAACGAGCACTTAGCCAAGAATAACCAAATATAATCTGTCCAACTGACCAATGATGAAGTCTGAAGTAAAAATTCAGTCTCAATAAGTATGATGACTATTGGCTGAACCAGTTATTACTTCTGTGGTGAAAATGAATTGAAAATAGGAAAAGGAATTGAGGAGTCGGTGATAGGAACAGAAGATGAAAGAGACCGGTTGTTAACAAGGGATCTCTAGGGCAGAGCCTCCTGGGCTGTGAGTGCTCATGGGTGACAAGTGACAAGCTGCTCCCCAGAGCTCCCTGCATCCTGACTGACCTTCAGTTGCAGCCTGCGTGGCTCAGATAATTCATTTTCACTCTGTGACATTACATGAGGCCTGGCTTTTATGGCTTGGATTCCTGCCCTAGGTTTTTCTCCAATTGTCATTCCTATAAACTTCCCAATGACTGAGGCAACCTGAATGACTCCTTCCATCCAAAGAAGCTTAAGGAAAACAGCTCTGAAAAGAAGTTAGGTTGTACATCAGGAGCTTTCTAATCATTCATAGTCTATGATTTAGTAATTTCTCTCAGAAATCCTAGTCTAAGTCAATAATATCAAAGTCAGGAAAACCATATGCCCAGAGAAGTTAATCTCAATTTCAGTTTAATGCAAAAAGTTCGAAATACATGTCCAAATGTAGAATGATTTTAAAAAGGAAAAAATAAATGACGTTACCTAAATTAGATTATTTATTCAAAATTATATAGTTTTGTATTAACATTGACATATTGTCATAGTGTAATCTTAGTTGAAAAACAGCAAGAAATATATATTCATGAGAAGAATATTCATAGAAAGGAACAGGGCAAAACATGAATAGCGATTATTCCAAAAGTTGTTGGGTGATTTCTCCCCCATATTTACATTTTTTAAAATGAAACTGTGCATATATTGTTTTTATAATGGGAAAAAACAACTTTAAAAAAATAAAAGCAGAATATAACATGGATTTCAAACAAAATTAATCACTCTGAATATTCTAAATATTCTAAAGATATTTATTGAAAAAGAGGGAGGGACCTAGGCTTCAGTGCAAATAGAAAACTAAAAGAAAAAGATCATGGATTCTTGCAGGATTTGCTTTCCACCATATTACTGGAGGAACCAGATGGGTCTCTGCTTTTCCAGGAGGCACAGGACACTGCCTTTTGCGGCAAGGACAAAAAACGGTGGGGGTAGCTGAAACCACTATCACTCTGACAGTTCTAAGCCCTTAATGGCTGAGAAGGGCCAAGACACAGAGCTTATTAGAAAAAAGCTAGCGCTACTCCAGATGGCAGTTCCAACTGGCCAGATTTATAATTTTTTCCATGTGGGTCAGAAACATATGCCCAGGATGTAGCATTGGCATTGTAGCAAGACTATAAGAATGCAGCCTATGGAAACGATTTGTTTTATATGGATTTTATTTACTTTTCACACATGCTGCTAAAGAGTGCCCCTCAGCTGCTGAGCAAGCATTTGTAGCTGGTAGAGTGGGCAAACGGGCCAAAAGCTTAGTGTCGTGACTGGTTTTAAAAATAGTCTTGAAACAGTTTAAAAAGAAAACAAACAAACAATGGTAGCAGAGAGAGACTGAGTAATCAATTAATGGATTAAACACACACTTATTGAGTGCTTACTACGTACCAGGCCCTGTTGAGCCTTGGGGATATTAATTCCTGCCCCCGTGGTGCACACATTCGGCCATGTTGGGCTGCCAAGTGGAGAAAGGGGGATGCAACAAATGAAAAAATAAGTAAGTTACATAGCACGTTGGAGGGCTGTGGAGAAAATAAACAGCGGAAGAGGTTAAGGAAAGTCAGTTGTCAGATTCTTAGAATTTAAACAAGGTGATTAGGAAAGTTGACACAAGGATATTTGAGCAAAGATGTGAAGAAGAAGAAGAGGAATAGAGCTCAGAAAAAGTGTTCTGGGCAAAGGGAACAGCAGGTGCAAAAGCCCTGGAGCAGGTTTGTGTCTGCCTGTTCAGGGACAGGCAAGGAGGCTGGTGGGCCGGGAGCACATGAGCAAAGGGAGAGCAGTGATGGAAGAGGAGTAGGAGGGGAGGGCCAAGGCACCTACAGTCTGGAAGGACATCGTAAAAAGAACAAAGGGGCCAGATGCATCAGCAGATGCTGATTAGCTGTGGAAGATAATAAAGACAGACGTGGCAAAGATCACTCCAAGATTTGTAGCCCAAGTGACTGGGAGTAAGCAGTGTCATCAGCCGAGACAGGGAACAAAAGAAGAGGAATATATTTGTGCCAGGCAGGGCATGAGAGGAGAGAAAGGGGAGAAAATATGAGTTTGTTTGGAAGGTAGTTCTTTTAAGTGCCAGTGGGGCCCCAGAAGTTTGAGCTGGAACCTCAGAAAACAGGTCAGGTTAGAGATTCAATTGGTGAATTACCAACAGAGGAGCGTTCAAGTTATGAGAGCAAATGAGTGGGTGTGGCCAATGGTAAATGCTAAGAAATGGTTGTTGAATCTACCCAGTGAAACTGTTCAGTGAGGGTGTTGGTTAGGTTCTTTGCCATGTGAGGAACAGATAAGCGACCTTGGATATAGAGGTTACTGTGAAGCTGCACAGAAAGTTAGAAGCAGCAGGACTAATGGAGGACTAATGGAGCCTGAAAGGTCATCAAGATACAATGAAGTTGTTGTGACTAGGCTACATGCTCATCTGCCCACTCCAGGCGTCCTTGTAGTCACCAAGTATTCTCTGTCCCTGCTTCTCCTGCTCCCGATATAGTATCTCTCTATCTCATGTGCTCCCTCTTACTCTGTTCATATTCCTCAGGAGAAATGAGCTCATTTATCTACTTAGCAATCACCCATCATAGAGAACATGTGGTTGGAGCTCTTGAGCCGGGGTAGCACCTAGGCCAATGAACAGACACTGCCTTGGGACCAGGTGCTCGTCTCTTGTCCGGTCAGTTGTGGCCAAGCAATACGTGGTACCAGGCATGGAAAGAATAATTACGGAGTCATCAGGTGAGGGTTGTGCCACAGAAGGTGTTCTGAGGCATTCCAAGGACAGCGGAACTAGAAGTGTATGGCATCAAAAAGGCCAGAAGAGGAAACAGTCTTCAGGAGGCAATGTTCACAATGATCAAATGCAGCAGAGACATGTAATAATTAATAGCAGTAGTAATAATAGCAGTTGTCATGTTTTTAGGGCTTACTATACATCGAAAGCTATACTAAGTGCTTTACATAATTACCCCTCTTAAGTTTTATAATAGTCCTGTGACATTGGTATTCTAGGGACAAATTAAGTAACTTTCCCACTACATCTGGTAAGTAATGGAGCTGCAATTCAAAGCAAAGTCTTTCAATATCCAGAGATCAATTTATTGATTTATTCTCTAACATCATTTGTTGATTGTATATATTGCACTGTACATTGTTCTAGGCACTTTCATGGAGCTTCCATACAAGAGGAAGACAGGCCATCAGTAAGTAAACAAATAATATAATTTAAAATAGCAATAAAGGCCACATAAAATAAAACAGGATAATAGATTACGAATTGATTGAAGACAGATGGGGGGCACTTCTCCAGATAGGATGAGCAGAGGAAGCTTCCCTGAGGAGGTGACATCTGTGGTAAGACTTGAGAATGAGAAGAAACCAGCCATACAAAGATCTGGGGGAAACCTTCCAGGCAGAAGGTATAGCCTAAACACTAGAGTTAGGCAGGAATTACTCTGGTATTCAAAGGAACAAAATAAGGCAGGAGTGAGGGGAGAGAAGGCGGAGAGCTTAGAAAGGTACTCAGGAGTCAGGTCAAGTAGGTCGTAAAGAAGCCTGGATTCTAATCTAATCACAAAGAGATAATCACTGGAGGGTTTTAATTAAGGAGGTGATATAACATGGTTTAAGTTTTTGAAAGAATAGTTTGATACTATGTGCAAAATAGAGAGTTAGAAGGAAGAATGCAGAGCAAAAGTCTAGTTAAGGGTTGATAGTGGCTGGGATGGGATGGCATTGGAGAGAGTGAGGAGTGGCCAGAGAGTTGACATCACTTACTGATTGACTCGCTGTGGCGGATGAGGAAGAGAGGAGTAAAGAATTGTTCATTTTGAGAAGACTGGTGATAGTATCACAGATATACACAAAAATGCCTTTATGTTTTAGAGATGCCAACTGAAGAATTTGAGTTCAATGTCACAATGACTATACTTTACTTTTTTTGATGTTTATTTTTGCACAGAGAAAGAGAGACAGAGTGTGAGCAGAGGAGGGGCAGAGAGAGACAGAGACAGAATCCAAAGCAGGCTCCAGGCTCCGTACTGTCAGCACAGAGCCTGACACGAGATCTTGACCTGAACCCAAGTCAGACGCTTAATCGACTGAGCCACCCAGGTGCCCCACAATGACTGTACTTTAAAATACTTCAGTTCAAAAAAAAAAAAAAAGGTTAAACAAGCACAATAGATGCTGGATCTATCGGTGTTTTTATACTATTTGATTTGCTCTACCTTTCAGTGTGTTTGAGTTTTCATAACAAAAGGTGTTTGTGTGTTTTTTTTTTTAAATGACTTTAGGTTTTTAGTTTGAACAATGAGGTGAAGCCATTTACTGAAATGGAAAAGGCTGGGAGGAGCAGGTTTGAGGGTGGAGGGAATCAAGAGGTTTATCTAAGTTTAGTATGAAAAGCCCATTAGGCGTCCAAATGGAGATGTTATGGACACAGAGACACGTAAGCTCACAGCACAGGGAAGAGTCAGGGTTAGCGTGGCAGAGATTGCTAGATCTCTACCCAATACCCACTTTCCTCTTCTTCTCTGTAACAGAACCCTGATACTTAGCTAGGTGTATTGCTAACTGAAATAAAGACTGTATTTCCCAGCCTTCCTGGCAACTAAGTGTGGCCATATGACTAAGTTGTGGATAATGAGGTAGAAGTGGAAGTTTTGTGAAGAAACTAGAAAGCCTCCTTAAAGGGAATTAACTCACCTAGGAAATGAACACTTTGTCCTCCTGCTTTTCTCCTACCTGCAGTCTGGAATGTTTATGATACGGCTGGATCTCCAGCAGCCATCTTGAAATAATGAGGTGCTCCTTGAGGGTGGAAACCAAGGGCTGGGATAATGAAACACATAAAGGGAAGTCCTCTGGGTCTCTGATGGCAATCAAGCCACCATATAAGTCCTAGTTTGCTTTCCTTCAAACTTACACAGCAAATATACTTCTTTATGGGGCACCTGGATAGCTCAGTCAGTTAAGCATCTGACTACAGCTCAGGTCATGATTTCATGGTTCATGGGTTCAAGCCCCATGTCTCTGACAGTGCAGAGCCTGCTTGGGATTCTTTCTTTCTCTCTTTCTCTCTCTCTGCCCCTCCCCCCACACTCTCTCAAAATAAACTTAAATATATATATATTTAAATATATAATATATATTAACATATATATTAATATATAAATATATATTAATATATGTATATTAATATATATTAATATATATATTAATATATAATATATATTTCCTTGTATATTGAATAAATATCCTTGTATGTTGAATTTCCTTAAGTACTGAACAAAAAGCGCAAACTTTTATTTTGTTTAAGCCACTATTGTTTGGCTTTTGCTGATACATGCAACCTAATGCAAACTAATCCTAGGGGCCAAAACTAGAGATATAGATCTGAGGGTCAGTATCATATAGATGATATTTAAAACAGTGGGACTGGTGAAATTACCAAGGAGAGATTATAGAGAAAGGCCTGAAATCAAGCCTCAGACTCAATCAATATTTCAAAGCCAGACATAGAAGGTGGGACCAAAAAAAGAGTGACAAGGAAGAGTGGAATAAATGGAAAACCAGCAGAGTGTGTGCTGTCAACAGAGACCAACAGCACAAGTTATTTCTGAAAGGAAGGAGACTGAACTATGTCAAATACCACTGAGAAGTGAAGATGAGGACAGATAATTGACCGTTAGATTTAGCAAGCTGGAAGTCACGGATGATCTTGATAAGAGTCTTTTCAGTAGGGTGAAGAGGACCCTACTGAAGCAAATCGAAGAGTGCCAGTGGGGAGAAGGTGGAGGAGGTAAATATAGATATCTCTTTTGAGATGTTTTACTATGAAGAGGAACAGAGAGGAGGTAATGGGTTTAAGGAAGAGTTTAAGATGTGCAATACTAAGACAGGTTTGCAGACTGATGGGAGTGATCCACTAAAGGGGAGAATGAATAATGCAGGCAGAAGTGAATAATTACAGAAATGAAGTTCTTGAGAAGGAAGACGAGATGGAATCCAGAGCATACCAGGAAGGTCGCCTGTGACAGACATTGACCTATGGGAGCGTAGTTCCAGGAAAATGGAGGAGGCAAAATCTAATTGTGTGAGGTTCAAGAGTGAATGCGGAGCTAAAAATTTACAGAAGTGAAATGACATTAGTGGTTGCCTCGGGGTAATACAGGGTTTGGGGTGACTTTTTTTTTCTGTGCTTCTTTCTGCATTTCTGTGACTTGCACATTTTCTAAGAGTACTTACCACTATCATAATGAGAAAAAACTTGGAAAAAGTGAAAGAAAAGGGAAGTCAGCAAGCGTGTTCATTTCTATCTTTCTGGGAGGTAGGCCTCACCCTTGGGAATAGAGGAAGTATAGCAAAGGCAAGTAGACACAGAAGTGACCCTGCAAGAAAGCCTTATGCATAATGAAATCAGTCCTTCTGTTTTCATCTCTAGTCCCTCTCTGTGGAGAGCTATTAACCAGAAGTAGTCCAGCTGGCAAAACACAATGTACAGTCATTGTAGTTGTTCAGTGTTGTGGCTGGCCCAGGCTCAGTAGGTGGGCAGAGGATAGGAATGGGACATCACAAGGAGGTGAGCCTTGGATGTTTAGGTAGATAGGCAGTTAGGACTAGAAATGTCTACCTGCAAACAGCCAGCCAACTCGAGTTCAAAAGCAGAATGGGTAGGGTTGGAAGCGGGCTTGGAAAAACAAAGCTAAGCCCCAGTAGGGCCCATCATGGTGCTCCATTGCCAAAGGACTCACATTAAGGAAGGGGCTCCATGCTGGTTATTGCCAAGTAAAGTTTCATGTACATTACAGAGATGCACTCAGAGAACTGAAGGAAGAAAACTCTCATCATGCAGCTTGGAACATGCTTCCCATTAGCAGACCATTCATCTGTCATGCATTATGCATTAAGATATTTATAATCCCTGATTAGACTGGAATTAAAAAAAAGATATTTATAATCCCACAATTACCTTGTGAGAAGCACAATTACATTGCGTTATATTTTTGTTTGTTTTAAAAGCACTGAGTTTTTAAATGGAAATATTTAAAATAAACCACATTTAAAATGAACCCTATTTTAGTATTTATTTTTTATAATTAATAGACTACTTTCTAGAATAGTTTCAGATTTACAGAAAAATTGAGCAGATATTACAGAGTTCCCAAGTCCTGCCCTCCCTCATTTGCACACAGAGTTTTTCCTATTATTAATACTTTGTGTTGGTATGGAATATTTGTTACAATTGATGAATCAGTCTTGACTCATAATTACTGACTGAAGTCCATCATTTCCCTTAAGTTTCACTCTTTGTGTTGAACATATCTATGGGTTTTGGCACAAGGTCATATATCCACTGTACAGTATCATATGGACTAGCTTTGTTGCTTTAAAAATCCCCTATGTCTCACCTGTTCACTTCTCATTCCTTACCCTTGGGCCGTTGGCAACCACTGATCTTTTTAGTGTCTCCATAGTTTTGCCTTTTCCAGAACGTCATGACGTTGGAATCATATACTATGTAGACTTTCCAGACTGACTTCCTTGACTTAGCAACATGCATTTAAGTTTCCTCCATGTCTTCCCCTTGTTGATGGCTCAATTTTTCGTATCACAGAATAGTATTTCATTGTCTAGATGTACCACAATTTATTTATCCATTCACCGAATGAAGGATACCTTCATTGCTTCCAAGTTTTAGCAATTATGAACAAAGCTGCTATAAACATCCATGTGCAGGTTTTGTGTGAACATAAGTTTTCAACTCATTTGGGTAAAATCAAATGGTAAGAGTATGCTTAGTTTTGCAAGAAACCACCAAAATGTCTTCTGAAGTGGCTGTACCAGGGAGCCTGGGTGGCTCAGTCAGTTAAGTGTCCAACTCTTGGTTTTGGCTCAGGTCATGATCTCGTGGTTCGTTAGTTGAGGCCTTGTGTCAGGCTCTGTGCTGACAGTGTGGATCTTGCTTGGGATCCTCTCTCTCCCTCTCTCTCTGCTCCTCCCCCGCTCACACATGTGCTTTGTCTCTCAAACTAATAAATAAACTTAAAAAAAAATCTATAAAAAATTTTAAAAAGAAAGTGGTTGTACCATTTTGCATTTCATCAGCAATGAATGAGAGTTTCTTTTGCTCCGATCCTTACCAGCATTTGGTGTTGCCAATGTTCTGGATTTTAGCCGTTCTAATAGTCATGTGCTGGTATATCTCATTTTAATTTGTAATTTCCTAATGGCATATTATGTTAAGGATCTTTTCAAATGAGCGTTTACCATCTGTATATCTTTGTGAGGTATCTGCTCAGATCTTTTGCCCACTTTTTACTTTTTAATTGGGTTGTTTGTTTCCTTGTTTTGAGTTTTAAGTGTTTTTTTTTAATATATCTTGCATACAAGTCCTTTATCAGATATTTCCTTTTGCAAATATTTTCTTTGGTCTGAGTCTTAGTTTTTCATTCTTTTAACATTTATTTATATACAAAGAGCCTCAAAAATTGCAAATAACTCAGGCTTTTCCTGACTTCTAAGGATGTAGAGATGAGATAGGTCATCCAGAGAGAATTTCTGGACCTGTTTGGCCTTGAGATGCATGGGGCTTTTAACCACACAGACAAGCAGTCACTGGGGAACAAATAAGAAAAAAGAAATAGTAATATCTCCTTATGATAGGCCAAGCACAAGGCATTCTACATACATTATTCCACAACTACTTATGAAATAGGTCAGAACATTTTGATGGGAAGAACCCTATAAAATCTATTCAGGATCAAACCAGTTAAGCAAAACTTGAGGATTTCACATCTATTACATGGAAGAATTGGGACGCAAATAACCACATGATACCACATGTCCAGATGGAAGGCCAACCAGTTTTAAGGCAGGTCTTACAAAGGATTGACAATAGAGCAAACCACTACACTCTCAGGTGCTGAAGCTACTCTGGGCAGGTGTTGAGATCTAAGAGGCTCTCATCTAGTGGGAGGTCTTATTCCATTAAGATGGATCCAGATGGTCTGCTTAGTTTGAAGCAGGGTCACAATGAGCAGCTGGGGATATAGAGAATGGGATCTAATCCTTGCGTCAGAAGAAATGTTAACGTGAAGAGAGAATTAAATTTTCAGACAAGCAGGCCAGAGCCCAGTTTAAGGCCACAAACAGACCCAGGGGTCTGGAACCAAAATGAAGAAAGCCCAGCTTTGCAATGTCACCAGCATTCGAGAGAGCCCATTGTGAAGGGGGTGAAGATGGCCAGATCATCATAGGATCCTAGTACAGGAGAACAAGTTCCTTCTCAAGCCACTGGTTGGTGGGTGTGAGCCTGTCTTTTCAGGGACAATCTCAGGTTCTGCACGCATGGCTAAGGTTTCAAGTTAAACGTCCTGAGAACCTGCCATGGAGAGGAGAAGTAAAAAGCTCCAAAGAAGGCAGACACCCCAAGCAGAAGCTCAAGCTATAGGCCAACACTTGGGAAAGAAAGCTGAAATCCCAATTATCAGAAGTGAGGACCAAGGTCAGGGCCATCTGATGCTTGTTCTCAGTGCTGAGCTAGGGATTCTGAAACTCCTGTGACTTTAGGAGTCATCCCAGAAATGAGTACAGGGCTGAGCCTAAAGCTGGAGCTACGTGAGCTCGAATGCAGACAAGGGTGTGACCAAGCTAGCATACCTGGCCCTGGGACACCACAGAGAGGAAGACCTAGGCAAGAGATTCCACAGACCAGTCAACTCTGTTTTTTCTTCCACTCAAATTCCTCAAACCACAAGCCCCACCTCATCAGGAGTCAGGTGCACCATGCTTGATGCACTAGAAATGTTCCTGAAAAACAATACACAAACTGAATTTTTGTGTATTGACTGGTATTTTAAGAGACCTAGAGGGAAATGTTGTTTAAAGGAAATAATACAATGAATTACTTTGTAATATAAATTATTACCCCCTAATTATTTTTATTCTTATTATTTATAAATTTGGTTTCAGGCCATTGGATTTTCTTAAATAGAACATACTTTTAATCTGATTTTTTTCTATCAGAAAGTAATATGTAACACTTATATGTCATTAATATACATTAACATATCATAATATATATGCTATATAATATATAGATATAATATATATAAAATACATAATATATTTTAATTGTATATAAGAATCTGACATTTCCCAAAAAGTAATAGGTGCTACTAATAATCTTGATTTTGGCAAGGTTTCAGTTTTAATCTTTACAATATATTCACTAAACTAAAAAACATGGTCTAAACCCATAGTTCCTAACCCTGACAGTACACAGAATTAAACTGGAAATATTAAAGAATGCAGATTTCTGGGCCCCATCTCTTAAGCTTCTGATTCAATGGGGAATGCAGAAAGGCACCAGGGACTTCCCAGTGGAAACTTATGGTTTAGAATCCTTTGTGCAGCCATAGAGACTGAAAATGGATTGAAGTTAACCCAGGGATGACTGTACTGCATGTTCCAGACCCACCCTGTACCAGTGCCCATGGGAGAGAGATTTCCAGCTTACACTGAACACAGTGATCCCACACTGGAGGCTGCTGGCCTAATGAGGTGGTCTCCAGAGTCAAGGTTAGGCAATAGTCCTGCAGCCTGATATGAGAGGCCCTGATCACAGCAGGTCCCTGGGCTCTGGGGATAGGCCTTTAGGTAGGAGGCAGGATGTGTCACTGTGCCCAGGGGGTTGTGAGCTTTGTGTAGAATTCTAAATGAAGAGTTTTATATGCACTCATATCTTATCTAAAAATTACTAAGAGAGGGACGCGTGGGTGGCCCAGTCAGTTAAGTGTCAGACTCTTGATCTCACCTCAGGTCATGATCTCATGGCCCCATGTCAGGCTCTGCAATGGCAACGAGGAGCCTGCTTGAGATTCTCTCTCTCTTCCTCTCTCTGCCCCTCTTCCCTTTGCACATGTGTTCTTTCTCTCTCCCAAAATAAAGAAAGAAAAAAAAGAAATTACTAGGAGAAAACTGAATATGCTCCTGTGGTAAGCGGAATAATACCCCCTGCCCATAATAATGTCCATGTCCTACTCCCTGAAATTGTGACCATGTTAGGCTACATGGCAAAAACACATGATTTCTAATCAGCTGACCTTGAGATAGGGAGATTATTCTGGAATATCTGGGCAGGCCCAATGCAATAACAAGTTTCCTTAAAAGCGGAAAGAGGGAGGTAGGAGAGAGGGCCAGAGAGGTAACAGCATGTGTAGGACTCCACATCGCTGGAGAAATGGGGCCACAAGCCAAGGAATGTGGGTGGCTTCTGGAAGCAGGAAAAGGCAAGAAATAGAGCCAGAACAGCTCTGCTGACACCTTGATTTTACACCAGTGAGATCCATTTCAGACTTCCGACTTCCCAAACTGTAAGATAATCAATTTGTGTTATTTTAAGCCACTACATTTGTGGTAGTTTTTTTTTTTTTTTACAACAGAAATAGAAAACTAATAGAGCACCCATGACCAAGTTAAATTTTTTTTGCCCTTTAGAATTCAAGGAAAGGAAAACTAGAACTTAAAATTTGACAGCCTGTCACCTCTTTGTATTGCAAGGCCCTGAACGTCATCTCTAATATTTTACTTTTCTTCTCTTCAAACAGACGAAGAAGATTCTGTATCTAAGGTGACCAGGTTCATTTATTGGGCCTATTTTTAATGTAGTATGATAAGATTGTTGTAAGATCTAGGATCCACATTTTAAAAATCTCCCTTGGTGTCTCTAGCATGCAACCAGGTTTTCAAACCACTGGTCTAAAATTTAAATTCTAAACCACATAATTACGAGTGGCTGCGTGCCTAGAGAATGAATACTGTGGATTATTATTAACTTAGGAGGACATAACAAATGTGGTGTCCACAGAGATTGGGGCTGGTGATGTAACATTTCATCAGTGACCTGAATAATGGAATGGCCAGCATGCTCATTAAATGTGAATGTGGTACCAAAATGGAAAACAGGCGGAGGAGGGCATTTTAATTAATTAATGAGGGTTGTTAGGATGGAGAGCATATTGATTCAAAGGACAGGTGACAGCAGGGTGAGGAAGAGCCAGAGGAATTGCTTGGAACTGAATGAAGCTCAGTGAAGGCAAATGCAGAATAATACACATTCTGTAGAAGGGAAGGAAATAGCACAATAACAGGCGGGGCGAGGGAAGAGGGAAGACGGTAAAATTAGAAAAGGATCTCAGGATAAGACTGAGCACAGAACGGGAAGGGGCTGGGGAGTGCTGGGGGGTGGGAGTGCAGGAAAGCCACTTGGCCTGGGCCTCACATTCTCATAGGGCCTGAAATTTAGAACTCTGGCATCACTCTAGTATCTGATAAATGTATTCCTTTATTAACGTAGACATGTAAAGCTCACCCACAGTTTTAATCCCATTTTTGCAACTTTTTCTTTTTCGATATATTGGGAGCCTCAAAAAATGAAAGTGGCCTGGATGTGTCTGACTCAAGATCATGGTGGATCACAAGATTCAATCAGGACTGTAGTTTATGAGGCAAGTGTAAGCCTCATATAGAGCCGCAGAATATGTTTGGAGGAACTCACAAGGAAGAGCAAGCAGTCTCTAGCAAGCAGAGCTCTGGGAATTAGAATCCAGAGAGGAAAGGAGATGTGCTTTGTTTTTCCTGAAGAAAATATTAATAGGCACTTTTTAAATATTCTCTTTGTCCCCCAGAGTTCTACATGCACATAATCTACAATGTTAAATTGTTCTACAAAATTTGTCATGAAAAACAGCAATCCCCTCTCCTCCTCACCATTTTCTACACTTAAGCCTCTTTCTTTTGGTATTTATCTCCAGGTCTCCAAATTAACAAGCTTGAAATGCTCTTCCTTGCCCTTTCAATGTTAGCCATTATCTGATTTCTGTCCAGGATAGAAGATAAGGTGTCTTTCCTTCCACTGCCCCCACCATACATGTTCATCCTTCCCCATCCTCCATTCTTCCCGTTCCACAATGTTGTCATCTCAGTCAATGTTTGTGTTACAGTGGGTATAAAACATCACTCATAGCTGAACCACAGCAAATCGTGATAACTTCCTTTCCTGCACACCTTTTTGTTGTCCTTGGAGCTAACAACTCTGTTACTTTCTGTTTGCTTCATCTTCTACACATTTAAATTTGCTATCTGTCAGTGTCTGCTCTCAAGACATTCAGAATCTTTGGGTACTCTAACAATTTCATCAATCTCCCCCAAAATCTCTCCCAAAGCCTTCTAATGCACTGCAACCTGGACCTGAGGCACATCTCTCATCTTGGAATCTCGCTTCGTGGTCATCCCAGGGTAGTTCCCTTCTGTGTAAGCTCTGGTGTTATTTGCTTCATGTTTTGACAAATGTCCTGGGAACTTCCTGGGGAAGGGGCATGGGAGATAAATTCTTGAGAATTTGTATGTCTGCAACTTTTGAAAAAAAATTTTTTAAATGTTTATTTATTTTGAGAGAGAGAGAGGTGGGAGGGTGGGGAGGGGCAGAGGGAGAAAAAGAGAGAGAGAGTGGGTGGGGGGAGAATCCCAAGCAGGCTCCACACTGTCAGCACAGAGCTCTACATGGGGCCCTGTCTCACAAAGTGAGAAACCAGGAGTCAGACGCTTAACCAACCAGGCACCCTGGACACGTTTTTAATCCATCCTGACACTTGGTAGATAGTTTGGGCTGGGTATAGAATTCTAAACTGGAAATCATTTTCTTGGAGAATTTTGAAGGCAGTTGCCATCTGGCCCCTGGGTTTGCTATTGGGAAGCCTGAAACCATTCTAATTCATCACCCTCTTCATAGAAGCTATTTTCTCCTCCTCTTTGGAAGCTTGTGGCATCTTTTTGTTGTCTTCATTGTTCTGAGATTTCACACTGGTGTGTCTTGATGTGGGTCTATTTTCAATCCTTGTGTAGGCATTTGATGGACCTTTCCTTTCAGAAATGCATGCTCCTCTGTTGTGGGAAATATTTTTCAATTATGTCTTTAATAATGGTCTCTCCTATGATTTCTCTGTTCTCTCTTTTTGGAATACCTATTTTCATAAATTAGATATTCTGTTCTGGATATCCCTTTTTTCTTATTTTTCGCTTATTTCTTTCTTTTGCTCTAATTTCAGAGACTTACTCTTCTTCATTTTCTAACCCTTTTATTGTATTTTAGTTTTTATTATCCTATTTCTAATTTCCAAGGGGTCTAATATGTGTTCCTGGATGTTCCTTTTTCTAATGTCATATACTTATTTGATGGTTACATATCTTAGCTCTGAGGATTTTTTTTAAGTTTATTTATTTATTTTGAGAGAGAGAGAGAAAGAGAACAAGTAGGGGAGTGGGACAGAGAGAGGGGGAGAGAGAGGATCCCAAGCAGGATCTGCCTTGTCAGCACAGAGACCAATGCAGAACTCAAACCCACAAAATGTGACATCAGGACCTGAGCCGAAATCAAGAAACAGATGCTTAACTGACTGAGCGAGCCAGGTGCCCCAGCTCTGAGGATATTAATCACAGGGTACTGGATGTTTTCCTCAACCTGTTTGGTTTCCCTTTTCTCTAAGTTCATTTCTTCTATTCATTTTGGTCTTTATATTTTATGTAAGAGGCCTTTCTCCATGTCTAGTAAACCTTGATTGTCTGCTCCTATTTAAGAACAGGGGCTGAAAAGCTGAGTGAAGTTCTGAACCTCAGGGGCTTATTGACCAGAGGCTCCACCATACATTCTGGCTGGGCTGTTTGCTTGGGGGACTCCCAAATCAGTGCCTTTGTTTTTCCTCTTGGGGAGACCAAACTCCCCAGAGAGTACTCTTACAAGCTTATGTCCAAAGACATCATTCTGGCTGTGGGCACTGGGGGGAACACAGCAAACAAAGAGCTGTGGGTCTCCACCTATCCACTTCATGCCTCTGTTTTCAGTACGACATCCAGTCATCATCTCTGCCCAGTGTCCTCCAATCTACAGACCCCTGATCTAGTCTCTCTGCAGTGGGTACTGGCCTTGCTCTGCAGAGAGGGGAGAGGATGTTAACTGCTTTCTAAATAGAGTTTGAACCACCCCTTATGGTTTTGCATGTCCCCACCTCACTGACAGAGGTCTCCGGGGCCATCAATTCTTGAGCCTTTGGGAAATTCTGATTGGTTTCTTGAATTTCCCCACTTGCTCGCTAGGATTCCGTTTACCCCTGTCTGCTGTGTCATGGCCACATTTCTTACTTTTCAGCTTTCGAAATTTTGTTGCTCTGAGGAGTTAAAATTTTTTTGATTGCTAATATTTCTTCCTTTAAAAAAATCCATTTACCATCATCTTACTGAGGCTTTAAAAAAAGCAAAAGGAGATGTGTGCATGTTCAATTCTCTCTCTTTACCTAGAAGATTTACTTCTCACTCTTTTTCCTATAGTTTTATTTTTTAATCAATATTTATTTACTATTTATTATTCATTGTTTTGCTTTTCACATTAAGACAATGCAGGTGCTTATTTTCAAAGCAGTTATAAGAGTTTATCATGTAGGAACCACGGAATAATGATGAGCCTCTTGAAGGCTTTGAGAGCTTCCAAATGCTGACGTCTATAGTTAGGGCATGTATGTGCATGTGTATTTACCAAGGAGACACCTGCAGCCTACCTGGGGAAGATAATACACCACAAATCATGACCCAGGACCAGTAAATAGTAATGTATTTCTAAGAAGGGGACTAAGTAGGTCAAAATGAGTCATCATCCATAGTGTGACACTTCTCTACCTAAGTCTGGAGAAAAATTTCTAATTTGGTTGGACACTTGAATTATCCCACTTATAATTCATTCTCTGAAGCAGTTGTCTCCAAATTTTTTATTGTAGATCCTTATAAGAAAAACGTCTTTGATGCTCCCTAAAATACGTAAATGTATTTGCAAATTATACATATCTTATAATATCAGTATTATATAGAGCATTAATACACATACAAGTAGAGATTTTTAAAGGATGCCATAGAAAATAAAATTAGAAGTTCTAATATTTCCTTTCAGTACCCCCAGTGAATCGTCTTGCACATGGTGGAACTGTCAACCAGGATGAGAATCAGAGACCCTGGGAAGGTTTTCCAGAAGACTCCTACCCAGTCCCTATGTCTGTATTCTGAATCAGAACCTCTGAGGGTGGGACCCTGGCAGGGCATTTTGAAAAAGTTTCCTTGCTGATTCCCATGTATGCCTCTCCTTAAGAAATACAGCTCTAAAGATTTAAAAATTAGAGGTCTTAAAAAACTGTAAATAGTAGTCAAAATGCAAAGAACAGGCAATTAATTAAAACGGGAAATGCATACATAGTTTGTTTAAATATCTGCATTATCACATAGCCTCAAAAACCTTTGTCACCTTCCCTTAAGTCCACGGTTTCTTCCTCTGTGTCTGTCTTTTCCCTTACCTTTTAATTTTTTATTTATCTTTTAATGTTTATTTTTGAGGGGCGGGGGAGAGGCAAGAGAGAGGGAGACAAAATTTGAAGCAGGCTCCGCATTGTCAGTGCAGAGTGTGACACAGGGCTAGCACAGACCGCGACCTGAGCCCAAACCAAGAGTCCGACCCTTAACCAACTGAGCCACCCAGGTGCCCCCTTCCTGCTTTAGCATGATTTTAACTTTTCTGTTAAAAACAATAGTCATCCATTGTAGAAAGTAGAGATTGGCAAAAAGAAAAAAAAATAAGAACTCATCTATAATCCTACCCTTCCAAGATAAACACTTAAAATCTCTATCTGTGGCCTTCCAAATCTTTATGCCAGCAAATACTTCAAAGGGGGATCATACTTACATGCTGTTTTTACCTGGCTTTTTTTCACTTGGTAATTATATATTTTTTCATGACAATAAGAATGAAAGCCCCAGCAGAGCAATGAACCTGGTGAGAAGAATGCACAGAGCAGATTATGAGGCTGGAGGCCCCCTGTGCCCAGATGACCTGCCAGCCCCCTCTCCTCCCCTCCCCCACCATTCTTTCCCTTCCCACTTCTGGTCCTCCCTTAGCGTCTTTCACTTTGTTTTCTACTTGCACCTTTCTCTTTTTTCTTTTACCTTCCACCTCCATCTCTCTTCACTAAAGCAACCAAGGACAAGGGTTAATATTTGACAGAATAAACGTCCCGATAATTCGGTAAGGGATGTGTAACGAGGGAGCTGGAGAGACAGCTGCACCCCCTCTGCAAAGGGGATTTTCAGAGCAAGCCCAGGCAAGAGCCCTCTGTTCTTGATGACTATCTGTTATTTCCACTCAGGAGATTATTCCCAAGTGATTATTAAAGGTGCTTATTTGCCTTGCAGGCAAGGTGTGGCCAGAGCCTGGGGTGCCCAGGTGGTCAGAGAAGAGCCATTTCAGGGAAAGGGCGCTTCTAGAATTGAAACTAAGGGAGATGGTACAGTTGACACAAGGCAGAAACTGAGAAGGAGGCAAGCATGATGATCCAGAACAAACCGGCTACCGAGCTTCTACCTGGAGGGTAATCAGTTTCCCCACTGGTGTTATAAAACCGGTTGCAGAAAACCAGTTCCTCTTGCTTTGGGTGGCAAGAATCAGCTGAGGGCTGGTTATGCTCTCACAGCTCCTCAGCCTGCTGCTGAAGAAATTTCCATCTGTATTTATTAACCCACTGGTAGTGAGGAAAGTTTCTGAAGTGTGAAACTTCTTTGGGCTGGTATGAAAGAAAGTAAGCACTTGTCACCACAATAGAGCCAAATTGTGTTTTCTAGCAGCTGTGGAAAGTTATTGTTTTCATTAAATGCAAATCATTGCCCCCAAACCAACAATGTTCTTGGGGATGAAATTGTCCTTGGCTCCATTGACCGTGAGAGGTTACATTAGCCAGCTCTCTACAGGCACTCTGCTATGGAAGGTTCTAGAAAATGAGGGGAAAGTGAATTGTTCTCCACCCCAATCCCGAGCAGCAGCTTATCAGCTATCTGTTGAAGTAAGATGGGGGGAAGGATATAGCATGCTTCTGCTTATAAAGACTTGTCAGAGGGACAGCAATTAAGTGCTTCAACAAAAGTGTTAGTCACAGTGGGTGGGACACTCCCTGTCATCCTGCTGAAGCAGAGCCAGAGAAGTTCATGATAGCTGAGGAGAGGGAGGGTCCCCCAACACAACTTCTCCTTTCCCCCAGCAATAGCTCCTCAATAAGCAGCACTTACCATGTGTACAGGTCAGAAAGGAGGTGAGAAATAGGGGGGAAATATTTTGACATAAATATGTCCACAAAGAAGGATGTCTTATAGGAAGAATATCTCGGGCCAATGGCAGAGTTGAAACCAAAGAAAAAAAGGTGTGTTTTTTTTTTTTCCCCCTTTGAGAAAGAATGGAAAATTCTCCCCTCCCTGCAAGGAAACAAACCTTTACGTAGAATGGCACCTGACCTTCCATCATTAGTGACTCATTCCTTTGTGTATTACAGACACCTGGCATTTAAGAGGCCTATATCAAAATGCAGATACTTTATATGAGGGCAGCCAGGGATTCTTACTGGAATCAGAATCCTTGAGAGGACTTTTACATGCAGACTCCTGCATTACATACACATGTAGTCTGTGCCCCCAATCCCTACTATGACCATGACCTTTAGCCAATAGGTGGTTGTCCAATTCTCTGGTGTCTTAGTCATCTCAGGCTGCTATAACAAAATGTCATAGACTGGGTGACTTAACCCATAGACATTTATTTCTCACAGTTCTGAAGGGTGGAAGTCCAAGATCCAGGTGCCAACACACTTAGTTTCTGATAAGAACCCTTCCTAACTTGTAGATGACCACCCATATGTGGTGGTCATCTACATGACCTCATATGGCCTTTTTTCAGGCCCTGGAGGGACAAGATCTCACTGTTTTCCTCTTCTTATAAAGATACTTATCCCATCATGAAGATCCCACTCTCATGATCTCCTCTAAACCTAATTACCTTCCAAAGGCCCCACTTCCAAATGCCATCACCCTGGGGATCAGGGCTACAACGTGTGAATTTTGGGAAAACACGGGCATTCGGCTCTTATCATCTGGCTTCTGACAGGACCTTGCTGTAGTTAACTTCAGTTCCTGTTTTTGAGGTTAGAAAATGATTTCCACTGAAGATGATGATTTGGTTGCTCAATCAGAACCAACAGTTGAGAATGAAAGCAATGGAAAGCTGGAAATAGTTGGTTTTTTTTAATATTTTGATACTTCAGAGAGAAGTGAGTATATATGAGTCAACATGGTTGCTTTTCTCCGCTGAATCCATGGCTTCCACCTATATCCTGTCTCTTTCTTTTTCCCTATTTCCTCTGCTAATACATTCTCTTTCTTCTCCTCTTCAAGAGGCCAACATTTTAAGAATGTGATTTGTGTTTATGTTATGCTTAATGCTTTCGTATTTTCTTTTTTCTTAAATTTTTTTAAATGTTTATTTTTTGAGAGAGAGAGAGAGAGAGAGAGTGCAAACAGGGGAGGAGCAGAGAGAGGGAGACACAGAATCTGAAGCAGGCTCCAGGCTTGAGCTGTCAGCACAGATCCCAACATGGGGCTCGAACTCACGAACCATGAGAACACGACCTGAGCTGAAGTCGGATGCTTAACCGACTGAGCCACCCAGGCACCCCTTGTGTTTTCTTTACATAACATAGGTTTAATATTTTACTTGAGGGTGAGGTTACTTTAGTATGTTGGTCATTTTTACTTGATAGGCTAGTAGCGATGACAGGAGAGAATGTCCTGACCCCTGTCTCAAGACTAAGATGAAGGGGATTGTGTATCAGGTACTAAGGGCCATAGGACCACCAAGAGAGTGTGAGAAGGCAGTAAGAGGTGAGTTGGGGGTTCGAAAAAACCAAGGACAAGATTCCTCTACTTCCTGGTTTTGCAAAGAATAAGCTTCTATTATGCCAAAGTCATTCCTGGTCAATAACCTACCAAGGGGAAACAGCAGCCAAAGATGCCCCAGCTTGCTTTCTATTTTTATTCTACCTGAGATTTCCCTTGTAAAGGCAGATATGAAAGGGAACCCAGAATCATTCAATGGGATTGGGACAACACAGTGTGCCTCTCCTACATGCTGACCCCATTTTCCCCACCTAAACACACGTAAATGAAATCAAATTGAAATTAACACCCACAAAGTGTAAAGGAGCTACTACGGGAATATGTAGGCAGAATATGTTGACAGAAGAAGGGAGAAGGCCATCCCAGGTTCTTTAGGTGTTGGGTCATGCTTTGGATGATAAAGTTAGTTGTATTTTTAAGCCTCAACTCGCCAAGCCTTCTTCTCCCTGAAGTAGGGATGCCACCACAAGCTACCCAATAGGCTGCCTATCATCTCTCAGCTCCACTCAGCAGCTCAGGACCCTGTTGTGTGGAGACGGCACAACAAAGAATAAGCAAAATTCCTGGGCCATTCACCTCCTCAGACCAACAAGTCTCTGTCTGCTGGTCCGAGACCATTTCTGGAGATAAACATGTGACAGAGCCACAATGTCCGGTCACTCTGTCAGCTCTCTGCAGTTCCTCCTTTTTTTTTTTTTTCTTTTCCTGACCTCATAAACAATGACCGTTAAAGGTCTCATTTCTGCAGATTCTGAGCCATGATCAGCTTTAGTTACTAGGAAATTCTCCATTCTCCAAAACAGTGTTCAAAATGTTTTCTCTTACAAGTAGGAATTTTACTTACTATGAAATAGATTTTAATACAGTATTTACCATTCCTGTTCTTGTTTTCTATAGTTTCAGTTCATAGCAAAATTGAGGTTACCCAAGAAATACACAAGAAACTTCTTGATAAAGGGAGGAAGTAACCAAGTCGTTGAAAGCAAGAAGTAGCTTAGTTCTGCAGTTTCTTCTCTCATATATATGACCTCCCCCTCCAGAAAAAAAAAAAAAAAAAGAACAAAAGGAACAACAAAAATCGACACATTATGTAACTCAGTTTCCCAACTATCCTAAGAAAACTTTTGCATTCCCTGTCCCATCCCTGCCACACACAGAATTCTTAATAGGAAATTAAAGCAAACAGAGAAATCTGGGTCAAGCAGGTAGCTACATCCCTCTACTGTCACTTCCCAAAGACAGCAAGGGCTGGCTCTCTTGTCTAAATGGCAGGTATCATACCTCTTCCTAATTTCTCTTCTATAAATTAATGCCTAAAGATGGCATTTAAAACAACGGAGAGGGGCACCTGGGTGGCTCAGTCGGTTAAGCGTCCGACTTCAGCTCAGGTCACGATCTCGCGGTCCGTGAGTTCGAGCCCCGCGTCGGGCTCTGGGCTGATGGCTCAGAGCCTGGAACCTGCTTCCGATTCTGTGTCTCCCTCTCTCTCTGCCCCTGCCCCGTTCATGCTCTGTCTTTCTCTGTCTCAAAAATAAATAAAACGTTAAAAAAAATTTTTTTTAAACAACGGAGAAAAATGGATTATTCAACACATAATATTGAGGCAACTGTATGGCCACATGGAAAAAAATAATAAAAGTAGAACAAAGTCCAAATGAAGCAGAGATTTAAACGTAAAAATGAAAACATAAAAGGACTAGAAAAAACTGTGTTACATTTTTAATAATTTCTGGAGTGAAGAAGTATTACATAAAACCAAGAAGCTATAGGGTTGCCTGGTGGCTCAGTTGGTTAAGCGACCGACTTCAGCTCAGGTCATGATCTCGCAGTTTGTGAGTTTGAGCCCCGTGTCGGGCTCTGTCCTGACAGCTCGGGAACCTGGATCCTACTTCAGATTCTGTGTCTCCCCCTCTCTCTGCCCCTCCCCTGCTCACGTTCTGTGTCTCTGTCTCTCAATAATAAATAAATGTTAAAAAATTAAAAAAAAAAACAAGAAGCTATCAAAGATTCTACTATGTGAAAGTGGTAGATTCAACTACATAAAAAATTTTAAAAACAAAAAAAGACCTGCATGGGAAAACCACCAGAAACAAAGCCAAAAGACGAATGACAAAAAGGAAAAAAGTGTTTGAGTATAATTTCCTTCAGATAAAAAGAACTTCTAATATTTAATTTTCAAAGTACCAAAACCCAATAGAGTAAATGGGAAAGGATACAAGCAGATAGTTTACCAAAAAAAAAAGATACAGAAATGGCCCATGAACATATAAAAAGATGCACAACCTTACATATAATAAAAGGAAAGGAAATTTATATTACACTGATATACCATTTTTTTTCCTATCAGATTGACAAAGAATAAGAAATTTGAAGACCTACTTTGTGAGCAGAGCTGTGAGGAAACAGGCAAATTGTAATGAAAATGCAAACCAGTGCAGTATCAGCAGAAGGCAATTTAACATCTTTCAACTTCCAAATATACGTAACCTTTGACCAGTAATTCTGCTTGTAGGAATGGGTCCAACAGATAGATACACATAGATGCAAAAAGAAGGATGTTTAAAGTCATTCATAGTAACTGTATGTGAATGGATTACACTGTAGCTGTTAAAAAAAAAAAGGAGGTTCTGTAGGTACTGGTATGGAACCATCCTCAAGATGTTTTTTTTTTAATTTATTTTTATTTTTTAATTTATATCCATAGCATACAGTGCAATAATGATTTCAGAAGTAGAATCCAGTAATTCATCCCCTATGTATAACACCCAGTGCTCATTCCAACAAGTGTCTTCCTTAATGCTCCTTGCCCATTTAGCCATCCCCCTACCCACAAACCCTCCAGCAACCTTTGGTTTGTTCTCTATATTTAAGAATCTGTTATGGTTGGTCCTCCTCCCTGTTTTTATATTTTTTGCTTCCCTTTCCCTATGTTCATCTGTTTTGTATCTTAAAGTTCTCATATGAGTAAAGTCATGTGATATTTGTCTTTCTCTGACTAATTTCGCTTGGCCTAATACCCTCTAGTTCCATCCACATTGTTGCAAATGGCAAGATTTCATTCTTTTTGATGGCCAGGTAAAACTCCATTGCATATTTATACCACATCTTCTTTACCCATTCATTTGTCCATAGACATTTGGGCTCCTTCCATACTTTGGCTATTGTTGATAGCGCTGCTATATAAACATTGGGGTGCATGTGTCCCTTTGAAACAGCACACTTGTATCCCTTAGATAAATACCTACTAGTGCAATTTCTGGGTCATAGGGTGGTTCTATTTTCAATTTTTAGAGGAACCGCCATACTGTTTTCCAGAGTGGCTGCACCAGCTTGCATTCCCACCAGAAGTACAAAAGAGATCCTCTTTCTCTGCATCCTTGCCAACATCTGTTGTTGCCTGAGTTGTTAATGTTAGCCATTCTGACTGGTGTGAGGTGGTATCTCATTGAGGTTTGGATTTGTATTTCCCTGATGATGAGCCATGTTGAACATTTTTTCATGTGTCTGTTAGCCATCTGGATGTCTTCTTTGGAAAATTGTCTATTCATGTCTTTTGCCCATTTCTTCACTGAATTATTTGTTTTTCAGGTGTTGAGTTTGAGAAGTTCTTTATAGATTTTGGATACTAACCCTTTATCTGATATGTCGTTTGCAAATCTCTTCTCCCATTCTGTGGGTTGCCTTTTAGTTTTGCTGATTGTTTCCTTCACTGTGCAGAAGCTTTTTATCTTGTTGAGGTCCCAATAGTTCATTTTTGCTTTTGTCTCCCTTGCCTCAAGAGACGTGTTGAGTAAGAAGCTGCTGCAGCTGAGGTCAAAGAGGTTTTTGCCTGCTTTCTCCTCTAGGGTTTTGATGGCTTCCTGTCGTACATTTAGGTCTTTCATCCATTTTGAGTTTATTTTTGTGTATGGTGTAAGAAAGTGGCCCAGGTTCATTTTTCTGCATGTTGCTCTCCAGTTTTCCCAACACCATTTTCTGAAGAGACTGTTTTTATTCCACTGGATATTCTTTCCTGCTTTGTTGAAGATTATTTGACCATATAGTTGTGGGTCCATTTCTGGGTTCTCTATTATGTTCCATTGATGTGAGTGTCTGTTATGGTGCCAGTGCCACACTTTCTTGATGATTACAGTTTGTAATACATCTTAAAGTCCGGGATTGTGATGCCTCCAGCTTTGGTTTTCTTTTTCAGGATTGCTTTGGCTATTCGGAGTCTTTTCAGGTTCCATACAAAATTTAGGATTGTTTGTTCTAACTCTGTGAAGAATGCTGGTGTTATTTTGACAGGGATTGCATTAAATATGTAGATTACTTTGGGTACTATCAACAATATTTGTTCTTCCAATCCATGAGCATGGAATATTTTCCCATTTTTTGGTGTGTGTCTTCTTCAATTTCTTTCACAAGCTTTCTATAGTTTTCAGTGTATACATTTTTCACCTCTTTGGTTAGGTTTATTCCTAGGTATTTTATGGTTTTTGGTGCAATTGTAAATGGATCAATTTCTTGATTTCTCTTTCTGTTGCTTTATTATTAGAGTATAGAAATGCAACTGATTTCTGTGCATTGATTTTATATCCTGTGACTTTGCTCAATTCATGGATCAGTTCTAGCGGTTTTTTGGTGGAATCTTTTGAGTTTTCCACATACAGTAACATGTTGTCTGCGAAGAGTGAAAGCTTGACTTCCTCCTTGATGATTTGGATGCCTTTTATTTCTTTGTGTTGTCTGATTGCTGAGGCTAAGACTTCCAATACTATGTTGAATAACAGTGGTGAAAGCAAACATCCCTGTCGTGTTCTTGACCTTAGGGGGAAAGCTCTCAGTTTTTCCCCATTGAGGGTGATATTAGCAGTGGGTCTCTTATATATGGCGTTTATGATCTTGAGGTATAATCCTTCTATCCCTACTTTCTTGAGGATTTTTATCAAGAAACGATGCTGTATTTTGTCAAATGCTTTCTCTGCATCTATTGAGAGGGCCATGTGGTTCCTGTCCTTTCTTTTATTAATGCAATGTGTCACATTGATTGATTTGTGGATATTGAACCAGCCCTGCATCCCAGATATAAATCCCACTTGACTGTGGTGAATAATTCTTTTAATGTATTGTTGGGTCTGATTGACTAGTATCTTAAGAGTTGAGGATTTTTGCATCTGTGTTCATCAGGGAAATAGATCTGTAGTTCTCCTTTTTAGTGAGGTCTTTGTTTGGTTTTGGAATCACCCAAGATGTTTTGTTAGATAAAGGAAAGCAAGGCCAGAGCAGTGTGTGTGGTTAAAAATATTCTAAGAATTGATTTATTTAAGAATTTTCAGAAAGTATCCCTAAAGATCCATTACCCTGGGTTTTGTCTAGGGAAAGAAATTAGATGGCTGGGCAACAGAAACAGGAGGGCTGCTTTTTATTGGATATTCTTTTGTACCTTCTGAACATAAATGTGTTACCTTCTCAAAAATAAAATGTTATAATCAATAAAGATACGATAACCATGAGCTTGAATACACTTCAAAAAAGGATGAGTAAGATGGTGAATTTTACATTATGTGAATTTCACCTCAATTTAAAAAAACAATGAGCAGGATTCCCAACAGGTAAATAAAAAGCAAACCTGTTGCATCACGAGTGTGTCTATCTTGGGACATGACACTCCCTTCATGTGCTGGTAAAGGCTTAAAAACTGATTTCTAGAGGAAAACACTGATTTGTGGCATTTGTCAATTTCTGAGACATCACTTAATACAGAATTGAGGCAGGACACAAAAAGTTTGCTTCATGAGCCAATACTGTCCAGCTCTAGTTTACACACTGGCGTCTACCCAGTTACTGAAACTGGAACCTTGGAAAACATCCTTGGACCCTTCTTGTATGCTCCCCTCTCCTTATTATCCATTATGTTATTACTAACCAGTCCACTCTTCCTCCACTGGGTAGAAGTCTCATAGTTTGGGGATAGACTCCTTCCCTAGGGGGTGGTTCCTAATTGGTCTAATGCAACATGCAAGTTGCTACCCATTGGTGTGTAGAGATATTTATCCCTTGAGATAGCCAGGTGGACCCTGGGAGGTCTGGAGCCCCAGGGCACTTGCTTTGAGCTGTTCCAGTCTGTCAGCCATATGGGCACTATTACTTGTCAAAAAGATCAGGAGGCTATAGCCTAAGGCAATCATGACCTTCCATTCCCCTCATTACCGACTGACTCTGGACCTCAAGGCTAAGTCTATTAGTGCATGGTATTCACTAGTCACAAGATTATCCCAAATATGGACCCATGATCAACTCAGGTCAATGGGATTTAAAAGGAGGTTTGCTGGAGGCACTTAATAAATTTCTTACTCTTCAGAGAGTAATAGGAAGATATGATCTCTCTCTTCCTCATGCAGATGAGGCCTGGAACTAGGGCAGCCACCTGTCAAGCAACAGAGCATGGAGCCAGCAAAGGACAGAGGGCCATACAGATGGCCAGAGCCAAAGCACTCCACCCTATTTCTGGTTTTCCTGTGCTGTAAACCAATAAATTTATTATTTAAACACTTTGATTTAGCTTCTCTGTTTCTTCCACTGAATGCATGCTTTAACAACGTACTTTAGTAACATATTTTAACCTGTTTTTAAAATGTTTTTCCATATTACTATAGTTTGCTGATCATCTCTATTTACCATTTCTATTGATAGTTTACCCTCTTGTGCTAGTTTGTTTTATGCTGTGGTCAGGCTATAGTACCCCATCATTCAAACACCAATCTAGGTGTTGCTGTGAAGGCATTCTGTATGTGGGATTAAAATCTACTTAAATTGACTTTAAGTAAAGGGGGATTACTTTTGGGGCACCTGGGTAGCTCAGTCGGTTAAGCATCCAACTTCGGCTCAGGTCATGATCTCGGGGTCCATGAATTCAAGCCCTGCACTGGGCTCTGTGCTGACAGCTCAGAGCCTGGAGCCTGCTTCAGATTCTGTGTCTCCCTCTCTCTCTGCCCCTCCCCTATTCACGCTCTGTCTCTTAATAATAAAATAAACGTTAAAAAAAATAAAAATAAAAATAAAGCAAACCTGCAGTTTCTCTGAGGGAAAAGAAATCCACCTGTGGAATTATAGCATCAGCTCCTGCCTAAAATTTTCCAGCCTCCCCTTCCTGCTGACCTACCCTACAGATTTCAGACTTGCCTAGCCAGCTACACAATTGCATAAGCCAACTCCTTGTAATAAATCTCTCTGTCATGAATAAAACAGTATAATACACACACACATACACACGCACACTACTGGTTCAGGTAGAAACCTGAATGATAGTAGTTTTTTATTTGTTTATGGATTTAAATCAATTTGAAGTTGCAGACTTTGCATTTCTTTATATGTTTATCAATATGCTTAGACTGTAGCTTTATGAGCATATGTGTATAATTCCTAAAGTAGAACAGCTGGTCAAAAGTTATGCACATTTGGAAGATGAAAAATGTCGTAATTTAACAAGCTGTTAAATGAGTATGAGTAGGTTGTCCCTACTCATACTCGATGTGTTCTCAGCATAGTAAGTACTCAGTAAATAGGAGCAGAATTCTAGGAAGAGACACATGAATTAAGATAGAAAGGCATGAAGGTATGCTAGATTGGAGGGTACTTTGACTAAATCACTATTTTTTAGGTCCCTTTTCTTCTGCAGGTGACATGAGAATTTGAGTGATTCACCCATGTAGTACTTACTTTGCAGCAACAGCAGAAGGCAGAACTCGGAGTTTGAGGTCAGACCTGAGTTTGAACATTCTCTGTACCATTCAAGCTTTGTGAACTTGAACAGATGTCTTAGTCTCTGTGATCCTCAGTTTCTAAATCTGTAAAAGGAACGTGATGACCTTCCAGACTGGGGTAAAGGTCAAAGGACGTAAATATATAAAGAACCTGGTGTGAAGGTCAAAGGAGATAAATATATAAATAACCTATGTAATAGGTCTGGACACGGAGGTTATAATAGGTCTTCTCCCCAAATTTAGGAACAGGAAGCAACAATGTTGGAAGAGCCAATCTGTAAACTGAGCACATAAAGCATCTGAGCAGAGATGTGAGTTGAACATGAATGGACAGCAAGACACCAACTGGGTTGACTTTAGTAAAATACCTAAACAAAGCTCTTCCAACCAGAAGGGGATTAGTCAGAGATAAAACCTAGAAAAAGCAGAGTCAGAGACAAAGTGGAGTTGTGCCACTAAAGCCTTGCCCCATCAAGCCCAAAAATTAAGGCTAAAACATAATTCCACTCATAACAACATACCCATCTGGCTGTCCAAGCTTAATGCCATTTGGTCTTGGAATCACATAAATGGCTTTTTCTATTCTGTTTCCAAACTGAGCAAAAACCTTTCTGATAGTTTGGGTTCCTCTATGGCCTGTCTACAGGAAATGGTCTCTGGTCAGGCTCACTGGGCCAGCCAGCTCTCCCAAACCAACATCCCACTCAAACACCTGTGTTCTTTTTTATTCTAAGGGTTAGGCAGGACAATCTGACCCAGATGGCGGAAGAAACAGCAATCATATCTGTGTCTGATTCACAGCTCTAATTAAGGCGAGAAAAAGAAAAATAGGGCATGAAAAGAAATTCTCCAAGAGCTGAAAAATTGTGAAAGCCTCCATGTCTCTATGGGGATGGCACCCTTGTGAACCTTGCTTTCATGGTTAAGCTGATGGAACACCATCTCTGTTAGGAAGACAGGGGAAGAATTGTCTTGCTTGTTCCTGAAAAGAGTTAAGGCAGGCAGGCATTAATGGCCATCCTCCTTGACTAATTATAAAACCAAGGTGGTAAAAGGAAGAGTTTTGTCCAGGATTATATAATTTTTATATAGAAGTCTAGAAACCAAACCTTCGCTTTCTCAGTCCAAGTACAAAGCTCCTGTCAAAAAACCAAACTGAAGATGAGAAAGGAAGAGCATTCAATCTAAATAGAATGCTGAGTTGGAAACCCTTGAGGATGGTGATAGAGTTTTTAAATTTTTAGATTTCAGAGTTCTTGAGTTGTTTTAGATATTTTGTTTATAATACAGAGTGTCCCAAATTGTAATAGAGGAAAACTGATGATTCCAGCCATAACAGAATAGTTTATATTGAACCAACTATCCCGCTGAAAACAACTATTAACAGCTGGACAGAACATGTAACACAAGCATTTGAAGGCATTGAAGGGTAACCAAGACGATCCCGAAGAGAAGGTAAACACATCAAGCACATGTACACTCTGGCCGATTCACAGGGCAGGGAATAGAGTAAGTAGCTGTTAACTTGATTATTCCATTGGGCTGAGGAGACAGATTGCAGTTCAAAGGTGCCAAAGTGGCTGGGATGTAGGTGGTAAAATCTCACAGAGGAGGGAACTACAGACAAGTGAACCCTGAAGGCTAGACACGATCTCCCATGGAGATGTTTGCTAACTCCCAAGCTAAGCCTGTGCAGCCGCAACCACAGGAAAGCTAACAGAAAGCAGCAGCTGGGTGGCTGAAGCTCTGTGCAAAGATTTTACAGCAGCAGAGACTGAAGAGATTGAGGGTGGAGTACAAGGCCCACCAATGAGAAATAGCAACACCCAACCTCTGATTGAGACCCCAGAAAGACCATAGCTTGGTAATGCAGGTAAACCCAAAGGACCAATTCTAACAAAGCCTAAAACCAATCCTTGACAGGATTAAGGTGACCTGTCTGCACCATTTGCCTTTCTTTTAAAACACACACACACACACACACACACACACACACACAAAATAATCCAGAGCCTCTAAAAGCTAATAACCAGTAGGCTAAAATAGGATTGAAAAAATAGAATAATAAAAAAAAAAGTACCTGATTCTTCTCCCAAAAACAGACAAGAAAGAAGAAATAAAGGAATAAAGAACAGAAATAGAAACATATAACAAGATAGTAAATATAAACATTTCAATAATTACATTAAATGTTAATAGATGCTTATCCAATTAAAAGGCCAAAATTGCTTTTGGATAAAAAAGCAAAATAGATGGGCTATTTACTACAGACCCAACTTAAATATAAAAACACAAAGTTTTAAAGAAAAAAGAATGGACAAAAAAATATGCCATGCCAACACTGACCAAAAGAAAGCTGGTGTAGCTATATTAGTATCAGACAACAAAGACTTCAGGGGCAGAAATATTTCTAGAGATGAAAAAGAGACATTTCATAATGATAAAAAATGTCAATTCACATAAGATAAAAGAGTCCTCAATTTGCACGCACCTAATAATTTATAACGTATCATTAACTGGTGAAAAATGTAGCATAGTTTCAATATATGCTAAGCAAAGTTGACAGAAAAGAAGAAACGGATAAATTAACAATCATGGGAGATTTTCGCACCTCTTTCCATAGCAGATAGGACAAGCACACAAAAAATCAGTAAGGATATAGAAAACCTGAACAACAAGAACAACCAAATCGGCCTGACATATACAGAACTTTGCACTTACCAACTGCCACATACATGTTTTCAAGAGCTTATGAGCACTTATCAAAATGGACTGTCGGCTAGGCCATAGAGCAAGGCTCAAACAATTCCTAAGGACTGAGGTCATACAAAATGTGTTTTTTTGACTACAGTGGAATCAAACTAGAAATCAATAAAAAGAAGCAAATGTTTGAAAATTAAGCAACACATTTTGATTTTTCTTTAAATCTTAGTTAACATACAATGCAATATTGGTTTCAGGAGTAGAATTCAATGATTCATCACTTACATACAACACCCAGAGCTCATCACAAGTGTCCTTCTTAGTACCCATCCCCTGTCTAGCCAATCCCCCACTCACCTCCCTCCATCAACCCTCAGTATGTTCTCTATCGTTAAGAGTCTCTTGTGGTTTTGGCTGCTGTGTGGCTCAGTCCGTTAAGCGTCTAGCCTTGGCTCAGGTCATAAATCTCATGGTTTGTGAGTTTGAGCCCTCTCTGCTGTCAGCACAGAGCCTGCTTCAGATCCTCTGTCCCCCACTCTCTCACCCCTCCCCCACTCATGTTTTCTCCCTCTCTCTCTCTCTCTCTCAAAAATAAATAAACATTAAAAAAAATTTTTTAAGAGTTTCTTGTGGTTTGTTTCCCTCTCTTCTCTTCCCCCCACCCTTCCCATACGTTCATCTGTTTTGTTTCTTAAACAACACATTTTTTAATGTTTATTTATTTATTTTGGAAGAGAGAGCAAGCAGGGGAGGGGCAGAGAGTGAAGAACAGAGAGAATACCAAGCAGCCTCCGTGTTGACAGCTCAAAGCCCAATGCAGGCCCAGGTAGGGCCAACGTAGGGCTCAATCCCACAAACCTCAAGATCACGACCTGAAATCAAGAGTCGGTCACCTAACCAACTGAGCCACCCAGGTGTTCCATAAGCAACACATTTTTAAATAGCTTGTAGGTCTAAGAAATAATTGCAGTGAAATTATAAATTATTTCCAATGGAATAATAATGAAAATATGACATATCAAAACATTTGGGGTGCAGATAATGCAGGACTCAGGGAAATTCATAGCTTTAATTGTATATATTTGAGAAGAGCAAAAATCGAAAATCCACATGATTTAAGCTTTCATCTTAAGAAGCTAAAAAAAGAACAGCAACTTAAACACAAGGAAATAGAAAGAAAGCAATAATAAAAATAAGAGTAGAAATCTTTGAACTAGAAAACAAATATGCAATTTTTAAAAGTCTACAAATTCTAAAAGGGACTTGAGGTGCCTACCTTTGTTTCTGAGTAAAGATCTGTTTTAGTTCTTCCTTCTCAAACTATTTACCTTTTATTTCCTTCTATTGTCTTATTGCACTAGCTAGGAGTTTCAGTATGTTGCTAAATAGGAGTGGTGAGAGAGGACATACTTGCCTTTTTCCCAACCTTAAAAACGGTACACATTTTCTCACAATTAGGTAGGATGTTGAACATAGGTTTTTTTGTAGATTTTTAAAAATCATGTTGGGAAAGTTTCTCTTTATTCCTAGGTTTGCTGAGAGTTTTCATCATAAATAGGTGTTAGATTTTGTCAATGCTTTTTCTGCATCAATCGATATGATCATATGATTTCTTTTCTTTAGTCTGTTGATACGGTGGATTACATTCGTTGATTTTCAAATGTTGAACCAGTCTTGCGTTTCTGGAATAAATCCAACTTGGTCACAGTGCATAATTATTTTTATACATTGTTGGGTTCGATTTGCTATTATTTTGTTGAGGATTTTTGCATCTGTGTTCATGAGAGCTATTTATTAGTCTGTAATTTTCTTTGTTGTATTTTTATCTGGTTTGGGTATTAGGGTAATGCTGGCCCCATAGGCAAGTTGGGAAGTAAAGTTTTGTTTTTAAAAGTTTTCTTGAGAGTGCTGGCTTCAGCAGCACATATACTAAAATGGGAACAATACAGAGATTAGCATGGCCCCTGCACAAGGATGACACACAGAATTCATAAAAGTTTCCATGAGAGATGGATGGTGGTGATAGTTGGGTAGCATGATGAATCTATCTGCCACCACCGAACTGTAAATTTAAAAATGATTAAGATGATAAATTTTGTGCCCTGTGTATTTTGTTGCAATAAAAAGTTAACCTTGAAGGGCGCCTGGGTGGCTCAGCCGGTTAGGCGTCTGATTCTTCGGCTCCGGTCATGATCTCACGGTTAGTGGGTTTGAGCCCTGTGTCGGGCTTTGGGCCGACAGTGCCTGAGCCTCCTTGGGATTCTCTGTCTCTCACTTTCTCTCTGCCCCTCCCCACTCGTGCTCTCTTTCTCTGTCTCTCAAAATAAAATGAATAACCTTAAAATGAAAAGCTCCCTTGAGCTTTGGCTGTACTAGGCCAAAGTGCGAGGTCTCTGTGCAAGACCCGGGTCTTAATTGAAAGACCCACAATGATCTGGTGGAATTGGAGCAAAAAGCCAGGTAAAGACTGTAACCAAGGAATGTAGGGAGTAGCTATGGCTGTTTGTTCCCCTGCCAAGTGAAAATCTAATTGGGAAGGTTATATGCACAGTTATGAATATTAAATTAACAATGGAACATAGCATATTGGCCAAAATACAACTCAGAGACTGAATGATGTAGGATTTGAGAAAGGGATGTCACTAAGTCTTTTTCTTCTCCTAAACTAACATAACTCTTTCTTTAGCTCTTGTCTCACATGTGTGGTTGAGGGGGGTGGGGGTGGGGCAGGGTATGGGAAACATTGCCATAGTTACAGGAAAAGGTTCAGCATTTTACAGTCTGGGAAAAAGGGATGATAGATTGAATTTCAAAGGCACATTATTCTATCCAAGGTTGACAAAGCATACCTTTGTAATGTGGAGCCAGAGACAGCTAATCAAGTTAACATCAAGTTAACCCGGAGGCAAAATCGTGTTGGAGGTAGAAACGGGAAGAAGGAATGGATGGCATGGACTTAGAAAGAACAGACACCTCAAGCTCCTAACAGTTATGATTAAAGCTTCATTACTTGAACTTTACCAGCTTGGCATTTGTGCTAAAATTTAGTGCTACTGCTGAATTTTACTTTCATTGAATGTGACCTTTTTTTTAAATTTAAGATAAAAGAGTGTTTTAAAGTCTGTCCTTCTCTGATTTCTCAAAAATCATTAAATACAAATTAGTTACTTTTTTTAAAGAGTATCTATTCATTTTTGAGAGACAGAGTGAGTGGGGGAGGGGCAGACACACACACACACACACACACACACACACACACAGAATCCCAAGCAGGCTCCACACTGTCAGCGCAGAGCCTGATGCAGGGCTTGAATTCATGAACCGTGAGATCATAACCTGAGCTGAAATCAAGAGTTGGTCACTTAATGGACCAAAACACCCAGGTACCCCCAAATTAGCTATGTTTTTATGAAATAGTCTTATTTTACAGACTATTGTCTATTTTAAGACATCATCAATTATAGTTCACCATTAAAACACTATTTTAATAAACTATTTTTAAGCCACATTCTAATTTCAGAAGTAGTAAACATGAAAAATGTCTATCTTAGGGGCACCTGCATGGCACAGTCAGCAAAGTGCCTGACTCTTGATCTCAGCTCAGGTCATGGTCTCACGGTTCAAGAGTTAGAACCTTTTCATCTGGCTCTGTGCTGACCGTGCACAGCCTGCTTGGGATTCTGCCTCTCTTTCTCTCTGCCCCTCCCCAACTTGTGTGCTCTCTAAATAAACAAATAAATAAACAAGTAAATAAATAAACTTTTAAAAAAGAAAAAAAGAAAAATGTCTATCTTAGAGTCAAAGAAATTCCTCTTTCCTAACCCCTACAAGCCAAGTGCCTCCTGGGCACATTCACTTCAGTGTCAACACCCCTGAAATTCAATCCATCACTGTTAATCCCTGAATCCAAATCTGCTTCTGTTTCTGTTGTCCATTTTTATTTTCATTATCAAAACCTGACTCGAGTCAGAAACCTTGACTCCTCCTTCCCCCTCATCCTCTACATCCAGTCAATTGCCGGGTTCTGCTCCTTCTACCTCCTGGATCTGTTTTGGCTGCATCCACTTCCTGTGTCCCTGCTGCCCCCATCCTTGCTCATCCTGCCAGCCTCCCTCTCCTGCGGGACTGCACAATCCTCCCAATGACCTCTATCTTCTCCTCTCTGCAGCTAAGCAGTCTTCAGTAGCAGCCCAAGGCCCTTCGAATAAAACACCAAATCCTTATTATGGCATCCCTGGCCCTCTGTTCTCCAGCATCACCACATACTGCTTGTCTCCCCGCTCTAGAAACTCCAGCCACACCGACCTCTCTTAGTTCCTCAGGCAGTCACAGAAAGTCTCCCCTCCTCCCTTTTGTGCATGTCCTCCAGGCTTCAGTTAAAATGTCCCTTCCTCACAGAGAACTTCTCTGTACCCCGGATGAGCCCAGGTCCCCTGCTCTATGCCCCCACAGCACAGTGGTCCTTCATTTTTGTTAACACACGGCACACTCGTGATCATTTATCCAAATCTACCTTCCCCACTAGACGGCAAGTGGTGTTCCTGAACTAACCTTAATGCCTGGCACACAGTGAGCACTCCTTAAATTTTGATAAGTGTATTAAAGAATAATGTCCATAAAGGGCAAATATTATTGGGGTGCCTGGGTGGTTCAGTGGGTTAAGCATCCGACTCTTGATTTCTACTCAGGTCATGATCTCATGGTTTGTGAGTTCCAGCCCCAGAGCCTGCTTGGGATTGTCTCTCTCCCTTTCTCTTTCTCTGCTCCTCCTCTGCTCATGCTCTCTCTCTCTCTCCCTCTCTCAAAATAAATAGGTAAACTCAAAAAAGAACAAATGTTATTATTTTATTAAAGAATAAACATCCATATGTATACTGTCTGTGAGCATGGAGTCTAGAATCAGTCTGCTGGGTTCATGTCCCAGCTTCCCCAGTGATTAGCAAGGGGACAAGTTATTTCATCTTTTTGGGTTTTAGTTGTCCTTTTAGAAATGGGTACAAGAAGGCTATTTATGTCTTATAAGTTGGAGCAGTTATGAAGACTGAATAAATTAGTGTGGGGAAAGCACTTAAGACATTGTCTGGCACATAGTAAGCACTCAAACAAATATTTGCTATTATTATTATCTCATTTATCTGTCTTAACAATCTTATCAGGAATGATAGTTGATAAATTGAGGGCTGTATACAGTAAATGTCTCCCGAATTTGAGGATGTGGTGAGGAAAATTCACTGTCTTGAGATGGAACCACCGAAAGTCAATATAAAAAAGCCCCACATCAGCCCTGAGCTGAAGTAGTCCTTCCTTCGGTGACAGGCCACATGTAAGCTGCTTCAGACAAAGCTTTGGGGATCCATCCAAATGAATCAAGGTAGCAAATGTATCTTCAGACCCAGTCTCCAAGATTAAAGGAGATAATGCACATTAAGAGCACTTAGAAAATCATAAAGTATGATATAAACGTTTGTGGTTTTGATTACTGTTATTAGTATCAGAGTAATTCTATCGCCCAATCGATGGTATTGTGATCCAACTGTCTGAAACAACACGATTGCTTGTAATCACAAAAACCTAATAGTGGGGCAGAGGAGCTGAAGAGCTAGGAAGGAAAAAGTTAGTATTGTTTATCCAGCACAATCTAATCAAGAGGGATGCTCGTAGGAGATGAGAGTGGTAAAGTTCGTGGAACAAAGTTTCTCCTGACACCGTGCAAATATTTTGGCTCTAACTGTCGATGCTTATCAAGCAAGTACTTTTTCTTTGATCAGCCTTGCAGGCACCAGGAAAGGGAACAACTTGAACACTAATTGCTATAAAGCGAGTAAATGAGTATTCATTCATCGAACACTTATTGAGCCCCTCCTCTCTGGCCGGCACCACATGGCAGTAAGTAGTGCCTGCCCTCATGTTACGGTCCAGAGGGGAGACAGACAAACAAGTAATTACACAAATGAAACCACGACTGCATCTCCTGCCCAGTGCTGCATTAGTAAGATTGGCTTTTCTGATACTTTACGTGGAGCCAGGAGTCAACCAGATGATGGGATGAGGAGAAAGCTGTCAGACAGAAGGCAGTAAAAAGTTTGTTATTTTGGGGTGCCTGGGTGGCTCAATCAGTTAAGCGTCCGACTTCGGCTCAGGTCATGATCTCACGATCTGTGAGTTCAAGCCCTGCATTGGGCTCTGTGCTGACAGCTCAGAGCCTGGAGCCTGCTTCGGATTCTGTGTCTCCCTCTCTCTCTGACCCTCCCCTGTTCATGCTCTGTCTCTCTCTGTCTCAAAAATAAATAAAAACATTTTAAAAAATATTTTAAAAAAGAGTTTGTTGTGTTTGAGGATCAGAAGAGCCAATATAGACTGGAAGGAGTCAAGGGATAGAAAGGCCACAGGAATGACCTGGAGAGAGAAGCAGGTCAGATCACAAAGGGCCATGGAGGCCACAGAAACCGTAGGGAATTATTTCGAGTACAAATTATAAAAATAAGATGACTTACGACGTCATTTGTGCTCTATAAAGATCCTTCTGATTGCTACAGAAAGAATGGGTTGGAGGAAAAATTAAAGTAGGAATAGACCAGATAGGGCATTTTGCGATAGTCCAGACAAGGGATAACATTAATGGGGACAAGAGTGGTGGGAGTAGATATAAGAGGACAGATTTGTGATGATATGCTTAGGAATAGGATTACTAGACCTTGGTGATAGACTGGAAGTGATGGAGAGGCAGTTCCAGGATTCCAGCCTGAGCAACTGGCTTGAAGAGGTGCATCCATTCACTAAGATGAGCAAGGGTAAATGAGGGATAGATTAGATGTGGCTGTGGGTGAGAATGTAGGTGTTACGAAGTAAACAAGAGTTCAGTTTGAATATGTGAAGCATATGAGATCCCAGAGGAAATGAGAATTATCCAATGGCCATTTAGATACATGGCAATGAAGTTTAATAGAGTGGTCCAGACTGCCGCAGATATTTGATGGTCACTGGTGTGTAAATACAAACAGTGCCTGAGATTAGAGAGATGACCTAGGAAGAAAATGTGGAAAAGAAGCAAAGAGGGGTGACTGAGTGGCTCAGTCCATTAAGCATCTGACTCTTGATGTCAGCTCAGGTTTTTTTTTTTTTTTTTCCAACGTTTATTTTATTTTTGGGACAGAGAGAGACAGAGCATGAACGGGGGAGGGACAGAGAGAGAGGGAGACACAGAATCGGAAACAGGCTCCAGGCTCCGAGCCATCAGCCCAGAGCCCGACTCGGGGCTCGAACTCACGGACCGTGAGATCGTGACCTGGCTGAAGTCGGACGCTTAACCGACTGCGCCACCCAGGTGCCCCAGCTCAGGTCTTGATATCAGGGTCATGAGTTCAAGCTCAACTTGGGTTCAAGCCCAACGTTGAGTTCAAGCCTAACGTTGGCAAACGTTGGGCTCCACACTGAGCATGAAGCCTACTTAAAACAAAACAAAACAAAAAAAAAAAGCAAAGAGAACCACCAATCTCTTGTGAGCTATAATCTCAGGAGTCAGATTCTTACAACCCATCAAACTCTGGGTGGATTAATAAGATTGGATTTCTGAACCAGAGCAACCTGATACTCATTTCTTCATCCATGGTGACTCTAGTAAGGTAGCTAGCCAAAACAAGCAACAGACCTCTCCATCCATGACGGCTATATTCTAAAACATGAAAGATTTTATTGTTCCCATTTTACAGAGGGAAAAATGAGATTATGAAAGTTTAAGTGATTTGGTGAAAACTGCAGAATCAGTGAGCGACAGACAGGACTGAGGGTAATTCAGGGCATATAATTGCAGTTAAGAACTCTTCCTACCCTTCAGGAATAGGTCGCGATGGTCACTGTAAGCTTGTGAAGAAATGCAGAAGTTCGTGATCCTGGTGGGAAGACCACAGAACAAAGAAAGCTATTAATCAAAACTAAGTATAAACCTGTGGGACGAAGAGATCATCATGAACTCAGGTAGGTAATAAAGGGTCCACCAGTGTGGAACCATGAAGGATAACGAGGAATTGGGGTAGGCGAAAGGGGGAGGGAAAGAGTCTCAGACTTAAGGACACAATGAACCAAGATGCAGGATGCATTGAGGTGTAGAAAAGAGCTGATGGCAAATGGGCTTCCTTTCATAGGCCACCCCAATAGATGGTTGGTGGTTCAATGTCGGGGGATTAACAAGACATGTCAAGGGCAGGAGACAAGGAAGCAGGGGCAGAGCGCAGTTACCTTTCCCAGACTCAAGGGTCTGTGTGGGTAGCTACAAAAAAACATATCTGGATAGACCAGAGTAAGGTCAGATTATTTCCGCCTGGAAAGCCAAGCTGGAAACATTGAATTTAGTTCAGTAATCTATGAGGAGCCTTTACAGGTTATTGAAGGGGAAGGAAATATAAAATCTTCAAGAAATGAGTATGTTGGTAGTGGTGCTGTGCTACAAAAGATAAAGAGGCAAAGAACTGGAATCCTAGAGGAAAAGTAGGAAGCCCTTAACTTGATATAAATCAGTGGCTTTTCAAACTTTCCTTAGCAGAGAATCCTTCCTAAAAATGAACTCTTGGGGCACCTGGGTGGCTCAGTTGGTTGAGTGTCCAAGTCTTAATTTTAACTAAGGTCATGATCTCATGGTTCATGAGATTGAGCCCCACATCAGTCTCAGCACAGAGTGTGGAGCCTGCTTGGGATACTCTCTCTCTCTCTCTCTCTCTCTCTATCTATCTCTATCTCTCTCTTTTTAAGTTTATTTACTTATGTTGAGAGAGAGAGGGAGAGAGAGAGAGAGAACGCATGTGAGTGCTCACAGGAGAGGGCAGAGAGAGTGAGAGAGAATTCCAAGCAGTGGGGGCTCAAACTTACAAACCCTGAGATCATGACCTGAGCCAAAATCAAGAGTTGGACCCTTAATAGATTGAGCCACCCAGGTGTCCATACCTGATTGGGATTCTCTCTCTGCCCCTCCCCTGCTCATGTTCTCTCACACACTTTCTCAAAAATAAATAATAAACTTTATAAAAACTAATATATATATATATATATATATATATACACATATATATAAACTCTTATTTGAAATCCCAATGTATGAAGCCGAAAAAATAGTGGCCCTTTTATTACAACAATTTATTTTATGGCTTTAAACATATAACATATGCTTTTAATAATGTCAAACAAAAGGTAAAGGAGGTTGATTAAATAAACGGAAAAGTTTTAACTGCTTTAGCATCCAAATATCTAATTAATTTATGAATTTTATTTAGGTTTTATAATAGCACAAAAATCCTGATACACACTGATAAGTACCTGTGTATGGTACATTGTGTTCGTTTTTGTATTTTATAATTTGTCTGCAATTACAGGGTACTCTTCCGTTGGACTAATCTTGAAGGTACTGTTGTAGGATCTTTTTTTTTTCCTTAACAAAAGTATGAAGAGCAAGAAGCCTCCAGAGCCAAAACAGTGTGGAGCCATCTCCGGGGTAAGATGATCACGATTGGCCACGGTGTAGGCTTCATCTGCTACTGCTCGGTCGCCATGGCATGAAGACAGCAAGTTCGTGGAAGAAGCTCTTGAGTGTGGCCAGGCACCTCAGCAAGCACAGTGTGCCTGTACCATGGTAGCGGATTCGTTTGTAATTCTAGATGCGCAGTGCACAGTCCTGAAGTGAAAAGAGAGCAGTGTAAAGTTTCAGCCTTCCCAATATCAAAGACATTAGGTTTTGCACTTGTGTCTGTATCTGCTGGCATCACAATTCTTTATTTTGCTTGGATTGCCCCCAAGAAGAGAAACTAAGGTTGGGAGGGAGAGTGGGGAGGAGAGGAGGAGGTATCAGGTATGAGATATTTCTCTAACTCTAAAGAGAGTCTGTAACTTCTTTAGTAACAGGCTTGGGTTAACATAGATTATTTACAAATCCAGGGAACAAATTCCATTCCGGCACGTGAAAGCTGGGGAAGTGCACAGAGAAAGAGAGAGAGACAGAGGTGGAGAATCCCAAGCAGGCTCCACACTCAGCGCAGAGCCTGACTTGGGGCTTGATCTCACAGCTGTGAGATCATGACCTGAGCTGAAATCAAGAGTCAGATGCTTAATTGACTGAGCCACCTAGGCACCCTTGTTTTCTATGCCTTGAACAGAAAATCAATCTTTAGGAGTAGAAAAAACCATTTGCACTTATTGGAATATTTAATTGATATTCCATTTTTTAAAGTTACAAAATTAAAAAAAAATAAAGTTACAAAATTAAAAATTTGGTTTCCTTTGAGTTTAAATTAGTAATCTTGTTACACAAATTGAGATTAATTCTCTCACTTTTCTTTGATTAATATTTGGTTAGCTCATGGTAAAGAAATTAAATTAAACAATCAGTATCATTTACAAACTTGGATAATTACATCCCCTTAAACATTTTGAACTGCATTTATAAACTTAACAGAGTCCATTTTTATTCTAAATGTTTTAAATGCTTGCAGAGCAAATTTATAACCCAAAGAGGAAAACCTTTCCTAAGTACTTAAATAACTCTTATAAATCTAATGCATTAAATGCATACATATGGTTAATTAAATTCTCTTAAACATTCCCATTACTTGGAAAAAAGATGAGTGTTAATACTGACAGGAATAGGGTCTTGGGAAGGAGAGTGTAGTGTGATAGAGGCAAGCTGATGGAAGGCCTGTCAGAGTGCCACAGGGCATTGGGACCAAGATGTCTGGAACACAGGTTCTCTGCAATCTGGGTCATGGGAGTCCCCACCCCAACCTACTCCTTCTCATCTGCTGTGAATATTTTGAAAAGGTTCCTTGATTCCTGGTGTTGCCCAAGTGTCCCCAAACTTGACATGCCTTCATCCAACCCCCATCTTACACCCTTGACCTGCTTGTAACTAGCTGGCTGGAGTGCAGGGAAAGGCTGCTTCAAGAGATGTGAATTTGGCAGCAATCATCTAGTGTTTCCCTCGTAAGCAATCCTTGCAATAAATGTTTACAGAGTAGAGCACCACAGCTTGGGAGGTCCCCCGTAGCGAGGGGGTAAAAAGAAGACACTCCTGAAAAAGAAATTATAAAATTCTGTGTCTAACTATGTCTTGGACAAATTAATAAAGTCCTAAAACTTACCTTTTGTACTTAGCACATATAAGTAACCAAGGGCTGGGTTTCTACTCCCCTCTTCCCTCAGATATATGTTTACTTGTTTATTTTCAAATACCTTAAATAGAAATCTGGTGCTAAAAATCAACATTTGAATCCTGATAAGAAGGTAATGAGGGTTTAACTAATAGCCTAATATATATAGGTTCATTGCAGGGTTCGGGTAGAGACTATTTCAAAGGGTCTCTCCCTTAATGATACAAAAAACTCAAAAGAAAAAGAAAATGTTTTTTTCTTTTTTAAAAATGGGAGCCCAGCACTGAGTGATGCACTGGGGAGGTTGTGGGAGGAATTGAGATGATATTCCTTTCCTCCAGACTGTACAAGGTAGTTGAGGAGATGAAACTAACCCACATATAACAATAACAACAACTTAAGATGACATACAATCAAATGCTAGGTAGGGTGTGACATTCAGTAGATGATGTGGGGGATGAGAGAGGGGAAGTTTCTGGAAATGGTTGCAGAAGGCAGGTTGGACTTCACAGAGATGCAAAGACATCAGCTGAATATCACAGAATGGGTAGAACTCATACCCCAACCCAGACATAGATTTCTCTGGGTACTTTGAAAGAAAGGCCCATTAGGGAAATATTGAAAATTATGGGTACGCTGACCACATTTTCCATAAAAAATATCAGAACACATGGTCCGACACACGGTCGAACAACAGGAAAGAATATTTTTAATTGGGGCTGTTCCAGAAAATCTACAACATATGGTTACTCCACTTATGGGCCAAGAAAATCCTAACTACAATGAAGGGCTGAACTGACCAACCCTAAGTAGACAGACATGGCCACTACCATTTGAGAATCTCTCAACTATATCCGCATAGTCATCAGAGTTTATGTTCTTCATTAAAGTTTCTGTTCATCTTTCCAGAGGAAAGGTCAGTACTTCAACAATAAAAGACAGGCTGAGAATTTATATTCGGATTTCTTAAATTATGTTCCTTAATATTCTCTAAATTTACATAAATAGTTTTTGTGCTAGGCAGGGCATATGAATAATGAATACAGAAACATTTTTTTTACCTGGGATTATAAAACAAAATCCAATGTAAAGCGTCCTTCACTATAAGAAAAAGGGAATATCCATACCCCTTGAAGTTCCTAGACTTGTTATCAGAGCCCTCATTCATACTCATAACATGTAGGTAAAATGTATCTTAAACTACCAAGATTGTTATACGTAACTTTGCCTTTTGCTTCCCTGATGTCTCACTGTTTTTTTCATCAATAGTTTGCTGTCTAAAATAAAATACATGCCAGGAGCTTCCTTATCCAGTTTTGCAATTAAAAGTCATAGCAATTATTGGGAAAGGAACAGTTTTAAGGACTTGAACTCAAGTCTTGGCAGGTGAAAACATCTTCCATTTCGCCTTTTAGCCCATCGCAGAGCTCCAAGATCACTTGCCAACTCATCCTCAATATTATTAAGGAAATGCACATTTTTCTCCTTTTATGGTTAGTGAATACATTGGCCAAGATGATGTGGTAATCATTGCTGAAAGACAACAACAAAGCCACACATTTGAACATTGCCCTTGCTTCTAAATCAAAATCTTAAATGTATCTTAAAATATATTGATTTCTGATAAAAGCAAAAATACATGTTTTTAATAAGATTTCCTGGCAGTAGGCTTGTCCTTTTTTGCTTTTTTTTTGTTTGTTTGTTTTTTGTTTTTGCAACCTTCCATTATTATGTCAAGCCTCAAAAAACTTAGGTATGTTCAAAGACAGAGTCCAAATTTCATCAGCAGAGTTGTCAAAAAGGGGGAAACACCAAGAGAAACAACAACATAAAGGGAATGTTTCACCACGATTAAAATAAAAAGTTGTTTTGGGGCACCTGGGTGGCTCACTCAGTTAAGCATCTGACTTAGGCTCAGGTCATGATCTCATGGTTTGTGGGTTCAAGCCCTGCCTCGGGCTCTGGGCTGACAGCTCAGAGCCAGGACCCTGCTTCAGATTCTGTGTCTCTGTCTCTGTCTCTGTCTCTGTCTCTGTCTCTCTCTCTCTGCCCTCTCTCTCTCTCAAAAATAAACATTAAAAAAAATTGTTTTAATAAAAAAAAAAAAAAAAACATTGTTTTTTAGCCTTAGGAGAGAATCCAATCTGACACAGGTTACAACATGGATGAACCTTTAAGACATGCCAAGTGAAATAAGCCAGACACAAATACTGTATGATTTCTCTTACCTAATGAGGAACCCAGTGTAGTCAAATTCAGAGAGACAGGGGTTCTGATTGGCAGGGGCTGGAATACAAATGGAAACAGGAGTTATTATTTAATAGGTACACAGTTTCAGTTTTGGAAGATGAAAAGAGTTCTAGGGATGGGTGTTGGTAATGGCTGCATGATGGTGTGAACAGATTTAATGCCACTGATATGTACACTTAAAAATGGTTAAGATGGTAAATTTTATGTTATATGTATATTTACCCAAACTTATATTTTAAATCAAAATTTTAATTATGAATCAAGTTCTAGATATTCACATTACTAATTATCTACCTGGATAAAAATTCTCTTTCCCAATCCTCAAATGTAGGTCCAATGATGACTGGTAAATTATCAGTGACCTTTGGAGAATTGAGTCAAATCGTAAGTACTCAATAAAAACCGGATGGTTGGTGGGGGTGGGGGGGTGGTGGGGGGGGGTGGGGGTGCCTGGTTGACTCAGTCTGTAGAGGATGCTCTTGATCTAAGGGTTGTGAGTTTAAGCCCCATATTAGTGGTAGAGTTTACTTAAAAAAATAAAAATATAAATAAAAAATTAAAGCAGTTTGGTGACATGATCTAACAGTTATTTTCCTTGCCTCTTTGTATAAGTAAATGTCAACACATTAATATCATTTTAATATAATAATAATAGCTAAATTTCTTTTTTTTTAATTTTTTTTAACGTTTTATTTATTTTTGAGACAGGGAGAGACAGAGCATGAAGGGGGGAGGGTCAGAGAGAGAGGGAGACACAGAATCTGAAACAGGCTCCAGGCTCTGAGCTGTCAGCACAGAGCCCGATGCAGGGCTCGAACTCACAGACAGCGAGATCATGACCTGAGCCGAAGTCAGCCGCTTAACAGACTGAGCCACCGAGGCACCCCAATAATAGCTAAATTTCTTAAGTATTTACTATATACCGAGTACTGGTCTAAGTGTTAAAATCTTGACAATCCTATTATATTTTATATATGAGAAAACTAGCCTTAGAAAGATCGTTTGCCCTCTGTCACCAGCTAGTAACCGTAGATCTGGGATACCAATCATTCTGGTTTCAGGGCCCATGCTTTAAAGCACTAGTCTAATGCTAGGTTTTTAGAAAACAGATGAACCTAGTGTAAGTACTACTATTCTCATGGGTAAAGGTCCTTGCTCAATCTTTCATTTCTTCAAACATTTACTAAGCACTTACTATGTTCCAGGTAATACGCCAAGTGCTGAAGATGAATAAAACTAACAGGACTTGATCTTATGAACCAAAAAAGAGAGAGAGAGAAGTAAAAGGTACACAGAGAAAGTGTGACAAAGAATACTGTCCACATGACCACAAAGAGGAAGGGCTCAGTTCTACTTGGCATGGGCCACTTTGCCTATTTTTTTCCCTTTGCATTCTCTGAGAAACATTTCAACTCTATTTTTTTTTTAAGTAGGCTCCACCCCCAATGCTGCAGCTTGAACTCATGACCCTGAGATCGAGAGTCACAGGCTGTACTGACTGAGCCAGCCAGGCCCCCTGAAACCTTTCAACTCTTTAGTTTTGGTGGATGATATGTAAATAAATTTGGCAACAGAGGAAAGTAAAACAAGTATTCTAAGACACTTGAGGATACAAGATACTAGAGGACAGAAAACACTCTAGATGGTGTATTTTCACTGTAAGGAAACCAGCTGGAAAGGCCAGGCGACAACCTAGAGACGAGTAACTGGGATTGGGGGGAAAGGTAATAAGGAGACAAAGGCAATAAACAATATTCAGTGTACATACTAAAATAAAGTTAGATGAACTACCAAAGAATTCAAGGACACGTGCTTTATTGCCAAGGATCCCATAATCTAGCAGAGAGACAAAAGGCACAAATAAATACATTTTTCAAGCAATAATTCATAAGGGCAAGTTAACATCACGTGAACAATATGTAAGTGGTAATCAGGGACCACGCAGAGGAATAAACACAATAAGACCCCAGAGGTTTGGGGTCCAATTTAGAAATCAAGAAGGGATGATGTTGGTGAAAAGGAACAAGGGCATTGCAAACTGGGAAGGGCAGCATCATAGCATGGAAATTGGAAGAAACTGAGTCCCATAAATTCACTAGAACTTCAGAGGAAGCAAGCTTTGACAGTAACTGTCCTGTAGACGATTATTTACAGATGACCTGGAGGAATTCGAAGGAATGCAACGTGCCTACAGGTTCATGGACAAGCATCAAAAAATGTACTTCTAAAGCTGGATAAATATTAATTTTGCTGGTTATAGAAAGGGGAATCACTGCAGTTGTGCGGATCCAGCTAGCCAAAGGCTGCGCTTCGAATAGTTAAGTGGCCAAGTATTTACCTTATTAAAACATAAACAGGGGCACCTGGCTGGCTCAGTTGGCAGAGTGTTCAACGCTTGATCTCAGGGTCATGAGTTCGAGCCTTATGTTGGGTGTAGAGATTACTAAAAAAAAAATAATAATTAATTAAAAAAATTACAAAATAAAATGTCGTTAACGGAAGAGTTCAAATTTCTCATAGAGCCCTTAACATGTGGAAGAGGGGTGAGAGAGCAAGATACCTCCTCAAACAGAAAGCCTGCTCTGCAAAGTCTAATAATAGCAGCTGTCACATATTGTATGGTCACACAGCACCAGGCACTAGTCTAAGGGCTCACTGAGGGTCTTCTCCTTTCATCCTCATGACCCTGCAGGAAATGGTAAGTGGTACTGCTACCCCCAGAGCCCAGGCCCCTCACCACTAGGCTATACCAATTTTCTACTGCTTTTCAAATGATGATGTAAAATTCTGTCTGTTCCTGGGACAGAGGGGCAATGAGTTATAAGAATGCAATGGAACAAACATTTCCTAACCGTGATCTATCCGGCCTCAAGAATCTGTTTTATTTTTATGAATTTAAAATGAATTTAATGAATTTACTTACAGCATGCCACATGCCATGAAGGATTTGTGACCCAAACAGATACAGGTTTATAGGAAGTAGACTGTGAATTAGGTAGACTCTGCATATGGTACCATAAAAATTGTTCTGAATTTTGAAAATTCTCAAAAATGAGTCATAGAGAAGTAATTAGACTGGACAGAGTTTATTCCCCAGACCTCTGTTTGTTTACAGCTCTGGAGACTTAGAACCAGCCGAGCCCTTTTTGGGAATCATGACATATGCTCATCTGGGAACTCAGCAGGTACCAATTCACAACCCAATCTGTTCCCTGAAAGATAATGAATGACTTTGTAATATCAGGCATCAAAGAATAAATATTCATTTTCTGACACTCTGAAGAGAAGATAAATTTAAAATGTCAGTTGCATTTCATCCTAACTAGATGAAAATTTGTTTTATTCCTGTCAACCTATTAAATAAAGAAGCTGCTTTATTTAACAAAAACACTAAAAAGAAGACAGAGCAGCAAGCACTGTAGGGCAGTGAACAATGCCCCTCCCTAGAAACGACCAGTAGTGCTGCGAGTGTAATAATAATAATGCCTAGTCTTTGATCCTAGCCTATCTCGTCCTCTTTTTGATGCCAGTGTTGTTTCATGGCTATGTTATGAGCTGAGTTTTGCCTCCTCCAAATGCACCTGTTGAGGTTCTAACCACCTGGTACATGGGACCCCTCAGAAAGTGACTGTATTTGGAGATAGGGTCTTTGAAGAGGTGATCAAATTGAAAAGAGGTCAGTAGGGTGGGCATTAATCCAGTATGACTAGTGTCCTTATAAGAAGAGGAAATTTGGACACACACACACACACAGTTCTAATGAAGCGAAGACTCAGGGAAAAGATGGTCATCTACAAGCCAAGGAGAGAGACCGGGGAATAAGCCAACCGTGCCGCCATTTTCATCGCAGACTTCTAGCCTTCAGAATTGTGAGAAAATAAATTCCCATTTTTTAAGCCACCCAGTCTGTGGTAGTGTGTTAGAGTGGTCCTAGCAAACTGATGCACTGTACTCTCGCTAGACCGTAAGCTTGACAAGTGCCAAACCACCTGGGTGATTCTCTACTCTTGCACCCCCAGTATATATCATGGGCTTGGTACACAGTTGGTGCTTAATAAACATTGTTGAATGAATAGCTGGCTGTAGCGAGAAGTCTTGGTCCATTTTATTGGAGTGCAGGGATACAACCATTACCAAATATTAGCAAAAGAAACTTTCTCCTTTTATCAAAAAAATAACTTTATATTCATACTTATGGAGGGGTTCCCCTCCATTCTGAAAAATAGAGAACAATACTAAGAAGGGGGAAAAATCACTTAAAACCCTGCCAATTAGAGATGACCACTCTAATATTTAACACTCTCTGGTCTTTTTTTTTTTTTTTTTCCTATACATAAACATACTTTAACACAGTAGAATGATACTGCACCATCTACCATATGTCATATTTTCCCTACAGTGTTAAAACTTCTTAATTAACACTTTAAATGCTTCTAAATGTATCATATCATAGGTATCTTTCATAATTGAAATCCTCATCATTACACATACAGGTGTTTCTAATTTTTCCTATCACACTTATCACTGCAATGAATATCTTTGTGTGGAGAAGCTTTACTCCACTTTTCTGAATTCTTTAAAGGATGACATTGTAGCACTACATTACTGATTCAAAGGGTATGGTCATTTCAATCAATTGGTAGGGCCTTTAATACACATTCTTCTATTGCTTTGTAGAAGAGATGAGCTAATTTATACTCTTACAAGCAGTCCATGAGATTTCCCACCATGCTTTGCCCTTAAGTATGGTTTTTACAAATCTTGTTAATTTGATAAGCTAAAGTGGCATCTGGGAATCATTTAAATTTTCATCCTTTGAATATTAATGAAGCTTTCCATTTTCCTCCATGCATTAGCCGTTTATAATTGTGCATTTTGAATATCCTGCGTGTGCCTTTTGAAAAGGGGCTTTTGAGGAAGGAGTTTCCAGCTAGGCCTCTGCTCCAATATTGCCTGCCCTTCCACAGAGGCCTCTACTTCTAAGTTACTGAAACCAACACATCCTAAAGCTGTCCCAGAATTTTATGAGCTGCTACAATGTAATGAACTCTTCACTGTTCTGAAGAGACAGAGAAACTTGTTCCAATTAGTCACTTCTTACTAACCAATTTTTGATACATCTAGTGCAAGTGCATGTCGATATATTTAATTTAGCTGTCTAAGTATGAAATCAGTTTTCTTTGTGGAACAAAAGTTCTCACTTCAAAAAAATGGAACTTTTAGAAGGAAAGCAGAGAGTTCTCTATTTCCAATACAATGTTGGCATAAATGCATCTATTTTCCTCAGCCGCATTTGTTCAATTCAGGGCACGAAGGAAATTCAAAATACATATATTTTCCAACTGATTTATTCTAGAATTCACATCCATAGTGAAACATAATCTTATGCCTAGAATAAACCTTAGAAGTCTTCTAATCAAGTACTTCTACGTTCAGAACAGGAAAGCACCAACCGAAATGTTTGTTAAGGTAGTACTTGGTGGCAGAGCTCTGTTTTGGAGACAGAACAGTTAGAATTTGCAGAGAAATTGCTGATGCTGCATAGGTTGGGGGAGCTGGCCAAGTACAGTGAAGTAAAGACCATGCAGGTTTGAATCACTTAGTTTGCTTCCCTTCCCCCTCCTCACTTAGCTAATCTGTACCCATCCTTGAGCTCTGTTTCAGCGTCACAGTGAAACAGGGGTCCTGGGCCTTTCCAAGGATAGCCCCTGCCCCTCCCTTCCTCATCCTCTCCCTTCACACCTTCGGATGTCATCTGTCTCTTCCCTCTCTTGTGTTGTCATCCTTCCCTCTCCATCTGTTCTCAGACTAAAAATACATTCGACTTTCCTTTTCCTAAAGAAAGCTTCATTCTAGGCTTTCCCAGCTAACATGACCCTATTTGTCCCCTTTTCAAACTCCTTGAAATGTACACGTTGTTTTTCTTTTCCACCCAATTCCTACCCACACACATATATTAAGGTAGCTGCTGCTCTAACTCTGCCCCCACCTCCAATTAGGTTTGCCTGTTCTTGAACTTCATATAAATGGACTCATACAGTGTGCACCCTTTTGCGTCTGGCTAAAAGAAGCATAAATATGCTTTATTCTTTTTTTTTAATTTTTTTTGACATTTATTTATTTTTGAGACAGAGAGAGACAGAGCATGAACGGGGGAGGGTCAGAGAGAGGGAGACACAGAATCTGAAACAGGCTCCAGGCTCTGAGCTGTCAGCACAGAGCCCGACGCGGGGCTGGAACTCATGGACCGCGAGATCATGACCTGAGCCGAAGTCGGCCGCTTAACCGACTGAGCCACCCAGGTGCCCCCCCTTTTTTTTTTAATTATGGTACAATGTACATTGCATAAAATTTACCATTCCAACCATTTTCAGTATGCAGTTCTGTGGCATTAAGTACATTCACGTCGTGGTGAGACCATCACCACTACCCGTCTCCAGAACTTCTTCATCTTCCCAAACTGAAACTCTGTACCTTTTAAACACTAACTCCCCATTCTCTCCTCCCTTCCAGCCCCTGGTAACCCGTAATAGTCTTAACTCTTTCTATGAATTTGCCTATTCTCTGTGTCTTATATGAGTGAATTCATACATTATTTGCCCATTTGTGACTGACTTACTTACTTAGCACAATATCTTCAAGGTTCGCCCATATCCTAGCATGTATCAGAATTTTACTCCCTTTTTGGGGCACCTGAGTGGCTTATTCGGTTAAGCAGCCACCTTCGGCTCAGGTCATGATCTCACGGTTCGTGGATCGAGTCCCGCATCAGGCTCTGTGCTGACACCTCAGAACCTAAAGCCTGCTTTGGATTCTGTGCCCCGTCTCTCTCTGCCCCTCCTCTGCTCGTGCTCTGTCTGTCTCTCTGTCTCTCTCTTTCTCAAAAATAAATAAAAGATAAAAAAAAAAAAAAAAGAACTTCATTCCCTTTTAATGAACGATACTCCACTGTATCTTTGTATCACGTTTTGTGTATCTGCTCAGCCATGGATGGACATTTAAGTGGTTTCTGCTTTTTGGTTACTGTGAATGGTGCTATATGAACATTGGTGTACAAGTAACAGTTTAAGTCCCTGCTTCAATTCTTTTGACTGTATGCCTAGGAATGGATCATATGGCAATTCTGTTTTAAACTTACCACGAAATGGCACCACAATTAGCCACAGTGGCTGCGCCATTTTACATTCCCACCAGCAATGCCTTTCTCCCCATCTTCACCAACACTTGTACTTGTTATCTTTCTTTTTTTTTCCTTCTTTTCTTTTCTTTTTTATAATGCCATCCTAATGAGCATGTAGTGGTATCTCCTTGTGGTTTGATTTATGCATTTATTCTTAAAATGCTTTCTGTCCTTGGTTCCTGTCTTCATATTGGCTCTTTGTTTATTTCTCATTCTCCTTGGCTGACTCGCCTCTTGGCCTCTTCATTGTGAGTTTCCCTGGTTCCTTGCCAGCCTCTCCTCCTTTCTTTGCACATGGTCCCTGGAGATTTCATCCACTTCCATGGTGGAAGTATCACACCCATACTGAGAGGTCTTAAATCTGTATTTTTTCCCGTTAGGACCACTCTCTGAGCACCGTATTGCCTTTAAATCATCACCTTTGGAAAATAAAAGAATGTGAAGTTTGAAACTTGGTTGAATACATGGACACAATTAATGTTCTTTGATGCTGGTAAATGAGATTAGGGAAGGAGGAAGAAAGGAAAGACTTCCACATTGTTTTAAAATGGTGGTAAAAAAAGAAACATTTAAAATTTACCATCATAACCTTTTTAAAAAAAAAATAGACTATTTTTTTTTACAGCACCATTAGCTTCAGAGAAAAATAGGCAGAATATACTCCATATACTCCCTGCCCCCAAATATGCTCAGCTCCCCCATTTAAAAATACCCCAGCAGGGGCACCTGGGTGGCTCAGTCAGTTGAGTGGCCGACTTCGGCTCAGGTCACGATCTCACGGTCTGTGAGTTTGAGCCCCACGTCGGGTTCTGTGCTGACAGCTCAGAGCCTGGAGCCTGTTTCAGATTCTGTGTCTCCCTCTCTCTCTGACCCTCCCTTGTTCATGCTCTGTCTCTCCCTGTCTCAAAAATAAATAAAACATTAAAAAAAAAATTAAAAAAAAAAAATACCCCACCAGAGTGATGCATTTGTTACAATCAATGAACCTATCTTGCTACATCATTATAACCCAGATTCCATAGAGTACATGAAGGCTCACTGTTGGTGTACATTCCATGGGTTTGGACAAATGTAGAATGACATTTGTCATTTGACATCTGGTGCATATAATGACATATATGCACAATCACAGTATCAGACCAAGTGTTTCCACTGCCCTAAAAATCCTCTGTGCTCTGCCTATTCATCCCTCAATTCCTCCTAACCCCTGGCAATCACTGATCTTTTTAGTATCTCCATAGTTTTGCCTTGTCCAGAATGTCATATAGTAGTTGAGATCACATAATAAGTAGCCTTTTTAGACTGTCTTCTTTCACTTAACAATACATACTTAAGGTTCCTCTATGTCTTTCATGGCTTGATAGCTCATTTCTTTTATCACTGAATAATACTGCATCGTATACCAGCGTGCATACCATTGTATACCACAGTTTGTTTATCCATTCACCGACTAAAGGACATCTTGGTTGCTTCCAAATTTGGGTAGCTATGAATAAAGCTGCTATGATCATTTGCGTGGACATGAATTTTCAACTCATTTGGGCAAAATCAAGGAGCGCAGTTTGCTGGATCATATGGTGAAAATATGTTTAGTTTTGCAAGAAACTGCCAAAGTGGTTCCCCAAGCAGCTGTATCATGTTACATTCTCACCAGCGATGAATGACAGTTCCCGTTGCTGCACGTCTTCACAGCATTTGGTGTTGCTAGCAAAAAAAAGGAATTCATAAGCCAGATTTCATTAAAATTGAAAACTTCTGCTCTGCAAAAGACACTACCAAGAGAATGAGAAGATAAGACTGGGAGAAAATATTTGTAAAAGACACATCTGATAAAGGACCGTTATTCTAAGCATACAAAGATCTCTCAAAACTCAACAACAAGAAAACAAACAGCCAGATTTTAAAAAGGGGCAACAAACACCTCACCAAGGAAGATACGGAGATGGCAAAGAAGCATATGAAACGATGCTCAACATAATATGTTGGGAGAAAATTACCAATTAAAACAAGATAGGGAGTGCCGTGATACACTTACTAGAATGGTCAAAATCCATTGTAACCATTTTTATAGAGCTCAGTAGTGGTATTATTCGCACTGCTGTGCAACTAATCTCCAGAACGCTTTTCACCCTGCAAAACTGAAGCTATACACCCATGAAGCAATAAAACCGCATTTCTGCCTCCCCCCCAGCCCCCAGTAACCACCATTCTACTTTCGGTTCCTATGTATTTGACCACTTTAGTTTCCCACTATAAGTAGAACCATACTGTACTTGTCTTTGTGTGACTGGCTTATTTCACTTAGCATAATGTCCTCAAAGCTCATCCATGTTGTATCACGTGACAGGACTTCCCGTGTTTTTTTTACTTAAAAAAAAAAAGTGTTAATCCTTACACTTAGGAAATCTATGCTGTGCTGGTCCTTTACCCCGTCTCCCCCCAAACAACATTCCCCATCCTTCCCTCTTACTCTGAGTCACAGGAGGCTGATCCCTGTGGATTGCCTTACCCTTGGCCTCTAATTTCTGTTTGGGTTTGGCTAATGGGGACAACAGAGTTATTTTTTTGTTCCTCCACACAGCACTCCCTTCTTGCCTCGCCCTTCGTTCAGGCAGGGGCTGCTCTTGATTCTTCTTCCCCAGCACTAGCTCACTTCAGGCTCCCTTCACATCATTCCCTTCCCCTCCAGCCCCCACCCACCTCCCCAGGCTGCTTCAGGCTTGGATCAATTTCCTGTTGTTACCCGTCCCTGCCTGCTTCACCATCCCTTTTTTGTTCCTATAACCTCACTCATACCTTGGCAAACAAAATCTCTTTATTAAAGTCTCTTCATTAAACCCTTCCGAGTATGACATCTGTTCCTATGACTCCTGCTGTGATCCTGAATCAGACTCATGCAGCTATATAAAAAAAAAAATTGTGTAGAAGGCTAGGAAGTGAAAAATAAAAATCTGTATCTACCCCCCCCCCCATAGCTTTTTACTTCCTTCTATTCCATGTACAGTTGTTGCCATTTTGTTTGTTGTTTGGGTTTTGGGCGGGGGGTGGGGGGGTGGGGGGGTGGGGAGAGTAGTGGTGACCTTACCTTGAGCTCACTCATCTAATGGGTGAGCTCTGGCTGGTCTCAGACAAAGTGTTAAATCCTTCTCCCTTATTGGTAACTGGTTCAAAAATCCAGGCCTAATCAGCCCAGGGTATCTCTTTTTCCCGGGGGAAGGGGCTGAGAATGGGCTTCTTGAGTCACTGCCATGACCCAGTTCAGGCCAATGAGAATCCACAGAGCAATTTGCTGGGGGGGGGGGGGGTTCTTCTCAAGAGCACCATGCCTGAAAGTGAGGCCTAGAACTTCTAGAACCAGTTTGAGGAGTCGACAAAGGAGGCTGAGACAGGAGAATCAGGGCAAGAGTTGGGTCAGCAGGTTAAGCTAACCCTAGATCCAACCAGGCTCCACACATCCAATTATGGTATCTGATAAACTTAATGGTTTTCTGTTTACTTGCAACAAAAGCATCGTAAACAAGACTTGTACATACTGTAGAACACACATACCCCAACAGAATCTTATCACAAGTATTGTAGAGCAAATTGCTTTTTTCACTAAGCCATAGAATCCTGAACATTCTTCCAGGTAAACACATGTGGATCAGCTTCTTTATTTTGAATACTGCATGGTATTTTGTCAAAAGGAAACATAGTTTATTCATCCTTTTCCCTACTGAAGGACAATTTAGCTTGCTTGCAGTTGTTCCCTATTACAAACATGGGCAAAATGACACAGGCTTTGGTGTGCCTGTTTTATTAAAAAAATTTTTTTTTAATTTTTAAATGTTTATTTATTTTTGAAAGAGAGAGAGACAGACAGACAAACAGAGCACAAGTAGAGGAGGGGCAGAGAGAGAGGGAGACACAGAATCCAAAGCAGGCTCTAGGCTCTGAGCTGTCAGCACAGAGCCCAACGTGGGGCTCCAACTTGTGATCCGTGAGATCATGACTGAGCCAAAATTGTATGCTTAACTGACTGAGCCATCCAGGCATCCCTGGTATGCCTGCTTTAATATGCACATAAGATAAATTCCCACTATTGCTTGGTCAATAAATCTGAGGATTTAAAATGTTCAAGAATACTGCTATGGTGCCTTCTGAAGGGTTACACCAATTTACATTTCAACTAAGAATAGATGAGCATAATTATTTCTTCACACCCTTGCCAACATTGGGCATGATAAAAAGTTTAAACCTTTGGTGATCAGATAAAAATTACATATCATCAGTGTATTAATATTTTTATTTATGAGTGAGGTCAAAGCATTTTTATGGTTTTTTTTCCTTGTAAACTAGTCATGTCCTTTTGGCCACTTTTCGATTTAATTTTATTTTCCTTATTGATCTAAAGTAGCTCTTTGTGTATACTTTTAAAATAGCTATTTATTACAGATGTTATATATTCTGTTCCCCTGCTTTTGTTAATCATTTTCATTCATTTGTGGCACATTTTAATGAGAAAGTTTTATGCAGTGTAATGTATTGATTGATGTTTACCATCATTATTTAAGACTATTGCTTTGTGTATAGAGTCCTTCTTTCACTCCAAGATTATCTAGGTTCATTAATGTTTTCTTCCAGTAATTTTATGGGTTTAAATTACATCTAAATCTCTGATCCAAGTGAAAAGTTTTTACACAAATCTGTACTCTTATTTTGTTGCCATGAGTATATACTAGTATTGTAAGTTTTAAAAAATTGTCACTAGCTAGTCTAGCACAGATAGATTTTCTGTGAAAATCTTAACCAAAAAAAAAGACCAATAACAGATGTAATTTGAAAAACACCGATATGGCAAAAGAATGAAACTAGGCTTCCCATATTTTGCTTTGAAATGTGAAAAAGCACCATATGCGAGCCTCTCTCTGCTATGTCTAAACTCCTCTTCCGTGTGTACATACCGTTCAGCACATGAAGACTTCCAGCTTGGTTTTGGTGGCCACCCCTCCTTAGGCTCCATATCAATCCACAGAAACAAAGGAAGAAGAGAAGTCAAGAGAAAAAGTAACAGAGTAAGATACAAACATAGTAAGATGTAAGTAACCTGTTGTAACCGGTTAGAAGCAGAATCAACAGTTTCTATCAGGCAGCAACAACTCTTCCTGACACATTGGGACTGCCAAATAGCACAACTCATTTCTCCACTCCCACTCCAAAAAAACTACTCCCCCAGCCTCTCTAGGCCATAGCCCCAAAGTGTCCCCACTTTGCACGAAGTTAAGAGCACAGCCTCTAGAGGGGCATCTGGGTGGCTCAGCCAGTTAAGTGTGGGACTCTTGGTTTTGGCTCAGTCACGATCTCATGGTCTGTGGGTTTGAGCCCTAAATCGGGCTCTGTGCTGAGCAAGGAGGCTTCTTGGGTTCTCTCTCTCTCTCTCTCTCTCTCTCTTCCTTTCTCTCCTTTCCTCTCTGCCCCTCCCACTCACTCTCTCTCCCAAAATAAATAAACTTAAAAAAAAAAAAAAAAAAGGGCAGGTTTTGGAGCCAGATTGCCAGATTCACACTGGATTCTGCCACTTATTAGCTGTGAGACCTTGGCACATTGCTTGAATATCTCTGGGCCTCAGTTTTCTCACTTGTAAAATGGGGATAATAAAAGTAGTACTTTCCTTGTGTAGATAACCTGTGGAAGCATTACCTAATATACCTAAAGCATTTAGCCCAAGCCTGGAATATAATGGTGCTCACTATATATTAACTCCTATTTTTATCAGAGACCGATTAAGTCTGTCTAAGCTACAAGTTCATTGTAGAAGTCCAAAGGTATATCAGAAAGTTAGGAATTAGACGACATTCCAGTTTTCCTGTTGTTTGACATGTTTGCAAAGATCACGCAAGCTCTCCCTTTCTACTTCGTTAAGCTATAATATATGGATAATTAGTTTCTTGTTGCAATTAACTGCTAATTGTAGAATGCAGTAAATATGCAATTTGAGGGCTACTGTTATTAAAAGGGTTCTTATTCACCTGACTTAAAACATGTTATTTCTTCTCCAAATGACTCAGTGCTCTACTCACTATGATTACGCAGTGAAGTTAGAGAGTTACTGAATCATTTCAAGCCTATTTATTGATGCTAAGATCTCTCTGTGTAAACGGCAAAAAAAAAAAAAAAAAAAAAAAAAAAATCTTAGTCACATAGTAAGACAATGGCACCATAATGTTAAGAAAAAATGTCTTGCTTTGTAAACAGTGGAGCTGAGTGCATTTTGTGATAATAATTCTCCCCAACAGCTCTATGTAGGAAGTATTTTCTACAGTTGTCCTATGAAGTTTCCCTCCTAAAGAAAAGTGAACTAAAACTTTCCAAGATTATATTACTAGCAGGGATCATTAGGGCTTATTTTAGGAAACTACCCTACCACATCTTTATGTAGGTATACATTTATTTTTCAAAAAACATTATTAATACAATTGAAATGCATTTTATTTATTTTGCTATTTGGTTTATCTACTAGGGCTTTCATTACATTTTTTTGTTTTCAAGATCAACAAAAAGATGTAAGTAATTTAATTTAATTACAATAGGTAAATTAATTAAATTCTTTAATTAAAAACTTCCTGCTGTTATGGTTGTAGTATCGTCTCATAACTCTGAGGTTACTGATTATATCTAATTTAAAATCATATTTGCTCTGGTAACTATTTCCTTGGGCATTCATGCTTTTACTTATTGGGTTTGGTGCCTGCCTTTCATGGGCAGGCGTTGCCTTTCTTTAAAAGCCTGATGATTCCTGGGGTGCTGTTTGTTTTTGTAATTCAGCATCCCTGTCTGTGGGAGCTGGTTCTCTGTGAGCTTGTCTCTGGTCCTTGTGGATGGGCCAGGGTAGAGGGCTGAGAGGAGCTCCTCGTTTCTCTCCCATTCCTTCTGCACTTCACTTCTCTCTGGAGCACTGTTTCTCAAACTTTGTTTCATTATCGTCCTCCAGAGGAAACTTTATAGGCACTTTTCTCCCTAAAACCAGTTAAGCCCAATGAAATATCACAGAGATGGCCACAAATTATTGCAATATCTGAATTCCTCTTTCCCCACTCTCACTGAGAGTGATATCACGTACCCCCAGCTGAAAATGGACGCCCTGAATAATGCCCTTGCCTTTCCATACCAAGTATGCTGGAGGGAAATGCTCTTACTGCTTTCTGCTTAGAAAGGAATTGTCCAAAGAATTTTCCTGCTCCTTTATCCAATCTTTCCGAATTAAAAACATTCCTACCTCTAAAGGCTCTGATGTACTAGAGTTTTTTTGTTGTTGTTATATATATTTTTATTTATAGACTTTACTTTTTAGAGCACTTTTAAAAAGGTTCACAGCAAACTGAGCAGGAAATGCAGCGTCCCCACAGACCCCCTCCTACCTCACCCCAGCCTCTCTTGCTAGCCAGGCACATTGGTTACAATCTGCACTCTCTTTAAAACTGAGGTTCAGGGGCACCTGGGTGGCTTACTTGGTTAGGCATGTGACTCTCAGTTTCCGCTCAGGTCATGATCTTGCTTTTTCGTGGGTTTGAGCCCCACTTTGGGTTCTGTGCTGGCAGCGCGGAACCTGCTTGGGATTTTCTGACTCACTCTCTCTACCCCTCTCCTACTCATGCTGTCTCTGTCTCTCTCAAAATAAATAAATAAACTTAAAAAAAAAAAGCATGTTAAAAACTAAGGTTTGCTCTAATCCGATGATAAAAGCTTTCAAAATTTCTGGAATTTTTAAAAAACTCAATCTCCTGATACTTTGTTAGTTTCAAGCAATAGAATGAATGCCTCTTCATCTTTATAATTTTTGTAATTTTGAGGAACTGGGGCAGGTGGGCAGGAAGGACTTTCTTCACACCCTCCATCTCAAGTCAGGCTCCTAGAGAGTTAGTTCTACCATGATTTTTAAAAAATGGGGTAGAGGGCAGCTGGGTGGTTCAGTGGGTTAAGACTCTTGATTTTGGCTCCAGTGATGACCTCACACTTTGTGAGATCCAGCCCTGAGCCTGCTTGGGATTTGTTTCCTTTCTTTCTGCTCCTCCCCTGCTTTCTCTCTCTCTCTCTAAATGAATGAATGAATGAATGAATGAATAAACAAACAAGTTTGTTTGTTTATTCATTCATTTATTTATTTAGAGACAGAATGAGCTCGAGAGACAGACAGACAGACAGACAGAGAATCCCAAGCAGGCTTCACACTATTAGCACAGAGCCCCATGCAGGGCTGGAACTCACAAACCATGAGATCATGACCTGAGCTGTAATCAAGAGTGGGGCACTTAATCGACTGAGCCACCTACACGCCCCTCAAAGTAAACAAATAAACTTTAAAAAATTGGGCAGGGGGGCAGGGAGGAATTAACTTCCACTGACTGTTATTGTAAGCCATACCAATGATCTTCTAATTTTAGCTCAATAATTCTTCTAAATTCTAAAAGGTAAGCAAATTATTCTTAACTAAATATCCAACATTAAAAAAAAAAGTAATCTCTAGGCCCAATGTGGCTTGACCCAGAGATCAAGAGTCGCATGCTCTACCAACTGAGCCACCAGGCACCCCTAAATATTCAACCTTTTCAATAAATAATATATATTAACTTATGTGTGGTAAAGTAGGATGGCTCTATTTTTATGAGTCCCTTCTGCAATGTACTATATTTTTGATTGTTGAATTTATGATATATTTGATTTATATAGTAAATTAAAATTACTTATCAATACTATACATTTAAGCAATCTTATAGAAAAAAACCCACAAACCGCATTAGATTCTATTTCTGTTACTCTGTATTCACTTTTAATCTGTCAGTATATATGAACATATATGGCATAGTTCTAATATTTTATGCATACTATTTCTATTACTGTTTTGTTACCCAACACATATGCATGTCTACTTATATTTACAAGTCTACAAAATGTCATTTTTCCTACCCATGTAATTATTAAACAGAATGGAATCATCATGTTTGCTGACATCTTGTTAGTATTAAGCATATTTTTTATTGTGTGGAAGAGTATGAATACCATCAAGCAGCTTTCTAAAACACTTAACCCAGCCCCACCAAACACTGGGTTCAAAATTTTAATTAGTTTGGAAGTTTTTAAATTGACACTTTTTTTTTTTTTTTTTGACATTTGTGACCACATTTTCCCACGTAATGACTTCCTATCTGTATTCTCACATGTATGATAGTGTTTGTGGTAGGTTGTTTTTGCCTGATCTGTCTGGAACAACCAAACGGTCCCATACTTCTTATTTGACACTCCTCCCACTGAGCGGGAACAGCTCTGCTTCTCCTCTACATTTTGAGTGGCCTTGTAATTCTGGCGGAAATGACACTGTGTGACCTCCAAGGCTGTAGCATGTTTGGGTTCAAGAGAAGTGTATCAAAAGATACACCTTGTCTTAAAACTCAGCCACCTACCTGTGAGGAAGCCCCAGCAGCCTATAACGCAGCCCATGTGGAGCCAAACAGAGGGCTTCAACCCATAGTCTTGGCTGAGGTTCAGTTACACAGCCAGCCCCAACTTGCCAGCCATGTGAGTGAGTCATGTTTACGCACTAGCACCAGACTAGTCACTCTTGCTAATGCTGTTGGCAAACAGGAATATGACACCCCTGCTGAGTTCTGCCCAAATTAAAGATTTATGAGCAACATCAATAATTGTTTTGTTTCAAACCACAAGATTTGGGGCTGGCTTGTTACCCAGCAACAGATAATTGATACAGTGTGCATGAACCATGTATCGAGGGCAATTTGGAATGTTGACATGCACAGGCATACCTGGGGGTGGGGGTACTGAGGGTTGGGTTCCAGACCACAGCAATAAAGTGAAAGCAATACAGTGAGTCAAACGAATTTTTTTTTGTTTCCTAGTGCATGTAAAAGTTTTGCTTACACTGTACTGTAGTCTATCAGTAGCAGTGCAATAGCATTATGTCAAATAGAAATGCGTACTTTAAAAATATTTTATTTTTATCGCTTCTCGGCCTTTTGGCTAAGATCAAGTGTAAAAATACTTTATTTTTAAACAATGCTAACGATCATTTGAGCTTTCAGCAAGTCACCATAATAAGCTCACAGGTCACCAGGACAAATACAGTAATAATGAAAACAATTGAAACATCGTGAGAATTGCCAAAATGTGACACAGAGACATGATGTGAGCAAATGTTGGAAAATGGTGCTGCTAGACTTGTTGACACAGGGTTGTCACAAACCTTCGATTTGTAAAAAAAAGTATTATCTGTGAAGTACAAGAAAGAGAAGCACAATAAAACGAGGTATTCCTGTATTTGTCTAATTCTTTATTTGGAATAACCACCTTTTTTTTTTTTTTAAATCAGAGAGAAATACAGAGAGGTGAGAGGCAGTATATCATAAAGTATAAGGGCACTCTGGAATTAGACTGCTTAGGGTCAAATCCTGGCTCTGTCGATCACCAGCAAATTATCAACAGATACCTTGTCATCTGTTAAATGGAGCTGATAACGACAACCATTTCAAGAAGTATTATGAGGATTAAATGAGTTAATGTATGTGAAATACTTAGCCCAGTGCATAGCCAACAGTAAATCCTGTTTTAAGCGTTAGCCATTCCTAACAGTTACATATTTTCACATATAACTCTATTCTGTTGCTTTTTTAAGAATTGCATTGTGACATACACATTTTCTTTACCTTTTTTTTACACTTGTCTTTACTTTTATACTTAGTATCAGCCAGGATTTTTGCTAGTGTAATAACAGAAAACTCAATAAAAACTGAATTAAGAAGGAAATAGTTTAATTAACTTGCTAAGAGGTCTTAGTTGGACAAGATCTACAGTTGACCAGTGTATCATTTCAACGATGCCATCAAAGATACAGATTCTATCCAGCTCTTAGATTTGCTAATATTGGCAACAAAGTGGCTAGGTAATTCCAAGCATCATATCCAGGTATGGCAAATCCAGAAGTAGGCAGGCCATCTCCTCTCTTGATTATATCATGGGAGCAAGAAAGGTTTTCTTCACAGACTTACATTCGTTGCCAAAAATTGTGCATGTACCCAATTCAGAAACAAACCCCTTGCTATATATCATTGGAGTGGAAAGAATGTTGGACCATCAACCACAATGTTTACTGAACTTTCTAGCATATGCAACTTCTTTTTGGTAAAATATAGTCTGTTTCACCAGTAGTTCTGATTTCTTCTCTGACTCAGGTATTTAAGAGAGTGTTCTATGCTTTCCAGATGGCTGGTGACTTAAAAAAAATAATTTTTGGTATTGTAGATGAAATTACATGTAGAATTATGGTCTTTTGTTTATTATGCATCTTTGAATCTCAAGGAGAAAGTCTATTTTTTTTTTCTTTCCATGTCTGTTAATTCTACTCTATTTCATTGTTCAGCTATGTAATTAGTTGTTTAATTGATCTGCCATTTTGATAGTGGGACTTTAAAGTCTTCAATTATGAATATATTCCTGTTTACTTCTTCTTGTATTTCTGCATTAGCTTTTGTTTTAGGTATTTGTTTGCTTTATTTCTTAAAGACAGATTTAATGTTGCTATTTTATGTGTTAATATAGTTTTTACTATCACATAGCAATCTTGTTTCTCACTTGTACTATTTGTTTCAAATCTGTTTTACCTAACACCATAATAGAAACTCTGCCTCTGCTTCTCTCTCTCTTCCAATTTTCTTTCCCTAATTTATTTTTGTTTTGTTCCTAGACAAACATGTTGAAACTCAGACCATCTCTAAATAGCTGTCTTATCTCTCATTTTGATAATGATGCCAATAACAACTTTTAGCTTAGAAAATCACAAAAATATCTATTGATTATATTTTTTATGCCTATTCTAATTTCCTGGAACTTTGAGAGCCTATGAGTCCCTGAAATTTGCATGTTTAAATAAACTTAACTTTTACAAACTAGTTTGTACTTCATTATGGAGTATCATCAACATCATTATGGTTAATACTATATTTTCTGATAATGAAGGTATTTAGTTGGATGTAAAGATACAACTTCAAACTTTGGCAATCAGTAATGCCATGAAGGTTATTTTATCATCCAGTTTTCTATTCAATAGTATTTTGAGGGCACCACAATTTTATATGGAATTCTCTCTAAACAACTGCAGACTTTTAAATTGTTCTCTAAGTAGTCCCATAAGGACTCTTAGAAGAGTTTGGGTATTGTGTATTACTATGTACGTGAGAGAGAATGGAGCACATGTCTGTAGCTGAGAAAAGACCCCAAAGATATCAGGTCCTAGAGCCTATAAATATTAACTTATTTTGAAAAAAGTCTTTGCATATGTGATTAGATTAAGGATCTTGAGACAGGGAGATTGTCTGGTGGGCCCTAAATGTCATCACAAGTGTCCTTATAAGAGACAGGCAGAGAGTGATTTTACACACACACACACACACACACACACACGCACACACACACATAATGGGGAGGACTGAGAGGAGGAGGAGGAGGAGAAGAAGAAGAAGAAGAAGAAGAAGAAGAAGAAGAAGGAGAAGAAAAGGGGGAGGAGGAGGAGGAGGGGGAAGAAGGAACAGAGGAAGATTTGAAGATGCTGGCCTTGAAGATTTGAATGACGAGGCCACAAGCCGAGGGAATTTCAGCAGCTACCAGAAGCTGGAAGAAGCAATGGATGGATTCTCCCCAAAGCCTCTGGAGGTAGCAAGTCACTGCCAACACCTGATTTCAGTCTAGTGATATTGGTTTAGGACTTTTGGCCTCCAGATTTCTGACAGAATAAATTTCTGTTGTTTTAAGCCATCAAGTTTGTGATAATTTGTCAGGGCAGCCATAGGAAATGAATACAATGCCAATCGATAATATATTTTCAGATATCAGAAAATAATTTTAGTAGTGTCCTATGCAATGACAGCAGGCTTCCAGGATAATGTAGTAAGAGCCAACCTTGGTATCCAATATGAAACCAGAAGGCTGTATGGAAATGACCCCCTGGTAAAGTAAGTTGCCTTCAGACCCAGGAGACTATTCTGCTAGGTTCCTCAATAGAATCAGCTTTAATTATCTAGTTAAGGAGAATATGGAAACACTCTAGCTTCAACAAAACCGAGTTATACAAAACACCCTGCCTATAAAATGCCAACTGAATGAAATGTACAAGTGGAATGCAGCTATACAGGTAAGGCATATCCTTTCTCTGCTGACAGAGATTCCCGTTTGACAGTATGTCTTTGTATTTGGGTTACTTTAGAACCAGCTGGGTTGGGGGGGGGGTGCCCACAGGCACTGGAGATAGATGCAAGGCTTTCTCTGTTTCTCCACCACTTTTTTTTTTTTTTTTTTTTTAAGCTTCCTTTCTTGGTCTTGCTTTGTTTTTAAAACCAGGAAAGCAGCCTGCATTCCCAAGGTCATTAGCTCCTCTCCTGTCTCTTCTTTTCAGGACCATGTTGTTTTGTTTTGTTTTTCCTTAACCTAGGAAAAAATGCAACCACAAATGTAATGTTTATCTTTCAAAATAGCAGCTGAAAAAGGCACAGGATGTGTGAGACTAAAAACGCTCTTTTGGTTTCCTCTCCTTTTTTTGTGTGACTTTCCTCAGGTTCCTCCCAGAGGGAGCCTGCTGTAAGTAACATTTTTCTGTTTGGCTTATGGGGAAAAGTTCCCCCAGGGAGAGTGGCATCACCTCAGGAACATAACCTGGTGTACTCTGTGCCATTAGGCACAGGCTTAACTGCACTTCAGTGATGATTCTGCACCGTGTTGTCTTCCTCATTATGTCATGACTCCAAGTGGATTAGTCTTCAGTCTCTCCTCAGTTTGGAAATAATCATGGGTCGTGGATCCCAGTGCTACTGAAATATTGACTTTTCTTGGGAACTCTGTAAGAAAAACTTCTTGGAAATCTATCTTCCACCAACTTAGCTGTTTGCTTTCTTTTTGGGTGCATTCCATCAGACAACAGGATTTAGTTGTTCAAATTCTTGCCTCACAGAACTACTTGTTCTTAATGACATGTGTCCTTTCTTCCACTTCTCATTTCTTACACCCTCTTTGCTCAATTCTCTCTTCCTTTATTTCTACATCTTGGCATGGTCTTCTACAATCATCCACCTATTTGCTATTGACTAGGGGCCTTTCTCACCCCCATTATTTTGGATGTGACTTTTATAAAGTATATAGGAACCGTGGCAAGCGTTTTTCAAAAAACTGAATTGAATTGCTCTGATTACATGCCATTAAGGCTCCTTATCTGCAGTACACATATGTTTGTTTCTGTTACATGCACTCTAACCCTTCATAAAATTAACTCTGGTGTCTCAGAATGATGGCCATGTTATTTGTTGGTGATGTCTAGAACACAAAGTTTTATTATGCCTCCAAAGTATCGTCTTTCTCTTTGCAGAATGTAATAAATTCACTTACAGAAAGAAATGAGTTTCAAAGCTTAAAAGTTCACTAATGCAAAGAAAGGCAAAACTGGGTATGGTGTATCTGGAGAAGCATGCTCCATGGGTAGTTTGACCCATAGCACTGAAAGATGAGGCATTAAAAGAGTCACGACCAAATGGTCCCCATCTGAGTAGTGCATAGCCACATTGAGGTAGCACCCCTCCTTTTATCTTTTTTTTTTTAACTAGGCTCCATTTCCATCATGGGGCTTGAACACAAGACCCTGGGATCGAGTCCCATGCCCTACTGAGTGAGCCAGTCAGGTGCCCCTATTGCCCCTCCTTTTGGTGACTTAAGGAGCTTTAACTGAGACTATACTACCTTAGGAAAGTTCCTAAGTGTATGGGCATTTCTAGAATGACTAGAAATTTTTGTTTCTTTTCTATTGATTGGAGGTTTATTTGCCCTTCTACACTGTTTTGTTCTTTCAGGGAATGTCTTACTGCGTCTGTTCCTTCCGTTCTTATATGCCTAAAAAACTGGCCCTGAGTGAGTACTTAGAAAGGAGAAGAGATCCTCTCTTTTTATTTCTTAGCAGTTTTCACTGAGGAAACCAAAGGCAGACCACTTCCTTGGTACGTCTTTTAGTATCTTATCAGATTTCCTTTTATTATATTTTTTCTCTCTGTGTGGTCTCTTAACACAAATGGTAGTTAAATGTGCTATTTCTGGCTTAGGTCAGGTATTTTCTCACAGTGTATTTGTATTTTATAGGCCTTTTATGCAGTGTGATCAATCAGCCCCAAGCATATCCTAAGGAGAAACTTCTGCGTTGAGTATACCTCACATGGCTGAATTTCCCCTGGCCTTCAAATTTGTATATCCTGGGGGCGCCTGGGTGACTGAGTCGGTTAAGTGTCCAATTTTGGCTCAGGTCATGATTTTGCAGTCTGTGAGTTCAAGCCCCACATCGGGCTGTGTGCTGACAGCTCGGAGCCTGGAGCCTGTTTCAGATTCTGTGTCTCCCTCTCTCTCTGCCCCTCCCCCATGCATGCTCTGTCTCTCTCTCCCTCTCTCTCTCAAAAGTAAACTTAAAAAAAATTTTTTTTATATCCTGAATCAGCTCTTATTTTATCTGTCTGAAACATCCTTTAAGGGAAATTACGAAAATAAAAAAAAGGTTTTTACATAAATATTTGGGTCTAGGTTCTTCCGAGTTTTAATAAATCAAACCTTTGTCTCTCTTTGCTTAAAATAAGCCGAAGGAGAAGGAGATGAAAGATAACACAGAAACCGCCTCTTTAGATGCTGTCTGCCTCAAAGTACAAACAATTTTTCTCTTGGGTTTAAGTCCTCTCTGTTATGCAATGATTCGAAGCATAACAGAAGAAAGTGGATTATACCAGATTGAAAGTAAAAATCCAAGTAGGTTTCTCCAGCTCTGGTGGGCCTATTTGCATTTCCCATATTCTTTTTCAGGTTAGTTAAAGTGGTCCGGGACCCAGGCAGATGTGTCCAATATGGACTGGGGAATCAATAACGCCTTTTGTATCTGAGTGCTTTGTAGGGAGTAGTCTGTAACAGGCAGGCTCTTAAGCACATTTCTTTAAGACCTCTTTTTTTTGTCCCTGGTGTGGGTTACACAGCACAATGTATTTCTTACATTTTTTATGTCACCTGGAGCTCCTTTCATTATAAGCTCTCAATTTCCTTTACCATTATCACCTTACTAAAGAGATAAATATTTGCAACAGTTTTCATCATCAAAACAATCTTAACATTTTTTTTTAAATAGAAAGTATGGGGGCAGAAGAAGAAACCAGCTTATTTCACCAGCCCAAGGATCTTGCAATTATCACCAAATTTAAGAAACACAGTTCCTCAAGTATATGCCCTACCTAGGAGTGCAGTAGCATGGAGACTGATCTAGGTAACATAGGTCAACAATGTCAGTTGGTTCTAAGGGTTTCTTTGTCAATAACTCATTGTGAGATCTTTCCTAGGTCTTTGTGTCTATTAAGAGTGAGGAATGCAGGGGACAGTTTTAGGCAGGCATAGACTGTCATGTTGCTCTAGGACATGATATCTGAGTAAATAGGAAATAGACTTCTCATCAATATCTATGGCTGAAAGCCATCTAGACTGGAACCTACCTAAGAGTCATGAAGACTAAGTGTGGCAAAAAGCTCTTCCTGTTTTTGTGCTGCTAATTATGCTGCTTTATGAATGATTTTGTTGTTGTTGTTGTTTAGTAACTATTGGCAGATGCAGTGTATCTTGGGGTTCCAAGGTGGAAAGGTCACTTTAGTGATCTTTGACCACAGTTTCACTGACCACAGTTCTGCAGGAGACCAAAATCATTCAAGTTTTTCTTTGATTTTTGAATATTTTGCTTAATGATCATAAGAAAGTAATTTTGTGGTGGCTTTTAAAAATAAGTCTGTCTAAATAAGTGTGACCTTCCCATTAGCTTGAATTGCAATCTGTTCTTGGACTAGGCAGAAAAAGAACTATCAGAACTTCTTGAAGTCTTTTTTCCAGGACTTTGATTCTATTAGCTAGAACACTGTTTGAACACAAGGCAAAGTCCTTTAGCTGTTCAGTCTGAAAACATGAAACTTCACATTTATGGTTTTCAGAAATTTGAGTGTCCCAAGCCAGCCATGTTTGTTTTGTGATTTCCTGCCCAGTGCACTTTTCCTATTTTGACTTAATCAAAACAATTTTTTAATGTTTATTAATTTTTTTTTGAGAGAGAGAGCGCAGGTGGGGGTGGGGGGGTGCAGAGAGAGAGGGAAACACAGAATCCGAAGCAGGCTGCAGGCTCTGTATTGTCAGCCTAGAGCCCAATGTGGGGCTCAAACTCACGAACCGCGAGATCACGACCTGAGCCAAAGTCAGATGCTCAATGACTGAGCCACCCAGAGACCCCCTGATTTAAATTTAAATTGCACATATATTTTTTTAAAAATTGCACATATATCTTAGATGTAATTAATGAGTAGGTATGAAATATAAGATATAATATACAAGCATATTTAGAGATGTGGAATATCAAACCCTGATTAGACTATCTCACCCATTCTCATACAGGTTCTAGACAAAAGAGTTTTTAAAATTATTTAGCAGTTAAGTTTACAAAATACCTCTGGGAGATAATGTATGTTATCATATGTTCCACCAATGAGTGCAGCTACACTTTAAACTATTTTCAGAGTTAGGATTAAGTAATATTATTTTCTATATTTCATGAGAGTGTCACAATGTTAAATAATTTACCAGAATTCACATAAAGTTAGCATTGTTTTTGTCTCCACTGTGGGGAAAAGGTTAAAAAACAAGAAAAAATTTTTAGGGATTGCAGGGGGCCTTTTAATTAGATCCTAGGGTGATTAATACATTTTTTAAAAAATCAGTGTTTTTTGTTTTGTTTTTAGAGAGACAGAGAACTTGAGTGGGGAAGAGAGGTAATATTAAGCAGGCTCCACGGTCAGCTCGCTGCAGGGCTTGATCCCATGACCCTGGGATCATGACCTAAGCCAAAATCAAGTTGGACACTCAACTGATGAGGCCACCTAGGCACCCCTAAAAATCAGTGTTAAATGGAATCTGCCTTCAGGTGCTTTTTACGTGTGTCCTATTATATGTACCAGGTTTATCTCATTTTAGGAAAGTGCACAAAAAAGATGGAATTAATGGTCTGAAAATTTAGTCAAGCATCTAAGAAACCCACTGAAAGAAATTTCGTAGTACTAACTTCAGATTCCTTTTCTGTTATAATAAAATGGCATTAAAAATGGCAAACTATTGCTTTCTCTGTATTAATTAAAATAATAATTTTGATAAAGATAGAAGGAAGGCAAATTCCTGTACCGAAAGCCAGCCAGAATAGAGTGACAGAGCGCTGGGGATATAAGTCTGGCTTGGTGACAGAGGGCCTCAAAATTTAAATTATATACATACACACATTGTGTGCATAGCAGGGGGCTGTGAATCATATATGTAGTCATGACAGAGAAATATCAGTGCCTCCTCCCACAATTCATGTTGCCAAAATAATGATTATGATAGTAGCAACACTCTCTTTGCCTTCTTGGATGAAGCCCAGTATGACACTTGGTAAGATTTAACTGGAGTAGGGTAGGCTTTTTATGATATTTGGCCAGGCTTTGTGCATATGTCTTTTACTTGACTTAAACACACACATGCTCTCTATTATAAATTATCAATAATATTGGGGTTTACAGTATCCCTTCTTTGAACATAAATAAAATAGCCCTATGACCCAGCAATTGCATTACTAGGTAGTTATCCAAAGGATACAAAAATGGTGATTCAAAGGAGCACAAGCACCCCAATGTTTATAGCGGCATTATCAACAATAGCCAAGTTATGGAAAGAGCCCAAATGTACAATAACTGATGTGGTATCTATATACAATGGAATATTATTTGGAGATCAAAAATAATGAAATTTTGCCATTTGCAACAACGTGGATGGAACTAGAGTGTATTATGCTAAACAAAATAAGTCAGAGAAAGATAAAAATCATATGATTTCACTCATATGTGGAATTTAAGAAACAAAACAGATGAACCTAGGGGAAAGGAAGGAAAAATAAGATTAAACCAGAGAGGGAGGCAAACCATAAAAGACTGTTAAATACAGAGAACATACTGAGGGTTGCTGGAGGGCTGTTGGGTGGGGGGATGGGCTAAATGGGTGATAGGGATTAAGGAGGGCACTTGTTGGGATGAGCACTGGGTGATACATGGCAGTGATGAATCACTAAGTTCTATTCCTGAAATCATTATTACACTATATGTTAACTAACTTGGATTTAAATACAATTAAAAAATTAAAAAGAAAAGAGTATTAGAAACTTATCTAATTTATCCTCATCAAATAAATAAAGGAAGGAAGGAAGGAAGGAAGGAAGGAAGGAAGGAAGGAAGCTTTCAATGGCCTGGAAACTTCCTTCTTTCTTATTCACCCAGAATGCCAATCAATCTTCACAGAGCAATCTTTTTGTTTTGTTTTGTTTTGAACAGGCTATTTGCAAAAACTCTCAGCAGTTTTCTCAGAAAAAAAATTCCACACTACTCATTTTAACACGACATGGAGATTTATAGCTCCATCCTGCCTATCCTGCTGTTATGCCCCACATTACTCTGCATGTACCTGCTGGAGGCCTCTCACTCAGCCCTCTCGCGCAGTGGTCTTGGTGTCCTTGTTCATGCCATTTCCTTCACTCAGGCTTTTCTTCCTCCTCCTTTCTCTGCATCCAAATCTTTTCCATTCCTCTAACTAAAATCCTGTCCCCTCTATGAAACTTCACCAGGCCACTCCAGGTCATTCTGGACCTCAATGTCATACTTTGAACAGTTGACTTATTCGAGTATTACTGGTAAAATATGAGGCATGGTGAAGTTTAAGCAAGACTAGGGCTCATGTTGTTTGAGTGGATTCTGACCATTGGACCCATCTCTGTGCCTCTCTTCTATTTCTCACTCTATCTCTATCTCTGTCTCTCTCTCACTCTTTTTTGTTTTTCTCATCTTTTCTCTCTTTTTTTCTCTCTCTCTCTTTTAAAGGTGAAGGGACATACTCCAAATGTGGAGGTACTTGGAAAGCCATGCTTTGAAGGGGGAAGCTAATAGATGGTAACTGGAGGACTGGAGCATCCAGTGTGGGGGCATATCCAGTCATTCCACCATCAACACAACACAATCCCAAATGCCAAGAGAGCTTCATTTATTGTTAGGACAATTCCCAAAGGCATATTACAGCCTGAGATTCTGAGAGGAAAAAAAACAAAGCCCTGAAAAACTAATTCAGTTCATCAAAGAAAATAATGACATGATATAAAATAAAATAACTGAAAAACATATATGGTATTGAGGTAGGGAGGTGATAAGAAATATAAACTTGGGAGGTAAGACATTTAGAAACAATAAAAGATATTTAAAGTTATGGAGAGAAGAGCAGTGCCTGCTTAAATCTGAAGAGAAGTAAGTTGAAGCCTTAGCATTGCCTGGAAGAAATACATTTTTTTAAAAAATTTTTTTATTTGAGAGAGAGAGAGAGAGAGAGAGAGCACCCTTAAGTGGGGGAAGGGAGCAGAGAGAGAAAGAAAGAGAATCTTAAGCAGACTTCACACTCTGCATAGAGCCAGATCCCACAACACTGGGATCATGACCTGAGCAGAAAATAAGAGTTGGAAGTTCAACCAACTGAACTACCCAGGCACCCCTGGAAGAAATATTTCTTAAATAAAAGTTGAGACAAAGCCACAAAAGATGCCCAGCCAAGCCACACACTGGGTTAAGAGAGAAGATATCAAAAGCACATTTCAAAGGGCATACTGAGTAATGTTGTTTCACTAGGGGCCCCAAATTTGCAAAAATTTCCAATCCTCTTGCTAAATCTGAAAGAGAATGAATTAAAAGCATGGAGATGTAAAAAACCTAAAAAACGAAAATCCTTATCCAAGCATTTAGATTTATAAATCTAAATGATCTAAGATTCTTAAATACTTTTTAAAAAAAATGTTTATTTTTTTAGACAGAGGGAGAGACAGAGAGAGAGAGAGTGCGTGAGCAGGGAAGGGACAGAGAGGGAGAGAGAATCCCAAGCAGACTCCTTGCTGTCAGCACAGAGCCAAAGGAGGAGCTGGATCCCAGGAAACAGTGAGGTCATGACCTGAGCCCAAGATCAAGAGTCTGATACTTAACCAACTGAGCCACCCAGGTAGCCCTGATCTAAGATTCTTGAATTAAGTTCTCTATGTTTTGTTTTCCCTGATGGTCTTTTTTTTTTTTTTTAAGGTTTTATTTTAAATAATCTTCACTCCCAATGTGGGGCTTGAACTCACAACCCTGAGATCAAGAGTCTCATACCCTATGGAATGAGACTGCCAGGCATCCTGTCTTCCTCCCTGGTTAAATAGAAAAACAAACACCAACATCAAGAAGAAATTTAAAGCAAGGATCACTTTTAAAATAGAGTTTCCTTACTCTCTCAAAATTAATGTGAAAAAGGAAAACAAAGGTCTTAGTTAATGGTTACTTACCATTATGTTTTTAGCTTTCTTTTGTTGAGTCATCAACTATTCTCCTCCCCCACTCCTTAGATTCCAGGGTCAACAGGCAACCTTTTATTAAATCATGGGACTGTGTTTGCTATGTTTGGTCTTGATCCAGCTTTTTTATTATCTGTGCTGTTGTTGTGCACTACACTGTTTTGTAGACACATCAGATAAAATGGGGAAACAAAACCGGGAGACTATTCCCAGACTATTTGCCAACTGATTTTAGACTGTTGCTGGGTGCTGGTATGCAAAATAATAAATAGTCTTTTATTCCTAAGTCTTGTAGAATAGAAATGGGGGGGGGGGGTTGTTAATTTCCGATTCTGTCAAATGCCTTCATTCTTCCTTTGCCTCAGTTTCCTAATTTAATAGTGTCCAGAATTTTTTCTTTTCTTCCCTAATTCTATGTAATGCAAATGCCTTCAATATTTTTCCATCATCCCATCATAACAAAAAGAGAAGCAGGAAGGATATATGTATAATCATTTATAATCCTCCAGATCTTGTTCTGGAATTCCTTAGTTTTCAATGGTAGTGTCTCAGGAAATCTATGAAACTATGCCAGTAGTTCACAAAGTAAACCTCACAGGGTTGATCCCTCATCAAGTGAGGGTCAGGGAGTATCAGTAAGGTGCGGCAAGACATATGGCTAGCTGGGATCAGAACTCACCAGAACTGGAATTCAACTCTTGGCCATTCTCAACTGAACTCTCAATTTTCAGTGGAATTTCAGAATGCCTAAGCAGACTTAGGGTCTGGATTGGGTTTCTGAGTCCAGTATGACCTTTGGAAACATGGTCTGAAAGATTTGACAATCTTGGGTTGTTTCACAGGGATTTTGGGGTCTGATTCTACCGAGTCTGGGACCTAACCTCATTCTGGAGCAGAGCCACATTCCCAAGGACCTCGGCCTCAACCTACTTCCTTCACAGTTGACCGAGGTCAGAGTTGACACAGCTGAAACATTCTACACTGTATCCACCTTTCTGGTGGAACAAGGACAGAGTGGGGGTGGAAGAGTACAAGATCAACCATTTGTTCAAAGAGCTACACAATCATTAACCCAGGTAACAGTGCAGGCCAGTATCCTCTCTCACATTAGTTATAAGAAGAATCTTTTCAAAATATAATTTTGCCTTACCCTGATTATTATTTTTAATTTTGCAGAAAATTACTAAAGACTCATCATTGAGTACCTTGCCTTTGAATCACAAATCATCCGGTGTGCACGTGGGTTTTGTTCAAATCTGCACCAGAGTGGAACATTTTGTTTTAGGAATGTGAGAAGTACGAAATACAAATCTGCCAAGAGTCTTCCTCCAAAGTGCTCTGGGATTAGGCAGGGTAGGTTTTGACCTTCCAAGGGAGGGGGTGAAGACATGGCAAGTCTGAGTCCGGTAACGCCCTTGGGTGAGGTCCCAGGAAGATAAAAGTAGTCAGATCACAAGGATAGATTGTATTAAACATTTCTGCCCTCCACTGGGCCAGTTCCATAATATAGAGAGGAAACGGAGGTGTGGACGCCCAAAACTTCCAGTCTTTGGACTTGCGGTGGGGGCAGCGAGCAGGAAAGGGCCTGCCTGCTACTGCCTGAGGTGAAGCCACTGTGCGCGGCGAACCCAGCAAAGTTCACCTGACTTCGTTACAAACCTGCAACATTGAGCCCGGAGGTAAACTGGGTGTAAAAGAACTCAGAACCGGAAAATCCAGGCCCGCACCCAACGAGCGCCCGTCCCCGCTCCCCGCCAACCGGCAGGATCCTGCGTGGGACCTAGGGCGGGGGCAGAGTCTGGCGCGGCGCCCGGCCCCGCCCCTCCCGCCTGCGGTCCCGCCCCTCCCGTCCTCCCCGCTCCAACCCCGCCCCCGGGGGTGCGAGCCGTCTCCGCCCTCGCCCGGGAGCTGTGAGGCTGCGGGAGCGCTGCAGCAGTAGCCGCCTCAGCAGCCGCGGAGCCGCTCGCTTCACCTCCGTCGTCGCTGAGCCGCTCCCGGCCGAGGAGGCTGCAGCCGAAGCCAGGAGCCCTCAGCCCTCGCCTCGAGCTCGCCGCCGCCCTCCGAGGGCGCCCCAGGCCGCGCCATGGTGAAGGTGACGTTCAACTCGGCTCTGGCCCAGAAGGAGGCCAAGAAGGACGATCCCAAGTGCGGCGAGGAGGCACTCATCATCCCCCCCGACGCCGTCGCGGTGGACTGCAAGGTCCGAGGGCCGGGGAGGTCGAGGGACTGGGAGCTCGGCCCGGCCCGCAGGGCTACGCGGGCCCCGGGGCGGCTTTGCGGTGGCGCGGGGGTGAGGGCGAGGGTCCCCGGGAGGGTCTCCGGGCTCTCCTTCTTCTGAGGCTGCTCCCCCTTGCGTGTCCGGCCGCAGCTTCTCCTTTGTAAGAAAGTGCGTGTGCAGGAATCGGTGCTTAACACGGGATCGGGGGCTTGCGAGGCCTGGAGAGAGGGATCGAAGAATTGTGCCGAGTTCACGGTCGTTGTGCAGTCGGGGGAAGGTGCGTTGGGTCGTGACTGGGTTCGTTCCACCTGGAGACCGGCGGCGACATGCAAAACAACAAAAACAACCACAGAGTTTGGCACTTCCTCCCAGTGTAAATAATGTGCCTAAAATGGCTGACATCATTACAAGCCTAAACCTCTGTTGCTTCCTACTTTCGTTTCCAGGCTGAACAGCACTTGGACTAAGTCCAGCTGCTGTAAGTCTCTTAATTTTAAAAGCATTTTCTTTACTTCCTTTTTCCACGGCCCTTCGGTATTGGCAGGTGAACTTCACTTTGGGGTCTGGAGAGGGGGGGCTGAGGAACGGGTGACGGAAGGAAGCGAAATGACGATCTTTTCAGAGTAGCCTTTGGCTACTGATTTTATAGTTAAAACAAATATTCCCGGTAAAGATCCGTAATTACTGTGTACATGTTAGTGTCAAACCGACAACTGGTTTTTCAATTATATAAGCGTCTTTATGAGGACCCCTTACGATAAGTGAAACTAAACGGGAGAAACTTGTCCAAGTCCCTTATAAAATTCTCCTTTATTTCGCAAACTCCCCCTTTTAGTCCTAATTAAAAATCAGGAGTGGGACCATAATTGTGGTAGCTTTTAGCGGCTTACAATAATAAATCATTTAGAATACGATTGTAATTGTCTCAAGTTAAAAAGGAAAGACTCCTAGCCTATTTTCTACGAGATCTTCGGGCTGCAAAAATTCAGTCCTCTAGAAATTAGCTGTAGAAGTTATTTATGCTGCACAACTTACTTTTTCCTTAGCATTTTTCAAGACGTGTTATCAGTAGGGCACACTTAGTTTTTACTTAAAATACAATAATTGTGTGCCGGTGTGAGTAATAAGTTATTTTTTTTATATGGTTTAGTGAAAGTTACTATTGAAAAATATGGCACTGACATACTATAAAAAATTTGAGATTGTGTGAAGCTGGATGTGCCTGTACTTATTTTTTGGGAATGTTCTAGTTAAAAACAAAAACATCAGGGGTTGATTTTTAAATGACTGCCTTGCCTTGAAATAGGAACAGTGAACTGATTCCCTAAAAGGATTAAGAGTTTTGGTATTGGTATTGTTTTTCTGAATCCATTGCAAACAGTCTTGGTCTTAAAAGAAAATGTTTGGAATGCACAGAGGATAATTCCAGTGGCAAATTATTATCCTAGCTCTGTGTTTATTTAACATTCATTGCACCTAAAATAGATTGTCAAGTGCCCTGTCATAACAGTCACAGTCTCAGATACATATAGAGATTTTAATCGTATTATGTATCTTTTAAAAAATCCTATAAATAAATATAATTCCTCCCGTTTAAAAAAAGGGAGGGAGAAAGCATCAGATGATGTCACTTCAGAGAGCTTTTCTCTGTTTCTCTGTACTGAAGAAGATTTGAAACTCTGGATGAACGACAGAATTAATTTGCTAGGCAGCTTTAAATCTGACTTTTAACATTTTCTGTCATTTCTGAAATGTTAACTTTGTTTTCAGATTTTCAGAATTTCTCGCAGTTTCACCATAGGCTAATTTTGTTTTCCCAGCAGTTGTGAAAAAGTAGCCATTGGTAGCTCTGTGCTTTGTTTTCTATTTTCTTTTTCTATTTGCTTTCTATTTTCTTAGATCCTATATCTAAATAAAAATACTTGAACTAAGCTGTGAGGGCCAGAGTATTCCTTTGTAACCACACAGCAGTCATGGATGAATAGGCAGATAAAAAAATGACTAATTCTTTTTCTAGCAATAAGCTCAAAGACTTCTTTTCTTCAGTGAGTGACAAAATATTGCTCTACATTAAAAGTAGAACCCGTATAATCAGTCACTTAACGGTAAATGAAGACTTTGCTTAGTAATAGACGTTGTGAAAGAACTTCTGATCTGCATCTTAGCTTGGGCTGTGATTACATAATGTGCTCTAGCTCCTTGGGGTGACTTTACCAGTAACCACTGGTTTGACTGCCCAGATTCTGCACCGAATCAGCCTTCCTTTTTTCCCCCTGGGGCATTTCCTTGCCTGCCTGGTTGGTTGAGAGAATCAAGTAAAGCTAATTATGGACCAGAACTCCTGAACAAGACATTTTTAATACCTTTAAACCCTCCTGGACCTCAATGTCCAAAAGACATTTGTTTCTCAAAATGTACAGTTAAGGGTCACCTGCCCTGATGTCATTTTGGATTCTGGTTAAAAAATGCAGATTCTATTGGTTAGAATCTACCAAAGAATTCTGATCTCTACCATCAAGAATTCTGATCACTCCAGCCATCTGTCTTATGTAACACACATTCCAGTACTTTAATGTTGCTTCTGTCTTTTGCTGTTTCTTTAGCTCTTATTGCAGGTTCCATTGCCCCATTTTTCAGTCTTGTCTTTGCAGTAGCTGTCAACTCCCAACAGCCATGTCTCTTGATTATCTCAACTAGCTCGCTATTTACTATTCTTAATGTTTATTTATTTTTGACAGAGAGAGAGAGAGAGAGAGAGCGCGCGAGCGAGCGAGCATGAGCGGGGGAGGGGCAGAGAGAGAGGGAGACACAGAATCTGAAGCAGGCTCCAGGCTCTGAGCTGTCAGCACAGAGCCCAACGCGGGGCTCGAACCCACGGGCCACGAGATCATGACCTGAACTGAAGTCAGATGCTCAGCCAACGGAGCCACCCAGGCGCCCCTATTTACTATTCTTTCACTACATTTTCCCTTTAATTTTTCACCTTCCTCTGCCTGTCCCAACTGTCACAAAGCTCAGAGATAAAGATACAGAAATAGCAGAGTATGACCTCTGTTCTGTGTAACAGGTGAATTTGAAATCCCATGCATGTTTTATGTTAGGTGCCCCAATTCATTCACTTACATTTGTGTCTATAACTTTGAGCCTTGGAAAACTGTTATATATTTGCAGATATGAAAGAAAATACTTAATGTACTGAGTCAGAAGTCCCAGTTTTGTCTTTACATAACTGAGCTTGGGCTTAAGTTTTTCATTTTCTTTATCTGTTTGATGAGCGGGTACAGCCACATGGTCTATAAGGAGTCTTCCAGTTTTACAATTTGATGAAGATGTTAGGATTACATAATTATATTTGGCAGGAATTAAGTTGTTTTAATTGTGAAAAATAACAACTAGCTCCTCACCCTAACCAGACCGTGCCCTTTCTTCTTCCCCATGTTTAGCATGTTACATTCCTTCTTCGTATTAAGTACCAGTGGGTCAAAGAGAAAAGAAATGGACCAAGGTTTTATGTAATAAACCAATTTTTTATTTTGGGTTACCTCACCAAGAGAGTGCACCCACATGAGCAAGGGAGGGGGCAGAGGGAGAGAGAGAGAGAGAGAGAGAGAGAGAGCGAGGGAGGGAGAATCTTAAGCAGGCTCACTCTCAGCTTAGAGCCGGATGCTGGGCTCAATCCTAGGACGCTGTGATCATGACCTGAGCAGAAATCAAGAGTCAGACACTCAACCAACTCAGCCACCCAGGTGCCCTTTGGGTTCCCTCATTTTAGAGCAGTAGTTGGCAACAGCTTTTTTGGTAATGCCTAATTATGAAACACCTTTCCCAATATCAAAACTCAGAAAGCTTAAATTTGCTTCATAGGTATTCCTGCCGCTGTACTGCTGAAAAATAGCATTGCCTCTCTTCTGCCCTGCATTGTAGTTGTAGACGCAAAAGGGGAGAAAAGGAAACTGCTTGTGTGGGAGAGAAGATGGGGCAGGATGGAAGTGGGAGAAAAAGTACAGAACCACTACCCCAGTTAAGTTCTGAGTTACCCATTACAGAGTGGCCATTTGGACTTAGTTCTTTACACTTTCTGGTGTTTCCTGTTTGCATAAATAGGACTAATGGGCTCAGTAATTTAGCTTTGTGGTGGTGGTGGTGGTTGGTTTTTGTTTTTTTGGTGTGGATGAAGGGGAAGGAGGAACATAAAATATATGACATTTACTGAAATGTGTTGACCTTTAAAGAAGAGATTGGGAGCTTGGTTGTTTTTAAAGAATCTACATATCATTACCTAGTTGTGTAATTTAGTGCTTGTAAACAGTGGCCAGTAAAAAATTTATAGTCCTTAACATTTTGGTTCTCCAAGAGGGTATTTATCGATAGTTGAAGTGTGAGGGTTTAATATTGGGAGATAAATTAAGTGTCCCCTGTGCATACCACATGACTTGGCAGGACCTGACCCCTCCTTCCACATGCCTCTGGGGTTGCTGCTGCTACTGCAGAGGGTGGACAGGGTTGCATATTGTGCATTTGGAGGACAAATAACCTGCCTGGGGTCTTCACAGTGTCACCTTAAACATATTTTGTCTGTACTAAACAAAAGCAAGTGTATCATCCCTAGCAAAATAAGCACATCAGATGTTGTAGAATTCAGCTCTGCCATATAAGTGAATATAAGTGTTTTTTTTAACCAGAAATATCTTTTAGAACTCATGGCACAGGCTTAATTATAGTTGATTTAGAATTTAACTTACAAAGTTTTCATTATATATTACTAAAGCTTGATGTGCTTTAAACTAAATGTTCATTGAAAAATGTAGTAAGTAGTAATTCTGGGACATTTTATTTCTCCTTTTCTATCATATCATAACTTAATATCTAGAGTGCCTATTTAAAGGCATTTTCTTTTTCCAAAAGGAAATACTTTCTGAATTCATATTACAACTAAAGCTACTTGGACTGCTTTGTATATCATAGTGTCAATAGAGGAAGATCCAGAAAATATTTATGTCTTTTCAAATACAGAATCGGTGAATTCATCCTCTTAAACCTTTTAGGTAAACTGTAGGTACCTTTTAGGTAAACTTGGCAATTCTTATTAGAGCTTAGACTGAGGAGTTAAGGAATTTGCCATCAAAAGGCTTTTTCAGGTCATAATTCCTGCCTGTTTTAATACAGGATTTGACAGTTCTGAGTTTCTCAGGTGGTTTTTGTCCAAATGATATAGAAAACAGTCACACTGGAACTAGGTTTTCAAGAAGCTTATGTGCAGAGTTATTTCCTGGCTCTCTTATTTTCTTTGCACAAAACTTAACAATGAATGTCTTTTACAGGGTAGATGGCTAAAAGTTTAGAAATTTTAGTACAGATATGACCCAAAGAACATCATTAAAAAATCATTTAGTTGTGATTATCCCCTTTAATTAGTATTTATGATACATATTCTTAATAGCTTTAAAGATATCTACAATATAATCCTCTTTTATGTGTTACCAGCAAGTGAATGAACAAAATTATTTTAAACAGTTGAAGATTTTTTTTTAAGCTCTTTAATTGATTTGAGGGGAAAAACAATTTTATGAAGTATTTCTATAATTCTGTCACTTGGGGAAAAATCAGGAAAGAATGAACATAGGCTTTATTCTTATGCAGAAGAATTTTAATCTTGAGTTATAGAAATGAAAAAAGTATTCTTTTTTATATGATAAGAAGGATATTCTGATTTTTCACTTAATGTATTATCTTTTAATGTTGATAAGGTTCCCACAGTAATTATAGGACTTAGATCTAGTGTGTGTGTGTGTGTGTGTGTGTGTGTGTGTGTGTATGTATTAGAAGAGAAATTAATGTTGAAATAAAATTTGTGTAAATGCCTGAACATTTTCAAGTTAAATATCTAGGAACTTTATTTGAAAATTGACACTAATTATGGTGTTAGATGTTGGAGATTTAAAAATATTTGCATAAACCTTTTTGGCATAGTTGAATTTCATACTTTAGGAAATGAAGTCTTGATGGGTTTTTGTATATTTGAAAGTTTGTTTTAATGCCAACATTATTATTATTTTCTATTTAAGAGAGAACTCTCATGGGTATATGTGCATGTGGGCTCAAGTGGGAGAGGGGCAGGGCAGAAAGAGAGAGTGTGAGATAGAATCTCAAACAGGCTCCGAGCTGTCAGCCCGATTGGGGCTCTGTCTCAGGAATACTGAGATCATGACCGGAGGTGAAATCAAAGAGTCAGACTTTAACCAACTGAGCCATCCAGACAACCCCTGGCCAAAATTATTTTTAAAAGTTTGTCTGTTTCCCAAAACACCTAAGTGGCTTAGTCAGTTAAGTGTCCGACTTTGGCTCAGGTCATGATCTCACAGTTCCAGGGTTCAAGCCCTTATGGGGCTCTCTGCTGTCAGTGTGGAGCTTGCTTCAGATCTCTGTCTCCCTGTCTCTGCCCCTTCCCTGCTGTCTGTCTGTCTGTCTCTCTCAAAAATAAACATTTAAAAAAAATTTGTCTGTTTTGCAGAACATATTAAGATTAAAGCCTAAATCTTGAATTGTTTACTCTGCTTTTTTTTTTTTTTTTTAATTTTTTCAACGTTTTTTATTTATTTTTGGGACAGAGAGAGACAGAGCATGAATGGGGGAGGGGCAGAGAGAGAGGGAGACACAGAATCGGAAACAGGCTCCAGGCTCCGAGCGGTCAGCCCAGAGTCTGACGCAGGGCTCGAACTCACGGACCGCGAGATCGTGACCTGGCTGAAGTCGGATGCTTAACCGACTGCGCCACCCAGGCGCCCCTACTCTGCTTTAAATATGATTATTATGTTTAAAATTATTTAATACAAAGCCCCCAAAAGGTGAGTTGCATTGTTAAATAAATTAGTTGGATCACTGTAGTGTCCAAAAGAAGACCCAGCTTTGTGTTGGGAAAAATGATTTCCAGAGTCCGTCTGTCTGCGTCTGCATTTCTTAAAATTCATTTTCTCAGCCAACCTTTTAGTATTTCTGTTCTGCTATATACACTCTTCTATCAGTTTTTATCTTTTATTTTGTAGCTTTCGTCTTCAATTTATTTTTTCCTTGCTTTCATCTTAGTGCCAAGAACATTTCCCAAGCGAGACACCAGTATTAGCCCGGACAATGATAGACTCTTTAAGCAGAGATCGCAAACTCAACGCCTCCTGGGCCCAAGCAGATAAATTAGTGAAGCTGGGCTTTTTACCTATTAAACAAGTTAGAATATTCTTCATTTTCATTTAAAAAAAAAAAAAAAAGGATCCAGTGTTGTTTGATTCTCCAGTTTTTAAAGGCAAGGTAGAATCAGGGTTTTTATTTGAAACCTGAGTTTTAAATATTAACAACTAATTAATACAGGAATTTCAGGCAAGAATTGACAGCTTGACATGGGCCACTGTTTTAGTCTCCTTTATAGTAGAGAGCAGGGCTGGCAAATTATGGCCCATGTGTTCAAATGTGGCCTGCTGCCTGTTTTCATATGGCCCATGAGCTAGGAATTATTTTCACATTTTTAAATGGTTGAGGGGAAAATCAACCAGTTGCTCCCTTTTGCCCCAGTATCCTCACTCAGTAAAGGGGTACAGATCAGGAAGCCGTTGAGTCTAGTAACTGAGAACTCAGACTAGGCAGTTCTACTTTAGGATTTAAGTCCTATCTCTACTAGCCCTTACTGTGATACTCAGCTCTCTATGTCTCATTTTCTTCTTCTGCAAAATGGGGAGTATGATAATCTGTAAAAAGTTTATCACTGTGCCTGGAATAGAGTGAGAGTAAGACTCCATAGACATTAGCTGCTGTTATTACTACTACCATTACTGTCACTTATAACTACAGCTGTCACAGGGTTTGGCATTCCTCAGATTATTAAATAGCTATGTGATGTGAGACCAGATGTAGCATCTGTCTAGTTTTCCTGTTTGCTTTGATTCCACTTTGCACATGTTACTTGTTTAAGGAAAGTTACCTTAAAGATTTCTAGAAGTAAGATTTAAAGATAGAAGTAAAGTGAACGAAGCAGGGCAGTTACTAATTTCGGTTTTGTTTTGTTTTTTTATAGACCAGTGCCCCACACCTAAAGCCATTTTCAGATAGGGTGAGATCCTACTGGCAAATGTTAATGTTGTAATCTGGATCTGGTAACTTGCACAAGTCAGGAAACCTCCCCAAGACTCAGTTCCCTCGTTAGTAGGATAGTGTGGTGACACTGGCCTTCTAGAGAATTGTTGGGATGAAATTAACAATACCTGCTACATAGAAACTTAAGTGTTAAGGCATTTCCTTCATCCCTATCTATTAAAATAAAGACCCACTTTTCTTCCTCATCATTCTTGTTCTGGAACATTACTTCTTGTGTTTACTGTTATTGTTTATCTCTATGTCACATGTCAGTTACATAACAATATTGTTATTAAATCATGCTCTCCAAGGATTCTGATGAGGATTCCTTTCTATAACATAAAACCCTTAGCCTTCAGTAGTTGTATTCATTTTCCTGCGAAAGTGGGTATTTTCCATCACATAAAGGATGTTAATAGAGTTTTATAAATTTAATTTTGGGTTTTACCAAGTAATACTTTATTTTAAAATGCAAATAATCCTGCCCTATCACAGAGGAACCCACTTTTTAAAAATCACACTATAATTATATTCATTACAATGCAAATTTTGAGTGTACAGTTATGTAACTTTAAACATACGCACCTGAATAACAACCCAATCAAGGTAGAATGTTGCTGTCAACTCACAAAGTTCCCATGTCCTTGTAGAGTCTCCTCCTCTCCCCTTAGAGGCAACCACTATTCTAATTTCTATCTTTGAAGATTAATTTGAGGCAATTGGGTTCACTCTGGCTTCTTACGGTCTTTTGTTATCAGAGTGGCCACTAGGCTACACTCTGCCTTTCTGAAAATTAGAAAAGGCTGCCCTCTGCGGTTTTGGTGAGCAGAGCACAGACTGGATTCTGGCTTCACTGATCTCCTTGGCCCTGTATCCTTGTACTCAGAACAATCTGCCCAGCCGTATACGATGATCCTAGCTCCGTGTTTCTATAAATTAGTGGTTCTCAAACTTTCTGGTCTCAGGACCCTTTTGTACTCTTAAAAATTGTTGAGGCTCCCAAAGAGTTTTTGATTAATGCAGTTTATATCTATTGATATTTACTATATTAGAAATTACAACAATATTATCAACTTAAAATAACAATAATAAACCTATAAAACATTACCATAAATGACAATTTTATGAATACTGAACTTTTCCAAATAACCAGAAAAACTTTTTAAATTTATATTCAAGTCAGTTAGCTGGTTACAGTGTAAACTGGTTATAGTGTAAAATAACCAGAAATTTTTAAGAAGGGTAACACTTTTACATTTTTTCAATACTCTACTGAATAGCTTAGTAGAAGACTATTAATAATAGCTGATTCTCACATCAGCTTTTGTGGTCAGCTTATTGTGCTATCACACATTCAGCTTCTGGAAAAGTTGACTATACACTAGTCAGAGAGTGAGAATGAAAAAAAAAAACAGTGTCTTAGTTTTTTTATGAGAATAGTTTTGACCTTGTGGAACCCCTAAAAGTGTCCCTGGACCACATTTGGAAAACTACTCTTCATATTTGCTTATGCTGCTGTTCATAGTTTTTGTTTTGTTTGTATTTTTTGCAGTTTTAGCTTATCACCTACTGGCTTCCTTATATGGAAAGTGAATATTTAGCCTTTTCTATATATTAACATATTACAAACATAGTCTATTCTTAAGGTATAGTTATAGTAATTTCTGGTTAAATTGATATTCTTTCCTTTTATTGTAATTGACATAAACATCATTTACACCTGAGTAGTATAGCTTTATTCTATTTCTTTTCTCATACAAAACCTTTTTATTATCCCTAGAGTTTAAAAAAATGTTTATTTTTGAGAGAGAGACAGCGAGAAAGACAGAGCATGAGTGCGGAAGGGGCAGAGAGAGAGGGAGACACAGAATCTGAAGCAGGCTCCAGACTCTGAGCTGTTAACACAGAGCCCAATGCGGGGCTAGAACTCATGAACTGCGGGATTGTGACCTAAGCTGAAGTCAGGCACTTAACCAACTGAGCCACCCAGGCACCCCATTTTTCTTAGATTTAATCATTGTTTCTTGGGCCAAGGAGAGTTGCTTAATTTTCTATGTATTTATTGTTAATTCATCTTCAGACTCTGACAGCAGGTCCTGCCTGTCTGTATTTACAGACTTACTAGGTAACTCATCGAGTTTTCTGTTTTTCTTGGTGGTATTCCACTTGTCATTCTTCACTTTTGCCATCCCCACTGGTTGTACTCTAAGCATGTTGCTATACAGATGTCCAAGAGTAATTATTATCTTAGAATTGAATTGCCTTTGTCTTTATTCTGTGTTGGATCTGCAGTTGTATGAATCTGAGAAAAAGTGTCTGAAATCAGTTTTTTAAAAAAACTTTGCTTGTCTGAGAATCTTTATCCTCACATTTAATTGACAATTGGTAATTTATTTGGGTATAAAAATCTAAGTTAGCAATTTTCTTTCACCATTTTGATGGCATTGATTCATTTAACTTCTGGACTGATGCCATTCTGATTCCTGGTTCCTTATACATGACCAATTTTTTTTTTCCCCTCTAGAAGTTTGGGATTTTTGTCTGTATGCTTTTGGCTTTCAAAATTTTTATTGACATAATTTGTTTAATGTCATTCATTTTCATTCTCTGGCTTACAGTTTATTAATTTGCTTATCCCTTTATTATTACTCTGTTGAGCTTTCAGGAAGAAGTAAACATGACTATTTAACTGTAAATCAATAATAGGACTTTTAACTCTGCTGTCTTGGTAGCTTTTTAAAGATTAAAAATGGATTTTATGGTAATAATAGCTAATAATGGAAACCATTATTATCTGCATTATTATCAGCACTATTTTTTAAAGTAATCTTTACACCTAACATAGAGCTCAAACTCATGACCTCCAGGTCAAGAGTCCCATGCTTTTCTGACTGAGCCAGTCAGGTGCCCCATATTAGCATTAGTTTTAAGGTCAGACAGGATGGCCTAGAAAGATAGATGAGGCATCTTCTGGTTTCCCTCTATAAAGTTCTAAAACTGTCTCCTTCATGAGTTATTTTAGAGATAACTCACTCCCTACCAGCTTTCTGGTTTTGCTTTGTGGCTTTATTACTCTACTTAGGTTCCATTTTTTAAAAAAAAAAAAATTTATTTATTTTTGAGAGAGAGAGAGGGAGACAGAGAATCCCAAGCAGGCTCTGCACTGTGAGCACAGAGCCTGATATGGGGCTCAAACTCATGAACCATAAGATCACAACCTGAGCCAAAACTAAACGACAGATGCTTAACCAGCTGAGCCACCCAGGTGCCTCAGGTTTCATTTTTATAATTAATATCTTGCCTTTTCTATTTACTTTGAAATGTCTATATGCTGGTAAGCCTGACTTATTTTCCTTTGTTGTTTTTGCTTTGTGTGCATAGGATTTTAATACTTTCTGTTACTGTCCTTTGTAATTTGATGAGCGACAGAAAAAGCGTATTAATTTTCAACATAATAAATACAATACTACTGTTATAATAGTTAACACATAGTGCTTAATATGAGTGTGCCTCAGTTCAAATAAAATTATGATAGCAGAATTCTGAAGAAACTCAGGCTAAGTCATTTCTGATTGGATATGAGGATTATCCAATTATTACCTGGTGTCACTTCACTTATTATCAGTGTATTTGCGTAAGCTATTTAGTCAGGTGGTTTACCTAATAGCCCCATGCTTTTCCTTCCCTAAGATGTACATGGAGTGAGATGATATTCAGGCCTTACTAGTTCTGTGGTACTACACAAATAATTTCACTTAACTTCTCTGGGCCTCATTATATGTATCTGTAAAATGATGTGTTGGACTAAATGACCTTTCATGGTACCAGTAGATCTTTTCTTTCTGAAAACTGTACTGATCATGTTTTCAGAAGCATCTACTTCATGGCCAGACACTATTAGGAATTTAAAAATTACTAAGCATCCTAGCCTTCAAGAAAGCACCTAGTACAGCTGAGAGAGACCAACCAATTGTGTAAACCAAATTAGTAACAACCTATTTAAATGTTGCAAAAAACACACACCCCTGGACCCTAGAGCTAGGAGAGTGGTGGGATAAGGGAGCAAGATCAAATGTGAGTGACTACTGATGTATTGTGCGTGTATTTGGTGCTAGGCATAAGTTCAAAGCACTTTTTATGTGTTCATGCTAGACAAGTATCTCTCATCTCAAGAACTGGAATTTTTTTCCAGTAATTTTGTCTAACTTTAAAAATTCTAAACTTGGACAGAAGATTTAACTTTCTACATTTAAATTATTTGATGCTTTTAGAAAAATATAGTTGGAATTTGTTACCAAGAGTTCTGCATTTTAAATGGAATTACTCATATTTGAATATGAATATGAATTATCTTGTTGAATGACTTTGAAATCCAAGATTTTTACAAAAATGAGTCCAGAATGAGTTTGCTTCCCCCCACCCCCAATCTTGACACTTAATTTTATAATGAGTTATAGCAAGTAGAGCATTCCTGTCACACTTTTACTTTGAAGAAGACAGTTGGTATTCTTATTAGGAGCAATATGAACTCATAATTCAGCCAGTGGCAGAAGAACTCTATCTTGACCACTTTATCTGTCTCTGGGAAAGGCTATGATTAATAGTAAATAGCAGTTGTGGATAATGCTGTTGTTTACAAACGTCTGGTTGTTACTGTTAGTGTAGGCTTTTCTTTTGACTACTCAGTACCTTTTGATCTCACTTCATAAAATAGAAAATGCTCTTCAGTGGAGATTGAATAAACACTGAAGAATAATGAGTACCTTTAAAATATGTAAAAAAACTAAAAACAGAATAGAAAATGTTTAAGGTATGCCTATATTAATATTCTGCTTTGTGTTAGATACTCTGCTTGTCCTTAATGATATAAAGTGATTAAGTTGTGATCCAGCACTAAAAGCATTTTATAGCCAATTTTTTTTTTTAGTTCTGACCTATATATATATTTTTAACCCAGGCCTGTACCAGATTTCATAATTTTTTACAGTAGTTAAATTATTATAAAGTGGCTTAAATTTTTCATTTTTTTTTGTTTCTGTATTGCTGCTCATGTATTGTTCTAGGATTTATTCACAAAAAAAGACATTAATGAAAATCTGTTTTGTAGACATTGTAATTTTCTATTAATTTTGCACTTTTTAAACCTCTCTCTAGTTCAAGTACAAAATAATGCAGTAACTTTATTATCCTTCCAATGCCAAGCACTTAGAAAACTCTTCCTTTTTATGTGCCAGACACATTTGTCATGTGGACTTTATCATCATAGTTGAGATTATAGCAATCTTACTTGAAAAGTACGTGAAAAGCATAATTCAGATACTAATTTAAATGAACAAGACAAAATGCAAACAAATCTTTGATATTTTTATAGAATTTAGCTTCTTAGCCATAGATTTTGTGTTCTACATATAACAGACTATATATTTAGCAATAGTGCTATAAATAATGAGCAGACTGCTGGATCGTGTCTTTTTTTTTTTTTTTAAGTTTTATTTTATTTATTTAGAGGGAGAGAGAGGGCCAGCGGGGGAGGTGCAGAGAAAGAGGGAGTGAAAGAGAGTCCCAAGCAGACTCCCCACGTGGAGCCTAGGCAAGCCCAAGCAGAGCTCAGAACTCAGGAACCATGCTGAGATCATGACCTGAGCCAAAAACAAGGGTTGGCCACTCTACAAACTGAGCCACCCAGGTGCCCCGGATTGTGTCTTTTTGATTCTTTCATACGCAGGAAAGAAAACTAATGTAGGAGTCAGGTGAATAGAACATATACAAATAATAAATGAGTGGCACTGGTATTCTACACAGCAGTGATCTGTTGGAGCAATCACCTACATAACTTTTGTGGTTCTAAGAATATAGGTAGGAAAGCATTTTTGGAAAATGCTTTGTCATTTTAGAATTCTTGCTTGAGTAAGAAGCGATTTAATTTTCCCCTCTGGTACTGTAAAATCTTTTTCCAGTTGGCCTTTTCAGTACTGTTGTAGATTGCTTTGTATTGGCTTCAACCCCAGTGGATACTTGTTTCAGCTTAACCTTTCCTAGCTAAATTAGATGGTGGCAGGATAATAATAGCTATCATCAGTTGAGCACTTACTGTTTCCTACATACCAAGCTGTGATCTAAATGTTTCACATATATTTCCTCATTTAATCCCTACAACAACTCTGTGAGATAGGTGCTATTATTAATCCATGTTTATGATGACATAATTGATTCAGAGAAGTTAAACTTGTCCACCTGTTTCCCATTCTCCAAAATGCTGACATTTTTGTCTGCTGTCTTTTCATTTTTGTCTTCTCTTACAGGTTTATATCTTTTCCAGCTTCTTTAGTAATCATTTACTTGAGTCTGAGGAAAAAACCCTGTCCCTTTCCTTGCAAGTTGGGAAAGGAGAGGAATTTGAGTTTACTGGAGTATTATTTGCATACTGAGAATTCAGCCTTTTTAGGTATACAGTTGTGTTAATTTTGACAAATGTAGTTGTATAATCATCACAGTCAAGATGCAGAATAGTTTCCTTACCCCAAAATGTTCATACCGCTTTGTAATTCTTTCTCTCACTCCATTCCTATTTCCTCTTTCTGTAGTTTGCTTTTTCCAGAATATAGATGGTATTATACCTGTAAGTAGCCTTTTATCATTCTCATTGTCTTTATATTTTCTGGGAACTGGGTGTTGTCTAGAACAGATCTTTCATTCCTGTAGTTCTTGGTCCATGGTTTTATCTAGGCTTGTTCAGTTCCAGCTCTTCTCTGTTACCACTTTTGGTTTGCTGATACTATCCATATCCAGATTTATTGTTTATAGGAGAATTCCTGTTGTGTCATTTAAAGCATTGGGGTTTTTTGGTTTTGTTTTAAATTTTATTTTGTTTTAGAGAGAGACCGAGCAGGAGAGAGGGGCAGAGGGGTAGAGAGAGAGCGAGCCAGACTTGGGGCTTGATCCCACGACCCTGAAATTATGACCTGAGCTGAAATCGGGAGTTGGAAGCTTAACTGACTGAGCCACGTACGTGCCTCAAGCATTAAGTTTCTTTATTCACCATACTAATTCAGTCTGAGACTCAGAAGTCAAAATCCTTTATATAAGGAATGGTTTAGACTGGTTGTTTTATAAAAATTGGTTCTCAGAAGGAAGCACACCTAGTCAGAGTAGGAAATGAAGATCAAGGTTAAAAACTAAGCAACACGGTAGAAAAGAATATGGGATGTTGGCCTTCAACTGGGGAGAAAAATGATGAGAAGTTGAGAAAACTAGAACAATGAAGAGAAACTCATTTGTAAAAATTTGAATCATTAGATTCTTTTTAAAAATGTTGCCAGCTAATTCTGTATTTTGGAAAATAGAATATAGGCCAAACACATCCCTGGGCAGCTGGCCTGTGTAACTCTATATTTATCTATATTACTAAATGTGTTTTAAAAATGTACATGTTTCTAAGTAACCAGATCTATTTCTGCAGGTTCAGTAGTTCATGCTACTTTGAGTTGAATAAACTGTATTGATTCTTGTCCCTATTTGTCTCATTGTTATACTTAAAGCATTTTTATGCCTTTTTTCTTCTCCTTTTTCTTTTTCTTTCCTTTTGATTTTTCTTTTCTTTGCTTTCTATGGTAATATAATTTTTAACACTAGGAGATGTTTTCTTCTTTAGTATTCTGGTTCCTAAAGCTTTGTTATTGCATTTGCTATAATAAATTGCATAATAGTATAAGTGGGAGCTTTGGAAAAAATGTCTCTTCATTCATCCTATAAAGAAGTCTCAAATGGAAGTGCCTGAGGATGTGAGGGGATTCGTTAGTATAGGAACAGTATAAAAATTATATGAAAGCCCTTGTGTTTTGTCTGAGTTAAGTTGATAATGGAGGCACATTTACTGAAGCCTCTTAGGGAACTGACTGAGGTGACCTAATTCTTAACTAATTGAAGTACCAGAACAGAATTTACCCTTCATTTTGCATAAAATATAATTTGTTAAGTAATTTTACTTCATCATATGATGATAAGATTTATTTGAACCAGAAATTAGTTCAGTGAGAGAGCGAGAATGCTTCCAAAAACTGTCTTTCCATACTGCTGTGGAGGGGTGATTATAGGCCAGAGTGTGCTTCAGTGTCTTCATTTATAAACTGGGGTAAAAACTTGAGGTTTTAGGAAGATTAATGAGATGATAATTGTACAGCACCTATGGGAGCTCTTTTACCTCATCAGCATAATTTAAGGTGCACCAGTTTTATTGCAGTACAAGGGGAGGAAATGTCTCTAACTTGTTTTAAATTAGGCCAGGTAAACTTATATACCCTGGCAAGGAAGCCCTTGTTCATGGGTGTTTCCCCTTTTTTTGTTGATTTTGTTGTTGTTGTTGCTGTCCTTTAATTATGAAATAATCCAAGCATAGAAAATCAGAGAATGTGTAGTACCATTTGATATGTTTTTAAGTCTTAAATATCATACACTGGTAATATCCAACTTAACTTTTTTAAAAAATTGGGCATTATGTTTCTGAGATTTATCTCAAAATCAACTATGCTAGTTGATTTCATTTTAATTATTATTGTGTGACCCTAAATACTTTATTCTCCACTTGATGGACATGTAGGTTATTTCTAATGTTTTTCTTAATTGACCATTCTGCAGTAATCATTTTTAGACCTTTGTGTACATGTATAAAACTTCATCTAGGGCCATATTCCTAGGAATGGAATTGCTGGGTTAGAGGGTGTGTGTGTGTGTGTGTCTTCAATTTTATTAGATTCTGCCAAATTGTTCTCCAAGCAGTTGTACCTGCCAACTGTATGAACATTCTCAATTCCCATTACTCCACCCTTTTCCTAGCATTTGGAAAGCATTAGGCTTTCTCTATTGCCTTGTATTATAAGAACTTGTTTGATTTTTTTTTTTCTCTGCACTTTCCATATTGAAGTATAATTTGCATGCAATAAAATTTGCCCATTCTGTGTGTATAACTTGATTGAATTTATGGTAATTGCATAAAGTTGTATATCCCCCACCATCAAGATATGAAACATATCTGTTACCCTAAAAAATGTCCTTATATGCCTTCAATTTCCCTTCACCAACCCTTGGCCATGGCAACCACTGAGCTACTTTTTGTCACTTATATTTGCCTTTTTTAGAATTTCATAAAAAATGGAATCATGCAGTAAATAATCTTTTGTGTTGGATTTGTTTCACTTAGCATATTTTTGAGGTTCAATATGAAACATACCACAATTTATCTATTCCTCATTTAGTGGATATTTGTGTTGTTTCTAGTTTGGAGCTATTATGAATAATGATGGTATGACTAGTCACATATATAAATCTTTGACTCAGTTGATTTTTAATTACTGATGTTCAGCAGTTTTGCTGAACTTTAATTAGTTTGAATTATTTTTCTTTCTCAGATTTTCTGGACAGTGATATCATTTACACATAAGGATAGTTTTGCATCCTTTCTTTCTTTCTTTCTTTCTTTTTTTTTTTTTTTTTTAATGTTTATTTAGTTTTGAGAGACCTCAAGCAGGGGAGGGGCAGAGAGGGACAGAGGATCTGAAGTAGGCTCTGCGCTGACAGCAGGGAGCCCAATTTGGGGCTGGAACTCACGAATTGCATGATCCTGACCTGAGCTGAAGTCGGATGCTTAACTGACTGAGCCATCCGGGTGCCCTGATAGTTTTGCTTTCTTTTTTGTAATCTTTATATCTGTTCTTGTGCTTGTCCGTTGTGTACTAGGTAGGATGTGTAGTATAATGTTAAATGGAAACATTTGGTTTTAGTGAGCAGCCATTATAATTCCCTGACTTGAAATATGGTATAAGTCTGAAGTTTCACCATTAAATATGAGGTTTGCTATGGGTTTTTTATCATTAGCCTTATTTATGTTAAAGAGTTTTACCTCTTGGTGCACTTGGGTGGCTCAGTTGGTTAAGTGTCTGACTTTGGCTCAGGTCATGATCTCATGGCGTGTGAGTTTGAGCCCTGCATTGGCTCTGTGCTGACAGCTCAGAGCCTTGAAACTGCTTTGGATTCTGTGTCTCCCTCTCTCTCTCTGCCCCTCCCTTGCTTGTGCTCTGCGTCTCTCTCTCTGTCCCCCTTTCTTGCTTGCGTGCTCTCTCTCTCTCAAATAAACATTAAAAAAGAGTTTTACCTCTTTCTAGTTTGCAAAGAGATTTTATTATGAATAGGAGTTGGAGTTTGTCAAATGCATTTTTGACATATTTTGAGATGGTCATGGGGTTTTTCTTAAATTTCATATATGGGGCTTTGGGCTTTCTCTTTACAGTGTTAATTTAATCATTTAAATGCACTTTTAATGATCACTTAGATTAAAAACTTTTCTGTCTTCAGTATGTTTTAATCCTTTCTCCATAATTCAGATTGTAATATGGAATGTCATTTATCTGTCATGAATAATGTTAATTTTGACTGTAAATTGCTTAAGGTATGAGCCATGTCTTAATCACATTTGAATTTCCCACAGGATCTAGCACAGTACATTGCAAATAACAGGTCCCTAATAAATGTTGAACTGGGCTAAGTACTTAGGGCTGCTTTTCTTTGCTAAATAGCCACACTCTGTTATGTGTCATGAATTCTTATGTTGCCCCCACCCTTCATTATCATGCTGACTGCTGATGTAACTCTTATGGGTCATTAGAAAAGTAAATAACCAAGCTTTAAAAACAAATCTAAATTTCATTCACTCATCAAATATTTGTTGAGTGCCAACCAAGTACTAAACTTGGCTTGGAGCTACCAGTAATGCAAAATGAATATGAATGGATACTCACAAGAACCTTATAGCCTAGTAGGGAGAGAGAAGATCTGTATATGAATTATTCTAATGCAAGGTAGAAAATGATCACTAGAAAATAAAAGGAAAAAAAAAGATTAGATGGACTTTGAAGATCTGATAACTCTTCTAGGAAGTACATGACTGTGGTGCATGGACATGGATCTATAATTTGGCCAAAGACCCTTAGTTTCTGATTAAAAAAAATTTTTTTTTTAATGTTTATTTATTTTTGAGAGAGACAGAGAGCATGAGCGAGGGAGGGGCAGAGAGAGAAGGAGACATAGAATCTGAAGCAGGCCCCAGGCTCCGTGCTAAGCTGTCAGCACAGAGTCCAACATGTGGCTCAAACTCATGAGTGATGAGATTATGACCTGAGCCAAAGTTGGACCTTTAACCAACTGAGCCACCCAGGTGGTCCTCCATTCTTAGTTCTTGTACCTTCCCCACCATGTTGGATACTCAGCCATACCACATGTGGTCTTTGGAGATGCTGTGCATTCTGGCTCCATGATTTTATTCATTCTTTGCCCTAAATATAATGCCCTTTAACTCTGTCTTCCGCGTGGGTAATGAGCATTTGTCCTTCAACATTCCACTCTAGTATTCTCTCCTCTGGGAGCTCTACTCCAAACACTAGCATCCCTTTTTCTGTGTTCTCCATTTTTCTGTTAGAACCCATATCATGTTTATGTTCTCTTTGTATATTTATTTTCCAGGCTGATCTGAATGATCTCTTTCTTGGCAGAGGTTATTTACACCAGTGCCTAGTACAGTTCTTGGCACCTAGTAGACATTTATAATTTCTTAAAATTATTGTTTGCTGACCAGTTAAAAATGATATATCAAAAGGCCTAGAAATTTGTCATCAACTTGACATTTGGGGCTGCATATTCTTTTACAAGTGTCAGCCCATGCTCTTTGGGTATTCATTTATGTGCTACTAGAGAAGGGAGTCTGCCAAGCAGGGTGGATGTTGTACGCACATTTGACTGTCTCAGCAGCTGATACCAAATGTTTGGAAATGACTGTTGCCATCTGTCATTTTCATCCCCCCCACCCTGCTTCCACCTTAAAATTAATTATGCTAGGGACTGTTTATTGTCTCCTTACATATTTATATCAGACAGGGGCTCAAGCAAAATACTAGACTTTATCATTCAAGTTTTATAATACCTTATGACTCTGTGGAATTCTTAAAGCTTTCCGTTCACAGATGGAATATCTTCCATGATTTGATAAATTACTCTAGGCTTATTCTTTTTACACACTATTTTGTAGTGCACTTGTGTTAAGTATTTGTACAGTACTTGGACAAGTTCACCTACTACAGCAAAGCGTAACGCTCTCACAATGTTTGATCCAATCTTTATAAGGCATTTGTTCTATATTGTTAAATTCTGTTTAAAACCTCAGTTAACCTAGGCACACACTGTCTGGCTCTAAATTGTTCTTGGTTGACTGGGACGTCTGGGACTGGGCTTTTTCTCAGTAGTGTCATGTTGAAATTTCTCATCTTAGCATTGAAAACATAACCTTGACTTTCATTCTTTCTTGGTTGTATTCTTGCTTCAACCATATCTAGTATTGTTCATATAGTTTTTCTTCCTTTTTATTTATATTCCCTGTATTTATCTGCAGAGGTGTGGGTCAAGTCTACTTTCTCCCTTAAGCCATCCTATATTCAGTTTTCCAAGTAAAGATCAGAGTCATGTACTTGAGTGGCTGTACATACATACTACTAACTAGAACATCTTTTATTATGTTGGTTTCCAGTCAATTGGAGCTTTTCTTTTGCTGTCTGTACTATGTGTCTTGAGCCATGAGTTAGATAACACTAGCAACTAATCTCGTTTGTCACCTTTTTGACATTAACCTAGGTACAAATCAGAAATTAGCTGTAGATCTGTAGTGACAGAGTAGTGGAACTGAGTTAGAAGGGCAAAGGGAGTATTTAAAGGACTGGATATTGTGACCCCAGATGGCGTTCTAAGGCTAAATTATTTCCTTGAGTGGATCAAAATAAAAATTCTAACTAATTGTATGTCTCTTACCTTTGTAAGTTTTTCTCTGTTGAATCTTTCCTCATTTTTCTACTGCTTCTATCTTAAAAATGAAAACATTTGCCAAACGGGGATGTTTTTTAGAGTAGGGCAGTGGAATTATGGGATTATTTATGGATAAGTTTGTCTTATTTTTTAAGACTCCAGTTGTTTAAAGAATTTGTTTCATATTATTTGTTCTGTCCCTTATTTTCCTGTTACTTTTTCTTGTGTATTGTTAGGATTGCCTTTATACCTGGTGTGAACTATTAGCCATCTGTAGCAGGCTAATACATAATTTTATAGTATAATGTAATATACACCGAAGTTATAGTATAATGTAATATACACTGAAGGCTCAGTACCATAATACTTCATGACGAAGTTGTGTTGTAGCCTTTCCTGAATTTTTAAATGTTAGAAGATATTTTAATCACCAAAAGTTGTGCACAGACAATAGAAATTATAGACTATGTTATTGTTCTAGAGGTATGAGTAGCAGAGGTGTTGAGAATTAGAATAAAAACCCTCCCAAGAGACTGATGGCTCAGCTTGAGTGGCATTGTGGTGACTTCTGGCACCACAACCTAATAATTCCTGGGTTGATTTTGATTAAAGAACTGAGTCTTTATATCTTGGTTTATAAAATGATAATCCTTTTTAGACTTCTTTCGATCCTGACCTTTCTTTTTTTTTTTTTTTTTTTTTTCAACGTTTTTTTTTTTTTTTTTTGGACAGAGAGAGACAGAGCATGAACGGGGGAGGGGCAGAGAGAGAGGGAGACACAGAATCGGAAACAGGCTCCAGGCTCCGAGCCATCAGCCCAGAGCCTGACGCGGGGCTCGAACTCACGGACCGCGAGATCGTGACCTGGCTGAAGTCGGACGCTTAACCGACTGCGCCACCCAGGCGCCCCTCGATCCTGACCTTTCTATGATTCTCACTGGATATATGATACTGACCATTTTTGGTCTTTTTCATATTTTAGGACCCAGATGAAGTGGTACCAGTTGGCCAAAGAAGAGCCTGGTGTTGGTGCATGTGCTTTGGACTAGCATTTATGCTTGCAGGTGTCATTCTAGGAGGAGCATACCTGTACAAATATTTTGCACTTCAAGTAAGTGGAAAATGCTAAGGACTTTTTTGCCTTTCCTTCACATGTATTAGAAAATTGGCCCAAATTTGTTCTAAGCCTGCACTTTTTGTCTGTGGCCTTTAGCCAGAGTGGTGGTCCTACTTTAGAGTTGTGTGTAAAAATCTGAACGTAAGTTTGCTGAGCCTTTTGGAAAGTCACTAAAAGCAGAATAGTGTTTTGAAATGTTGCTGACTAAAGAGTATAGATTATTGGATGATTTTTCAAAATTGACTAACCTTCATTTTCCTACTATAATTAGTGGCTAAGGTATAATGTTATTAATTGCCAATTGAGTAAATACATCAGACAACATCACATGTTGTCTTGTTGATAGACTATAACTTGATACTCAGTTTGGACTCCCCTACAGTAGCCTTTGCTCCTGGGCACTGAATTCACTGGCACCACATCTCTCTGACTCTTTCCCAGTTTTTGGTTTCTCTTTAAGAATTGCGTGACTTCAGCAGTGATGTTGAAGTAATTTAGGATGAATGTTGTTTTATAACTTGAGAGTGTTTAATAGTAATCCTAGTGGGTTAAGACATGAGATTTTTCTTCTCATGATACTCATGATTCATGATCTGTGTTTTGTGATCTATTTCTCTTGGCAATAATTTCATAGGTTTATATTTTCTAACATTTTAAAATTTGGAGAAACTGTTGGCAAATAGATTTTATTAAAATAATGAACATTCTGCCATAGTATGTATACATTTCATGTTCATTTTCTATAATTTTCAAGAAAATTGCATGTTGGTAGACATTATTGAAATACTAGTCATCTTTTTCAATGCCGTTTTTTTTTTTTACAAGAATTATATTTGATGTAGAAAAAAACATTTTGCAATTACCTGTCCAGAGATATTTTTTTGCCTTAACATATTGCTTGTTACATGCTCCTACCTAGTCTTTATGTAGATTTTTTAAAAACAATCTTTATAGTGGTTTCTCTAATCTGTTAGGCTGCCTGTTATTTTCCACTTCATTGTAATACATTTTAAGAAAAAAATCACAACTACTTGTATTCCTGTAAAAATTACAGAAAAACGACTCCTTTTTTTGGCTAAAAGAAAAATCATTTAGTCAGTGAATCATATCAAAAAGTTTTAAAAGTATATTTCAGAAAAAAAACATTCATTTCTGAATATATTCTTTTATAAAAATAATGCCTACAGGTAGAAGTAGGCCTATGTGTTTCTTCAAATTTAATTGTCACCAGATGAATAATTGCTTTTATATTCTATTTTTGTCGACTATAAAAAGTAAAGGAAAAATCAGCTGCTTTTCTCCTTCTGAAACAATTTTTTTTTACAATACTTCAAATCCCTGTCTTAAAGAATGTGTTAACTGTGTAATTAAACTGTCTGACTTGTCATCTAAAAGTAAGAGTTTGCAAGCAAAATGCTATTTAGATAAGCGGTGGCAGCTTAAGTAATGCTTACATTTAAAAACCTATCTCCCTCTGAATTGCTGAAATAGTGTTTAAACTCTCTATAGCCAGATGACGTGTACTACTGTGGAATAAAGTATATCAAAGATGATGTCATCTTAAACGAGCCTTCTGCAGATGCCCCGGCTGCTCGCTACCAGACAATTGAGGAAAACATTAAGATCTTTGAGGAAGATGAGGTTGAATTCATCAGTGTGCCTGTCCCAGAATTTGCAGATAGTGATCCTGCCAACATTGTTCATGATTTTAACAAGGTGAGTCAGGTGTCTAGAACTGTAAAAAGAATGCACGTTCTTTAATTTGTGCTTTTTGCAGTTTTAATTTCAGTATTTTCTGATTTATTCTATTTAGAGTTTACTTTTTACTTAAAAAGAAAATGGACTTGGGTTTCTTCTTCCCTACAAAATGCCCTAACATTTGATGGGTTTCTTTATCTGAAGCCGACCCTCAATGGACTTGGCCTTCTTCCATGTTAACTTTTCTTCCCTTGGCTGTGTTTACCTTAAAGCCCACCTTATGGCTGCTTCTCCTTTGCTAGTAAATTGCTATTTCTTATGTGCTCTCATTTTCTTAGATAAGAGGTGATTCACGCTCCCATTTCTGTGTAGCATTTTCAAATATTAGTAATCTTAGTTCTGTATCATTTTATTAATCTATTTTTAAGTTCTCATTTTACATTTCCCCCTAGTTTTGAATATTGTTATGCAATACAAAAAAGGTGAAGTGAGAATACAGTGACTATCCCAGATCCTCCACCTATTTCCAAAATTTTATCACATTTTCTTAATTTCTTTTCTCACATTTGACACTTGACCCCTAGATACTTGAGCTGTTGTCTCTTGTACATAACGTCTACATAACCATATCATTTATTACCTCTAAGAAAGTGAACATGATAATATGGTATTATTTAATATCTAGTTAATAGTTATATTCCCCCAATAATTTTTTTCCCAAGAATTTTTTGTTTTCTTAAAAAATTTGGAAGTTTACCTATTATCTGTGGATTTTGCATCTCTGTATAGTTTGCCAGTTTGAACATTCAGGCATGTCACTGAATTGAGCTTTGCAAATATTTCATGCCTAATAAATACAACTGATAAGTGTTTATAAAGTAGTTTGAGAAATTACATATCTTCAAGGTAATAAGCCTATCCAAAGCAAATAGTAAATAATAACTAACACTGAGCTCGTAGAAATCAAAGTGTTTACATGATTTAATTGAACTCCTGTTAATCCTCAAAACCATCCCATGAGATAATCCTTCTCAACCACAGTCTCATCTGAACCACAAGAACACGGAAAACCATTTAATTGACTGTTATTTCAGTTTCTCTAAGGATGGTAGTAACTAGTACTATTCTAGATGCATAGGACAGAAGTTAATTCTTACATGTAATGGATGGATACCTTGGAGGGCATTGGGTTTACTACATGTGAGGAAACTGGTTATATCTCTTAATCAGATGATAAGGCTATTAATTTTAATAGTTTTTTGTTAATCACTTATAGAAACAAACCCCTGATAAGAATTTTGTTTACTAGTAGTGATAATTTTTCCTCTTTCAATACTACCTTCTGTTCCTATCCCACCAAATACTTCATTTGTTGAAATGCAAGTGATTTACACATTCTAAAGCCAACCCATTTTAATGGTACAAATTATTCTTAAAAATCAGTTGCTATGTTACAAATATTAATCTAATGAAAATTTATCTTTTTCTTTCCAGAAACTCACAGCCTATTTAGATCTTAATCTGGATAAGTGCTATGTGATTCCATTGAATACTTCCATTGTTATGCCACCCAGAAACCTACTGGAGTTACTTATTAATATAAAGGTATAAAATGTTCAGATATTTCTTATTAATAATGCTGTTATCTTAGAATTCATGGTTGAGATATTAACCCTGTAAGTGCCCATCTTACTGGAAATACAGCCAAGAATTTTATAAAGAGGAATTAAGATGTGTGGTTTTGGGTTTTTCCCTTTTTATATTTTGAAATAAAATATAATTTCTTAAATCATATCTTTGTTTTCCTTATGGGCCAGATAATCAGTAATAGACTTTTAGGAAGTACGATCTGTGTTGCAAACTATTCAACTCATAGACAATATGTAAGCAAATAGGCATGATTGTACTGCAATAAAACTTTATTTGTAGAAACAGATGGTGGGAAGTAGTTTGCCAACCTCTGTTGCACACATTTCCTCATCTGTTCAATGTATGTTTTGAGGTATTCATAGAATTTATTTTCCAAATGTAGGCTGGAACCTATTTGCCTCAGTCATATCTGATTCATGAACACATGGTTATCACCGATCGCATTGAAAACGTTGATCACCTGGGTTTCTTTATTTACCGACTGTGCCATGACAAGGAAACTTACAAACTGCAACGCAGAGAAACCATCAAAGGTAATACTTTTTACTGTTAAAGTGCTTGCAGCAAAGTTTGTTTTACTTCGTTGTGTTGAACCTAGATTTAGATGTAGGCTGATATTGTTATCATATGCTTCCACGAGTGAGAAAGTAAAACTATATTGTATCACTATATAGTATTTCTAAATTCCCAGAGAATCACCTAAATTCTAAATTCACTCTTCTCAGATAGAATAGGTGAATGTGAAATGTCAGTGCCTTGAGATGCTGTCAGCTCACGTTCCATGTAGTCACCCAGTCCAGCCTTCCATCCCACCACTTTGGTTCAGTGACATTGTGTGAGAGTTCTTATCCAGAAGGTCTCTAGAGGAGCTCTTCAGGTGTGTGCTCAGGGATCTGGATTCTAAACAGAGAGTTTGCCTTTTGGATCACGTTGAAGATAATCATAGTCAGGTTAGTTAGAAGGGAATTTGGCTAAAGAATTAAGAGCATTGACAGAAGTAATGTGGCTTTGCCAAATCATTTAGCCTTTTTTTTTTTAAACCTGAAAAACAAGAGTGACAGTATCTCCCCCTTTCCTTTCAAGATCTTTGTAAAAATAAAATGAAAGTACATGTGACAAAGCTGTAGAAAGTAAGAAGTGCCACTTGAATCACTGTGGTGTGATTTCTTTGGAATTGTGGCACCTAGTAAAAGTGCTTTCCTGGCTTTTTTGTTAGCACCTTAATAATGTTCTCTCACCTTGGATGATGAGTCACCTGAAACCTGCTTGATTTCTTACATTTTAAAATTATCTTTCTAGCTGATATTTTTTTTAAAAAGCCAGACTTACACGTATAATGAAATACACCCTCTTTAGTGTGCACTTCTGAGTTTCAACAAATCACTACCACAGTCAAGATATAGAACATTTCCACTACAAAGTCATAAATTTATATGCAGCATTATCATTGTTAATAAGATCTGTGAAGATACTTAGTTCAGACGAGAGAGGCAGATTATTTTCTCCAGTGTTAAAAAATCAAACCATAGAAGTTCATGGAATAGAGTATAATATTTCTGTATATGTAAATAATAACTATGAAGATTAATATGAATTACTAAAGAACCAGAAATTTAAAAACTTTTCCCTCCAAACAGGTATTCAGAAACGTGAAGTCAGCAATTGTGTTACAATTCGGCATTTTGAAAACAAATTTGCTGTGGAAACTGTAATTTGTCCTTGAACAGTCAAGAAAAACATGGGAGAAAAATTTAATATTGCATTATAACCCCACCCTTTGTATTTTGTGCAGTGATTATTTTTTAAGATCTTCTTTCATGTAAGTAGCAAACAGGGCTTCACTATCTTTTCATCTCATTAATTCAATTAAAACCATTACTTTAAAAAAATCTTTTCTTCTTTCCAAGTGTGGTGTCTGTCTTTTATCTTGAATTAGTAGTTGTATGAAGTCATAGATAATAATACACCATAGATCTTATGTGTTAGGAAGAATTTAAATTTCTTTAAATCATTTATCCAGATTTTTACGTTTGAATTATGCATTTTCCAGAGGAGGGGTTATCTAAAGAAAAATCATATATATGCATACGTAAGAATGGACCACAGTGACTTATTAGTAGTTGTTAGCTGCCCTGCTACTTAGTTTGTTAGAGCATTTGAGCACACATTTTAATTTTCCTCTAATTAAAATGTGCAGTATTTTCAGTGTCATATTTAACTATTTAGAGTATGATTTCCACCTTGATGTTTTAATATCCTAGACATCTGCTGTAATAATATTTTAGAAAATGTTTGGAATTTAAGAAATAACTTGTGTTACTAATTTGTATAACCCATATCTGTGCAATGGAATATAAATATCACAAAGTTGTTTGACTAAAAGACTGTGTGTTGTTTTTCCCCTATAACAAAACCAAAGAGTAATTTGGTTCTTTATATCTTAAGATAATCTATGTAAAAGAAGAAAGTATCTCTTAAAAATTCAGTTCGCTACATATAGTGGGTAAAAATACAGATTTTTAAAAAATAAAAACAAACTTTTAAACTAACTAAGGTACATTCTTTGTGGGTACTATTGAAGTAACGTCTAAGACTCAACCTTGAGCGATGTTGTGTAGTACATTTTAAACTAATGCTTTTGTAGTTAATGGAGGGCTATTATTAAACCTAAAGCTTCCAAGAAGCATAAAATATACTGCTTTTCTGTGAATGCTTCCCTCCCTCACAAATGGAGCATTTCGAGTTACAGAGGTGATTCTCTTCTATTTCCAAGGTTACTTCCTATCTGAAATAATTCAGAATCCATCACCATTTTAAATATCTAAGAGTAATTTCTCTGTAAATCCCTAAGAAAAAAATTTCAGTTCTGAATCTAGGATGTCAAAATTTTTAGTTTCACAGAAATCCATAAATGATCTGGTCTAGGAACCAGTTCTAGTCCAAAAAGATACCATTTGATTTTTGGCTCTTAGTTTTATTTCAGTAGTACTGTAGGAACTTTAGGCTGGCTAGTCAGATATGCAGAGATTGAGAATTTATTTTAGAAGAAAATATATTCTGATGAAATGAGAATTGTTTTTTTCCTACCTTCCAGGCTCTAAAATTTCATGTTTTTTAGGGAGCTATGAACATTTAAGAGCACATTATATTTTCATTCAGCAGATAACTTACTGGCATCTTTTAGTGCATCCGTAATGCACTAGCATTAAGTGTGAAAGATACATCTGTGAGGAACAACTGCTGCTTAGAGGAGGCTCTCAAGTCTAATGAAAGGAACTGGTGAATAGCTACCTAATTACAATACAGTTGTGATTGGTACTGTAATGGGGAAGAACAGGCCCAGGAACTTTGGGAGAATTCAGGAGAGACAATGAGATATTGGAGATGTGAAGTGCACTGCAAGGTCATGGAGGACCTTGTATGCCAGCTTGAGGACTTCCTTTAGTAGATCATGAACTGCTATCGAAGGTTTGTATTTTAGTTTCTGCTTTACCACCTATAAGAGTAATGCTGTATTAAGATAGATGAACTGCTTGTAACAGCCACCATCTGAATGGCTTCAGATAGTAGGAGTTTATAAGCTTTTATCCTACTCCATTGTGTCAGGCAGGCTCTAGGCTCCCAGGGACCCAGACTTCTCCATCTTGTAACAGTTCCAGCTTTGATTCCTCAAATTTCCCATGGAAGAACAGGAGTTAGAGTGGTAGATCCTGCAGGGTTATGGCTGGGCCTGACCAGTGGGCGTACACCATTTCTGCCTATTTCCATTTACTGGAGCCCAGCCATATGACCCCAGGCCAATGGTAAATAAGGTGGGGAAATGCAGTTATCCTGTGTGTAAAGAAAGAGAACCAAAATATCTTGCTTAACATACAGCATTTTTACCACCAGCGGACAATTCAAATGAATGAACAAATGAATGAAACAAAAATCACCAGAAAATAATGATCATCCATGGTTCCATCACACAGAAATAATCATAACAAGATTTTGAGTGTGTATGTTTAAAACTTGTGTTATCTTACTACAATAGCAACATGCTCTTGGTGGCTTTGGAAAATATATAAAAACACAAGGAAAATAGAAGTTGAATATTCCTCACCAAGAACTTACTGTTTTTTTGGTTATTTTGGTTATGTGTCTTTACTGTTTTACAGTCTTTTCCCTCCATTTATACGTTATAAACACTTTCCCCTATCATTCAAAATTATACATTTTAAAGGCTGAAATTACATTTATTGTAGATGTACCACAGTTTTTTAATGAGTTCTCTTTTATTGAACATTTTGGTAATTTATGACATTTTTGCCATTAAAAACACGGAGATGTGTTTCTTTTAATAAGCTTTTTATACACATATCCATGATTATTTCCATCTGTTCTTGAAATTATTTTTTTTTGCATTTGCTCTTCAAAAAATTGTTGAAGTAATAGATGCAAATAGAAATCAAATAGTATCAAAGGGAACTTAAAAAAAAGAAAGGCAGTCTCCTTTCTCCTTCCCTAAACCCACATCAGACTCTTAACTGTTAATTCTGATACTTTCTCCTTCTCATAATACTTAACAGTGTTTCTCATACTTACAATGCTATTTTAAGTATCTTTTTATGTTTTCCTCCCCAATCTATACTTTTTATTTCCTATTCTTGCCTTACTGCATTAATAAGGATTTCCAGGATGACATTGAGAAGAAGTGATGAGAGGCAACATCTTTGCTCTGTACCTGATAGTGGGAAGGCTTCTAGTTTGTCACCATTGAGTGTGATGTTAGCTGTAGGGTTTTTTGTAGACAGTCTTTATTAAGTTGAGGAAGTTCTTCTCTACTTCTGGTTTACTGAGAGTTTTTATCATGAATGGGTATTGGAGTTTGTCAGATGATTTTTCTCCATTTATTGATATGATCAATTATTGATAATATGGTTTTTCTTTTTGAGTCTGCTGAAGTGGTGGATTACATGAATTGAGTTTTGAATGCTAAACCAGCCTTGTACCTGGGATAATTCTCACTTGATCGTGGTGTATAATTCTTTTTATGCTTCTTTCAATTTGATTTGCTAATATTTTGTTGCATCTGTGTTCAAGGGAGATTTGATCTGTAGTTTCCTTGTAATATCTTTGTCTGGTTTGGGTATTTGGTAATGCTGGCCTCATAGAATGAGTTAGAAATTGTTCCTTCTGCTTCTGTCCTTTGTAAGAGATTGTAGAGAATTGGTATACCAATTTCTTGCTTAAATGTTTGTTGGTAGAATTCACCAGTGAAGCCATCTGGGCATGGTGCTTTGTGTTTCAGAAGGCTATTTATTGATTCCTTTTCCTTAATAGATACAGGTCATTCAGATCATCTTATTCTTTTGAGTTTTGGTAGATTGTGTCTTTCAAGGAATTGGTCCATTTCTTCTAGGTTATCAAATTTGTGGGCACAGACTTGTTCATAGTTTTCCTTTATTATCCTTTTAATTTCCATGGGATCTATAATGATGTCTCATTTCTGATATTAGTAATTTGTGTCCTGTTTTTTTTCTTAGCCTGTTTAGGCACTTAACTGATTTTTATTTATTTTTTTCATAGAAGCAGGTTTTGGTGTTGCTGACTTTTCTTTGTTGATTTCCTGTTTTAAATTTCATTGATTTCTGCTCTGATTCTTACACTTTCTTTTCTTTTGCTTACTTTAGATTTAATTTGCTCTTCTTTTTCTAGTTTCCTGAGACTTAGATTATTGCTTTTAGATCTTTCTTCTTTTCTAATATATGCATTGTCTATAATTTGCCTCCAAACACTGCTTTTGTTGCATCACACAAATTTTGACAAGTTGTATTAACATTTAGTTCAAACTACACAGTGGACATTGTGGTTTGAGAGCAGACATTGATTTCTATTCTTTTAAATGCGTGTTTTTCTTAATTCTTTTAAGTTTGCTAAGATGTGGGGTTTTTTTTTAATGTTTATTTTTGAGTAGACAGAGTGCGAGTGGGGGAGGGGCAGAGAGAGAGGGAGACACTGAATCTGAAGCCGCCTCCAGGCTCCAAGCTGTCAGCACAGAGCCCAATGTGGGGCTCAAACCCACAAACTGTAAGATCATGACCTGAGCTGAAGTCAGATGCTCAACCAACTGAGCCACCCAGGCGCCCCTAAGATGTATTTTATTGATCAGAATGTGGTCTATATTGGTGAATGTTCCATGAGAGCTTGAGAAAAATGTGTCCTATTATTGTTGAACTAGTTTATAGATTGATGGTGTTGAATTTAACTATGTCTTGGCAGTTCCATTGTGTAATGGTGAGCACTCTGGACTCTGAATTTAACTATGTCTTTACTGATTTTCTGCCTGCTAGCCTTGCTTTTTGTTGTTGTTTTAGGTTTGTTGTTTTTGAGAGAGGGGTGTTGAATGGCCTCCAGCTATGATAGTGGAGTAATCTATTTCTCCTTGTAGTTCTGTCAGTTTTTGCCTTGTGTAATTTGATGTTCTCTTGTTAGGTACATACACATTAACAATTACTATGTCTTAGAAAATTGACCCCTGTATCATTATGTAATGCTCTCCTTTGTCAATGATAACTTTCCTTACTTTGTATTAAGCTCTGTCTGAAATTAATAGAGCTATTTGTACTTTGTTTTGAGTAATGGTATCATGGCATATTTTTCTCTATCCATTTACTTTTAATCTGTCTGTGTCTTTATATCTGAAGTGGGTTTCTTATAGACAACATATAGTTAGGTTGGGTTTTTTGACCGTTGACATTCAAAGTGATTATTGTAATTGGATCAGTATCTGCCATTTTTATTACTGTTTTCTGTTTGTTGTTCTTGGTTCCTATTTTATCTTTCACTCTTCTGCCTTTTGTGGTTTGGGGTGAGCATTTTCTATGATTCCATTGTCTCATGTAAGTCAATACTAGTTTTTTTTCTCTCTGGGTCTTTCTCATTAATATATAACCTGAGGAAGAACCCTGGTTTAGTCTCTGTTTTCTTACTATTGATCATTGTGAGCCTTTTATCTTATTGAGAAAATATTAATCACAATTTAAAATTTTAAAAATTATTTACTGTAGATCCCACACTTAATTCTTCCAACCTTGTATTGTAAATTAATCCTGAGAAGCAGAATGGGTGGGAATGGGCTCTTGAGAGCTCAAAATCCATTCCTAAATGGCATAAAGCAAGATAGTCCTAGCTCTTTACTGCTTACATTTGTAAATAATTTGATGGGATTTTTATATTTATTTTTTAAACTTACATTTATATTCATATTTTGATGGTAAAAAATCACATAGAAGGATTGATGGTAAAAAAAAATGAATGCCCCCCTCTTTCTACCATCCTCTTCTCCAGTCCCATTTTCCAAGGGAGACCATTGTTAGTAGTTTAACATGTAACAAAATTTTTAGATGACTTTGTTCTTACCCTAGTGGTAAAAGAAGAAAATGTCCTCTGGTCAGATGATGTGGTCTTATGTGTCAAGAACTATGTGTTTGAGAAGTCCAGGGCAGAAACTTCATACTCTGCACAGCTTCCAAGTCATCCATCTCCCAGCATCCTCTAGTTGTTGTTCTGCATTCATGGTGTAACTCACTTCACTACATCCACTTCTGTGTCCCTACAATAAATTTGAAGTTTTATCACATGCCCTGCTTCAAACGCTTTTATGGCATCCCCTGGCTAGGATAAAGGCCATACTTAATCTGCATGATCTCATCCCAACCCAGCCTCTCCAGCCTCATCTTAATAACACTCCCTTTTGTTCTTTGCATTCTGCCACACTGACTGCCTTAGTTTCTTGGTAAATGCAATTTTCCCTCCCTTAAAATTTATTCCCATCCATTCCCCATTGTGCCCTTTAGTTAGCTTCTAGTTAGCTTTCAGAACTTAGTGCAAATGCACTTCCTCAAGGGAAACCTTTCTTGAAGCATTAGGAAAGGTTCTGTTTTTAAAATTTTGTCATCTTTGCTTGTTTAATATAGACCCTTGTTTAAACTAGACCCTTCAATATATATAGGATGGCTGACACCTAGTTGGAGCTTTTCCTTATTTATTGAGTGGATTAATCCTTCCTTCCTGTACCACCCTAGTCTTACCCACTGTTCCCTTTATTCTGGATAGTATGTCCAGATGTCTCTATATATCTCTTCCAAAGTCTTTGCTGGCTTCTAAAACCTATTCATTCTGGATCTTAGTGAGTTGACAAATATAAATCTGATTATGTCTTTTATAAAAGTTTCTGAGGTGTTCTATTGCACTTAGGAAAAAATACAAACTCTTTTCAAGCTCTAAAATTCTGCTCTGGGTACATTTCTGTTCACCACTTAACTTTTTATCCTAACTTCTTTCTGTTCCAGCCTTCATGTAAGCTGGTGGCCCTGCCTGAAACAGTTTTCTCTCTGCCTGTCCCCACCCCTGCCTCCGCAAACAGAACATTTAACTCCCACTCATCCTTCAGATCTCAGATTAAAATTAAACATTTCCTCAGAGAGGCCACAATGCCTATCTTTATTTCTTTTAACTTCCATGTTACTTTATTATCTGTCTCCCCAAAACCTTTCTTTAGACTATCGCAAAGCTTATGCACCATCGTGTCCTGTCTACCTGGCACATGGTAGGTCTTAACATTGAAAGAGTAAACTAATTTCTTGGTCAGTTGTAGCTACAGAGGAAAAAAAAAAAAAAAGTTCAATATCAACTTCATTAAAACCGAAGTATTTTTTTGGCACGCAATCTTCGGCATTTGAGTGGACCGTTTAATTAATAATAAATGGGCTACATTTTGTGGTTCGAGTCACTCAGCTGATAAGGGTTTTACTTGGAGGCAGCTTCATCCTGGCTGGCATACTGTGCAAAAGACACAGCCTTGTTTTAAGTAAAATGTTCTGTGGGGGGCCATATTAAGGTTTTTATAGGACCAAGTGGTGACTGATAACTATATATCCCCGAATGTTTCAAGCCAAGATTGTCTTTTTCCGTATCATGTCATTACATGGAATTTGGGACCAGATGCTCTTTGATATTCAAAAGGATGCCAACATTCTTTTAGGCCCAGTGAGGACCAAAAGGAAGTAGAATTAAGTTTAAAAATGTAGGCAGACTACTTGGTTGTCACAGTCCTGGAGATAGCTATTTGTATTTATTGGGTGGGGCCACAGATGCTAAATGTCTTAAAAGTACGGAGTCCTGCACAACAAAGGATTGCCCTGCCTGATTTGTCAATTATACCCCTGCTGGGAAGCATGAAAAGAGACTTTCTTGAATACCAGGGAGAAAGGCATCCATTAGACTGCCGCCAACTCAGTGAAGCCAGGCATAGTTTTCCATTCGGGCACGACTGTGGCAGTTTCTTAGAATATTTTTTGTAACAAAACATATAATTAGCCAAATACAAGTTTGGTAGCTAAGCCCCATTTATTTACTTCTCCCCCCCCCCCCCCCCCCCCCACGGATCTAGTTTTAATCAGCTCCAGAAAACATTATACTTTAGTCAACCCTTAATTATCTGATATCCAACTCCTGTCACAAACCTGGCTGAGACATGTAGGAAGGTAAGCATACGAAGTGAGAATGCTCTATTCCTTGGGAATGAGTCTAGATTCTTTCTATCCCTGAAGCTAGGGCACTGTAGAAAACCACTCTATTGTGAATAGCTTCCTTTAATTCTTCATAAAAATGCTTTCATAGAACCATCACTTAGTATCCTCTTGACTTTTGTTAAGAACTGATAGAAATAAAAATGAACCAAAAGCGTTTCAACTTTTATAAAAATTCTGGTGAAAGTATGTAATATCTAGTGCTTCTTATCAAAATATTCTTAATTTGGTATTAGGAAAAATTTGTGTCTCCTGGTACATGCTAATATTAGCTAACAGAGCTAAGTAGTCTCTTTCCCCTTGGTGGCTGGGAAACTCAGAACAAAACTTTGTGCTCCATTAGATTAATTGCTTTTAGCCTAGGTTTTTGTGTATGTAACCTTTTAAGTAGTAGTCTCATGTTTTGTTGTGTATTTTAGGTAGAATTTACATGCAATAAAATGCACACGTGTTCGATGAGTGTTGACCATTTTCTATGTCTGTGTTAACAACGATCCGAACATTTTCATCATCCCGGGAAGTTCACTTGTGCCCCTTTGCACTCAGTACCCACTCCTGTTGCAACTGCTTTCTGGCTTCTATGCCCATAGATGAGTTTTTGGCTGTTCTTGAACTTTGTTTGAATGGGATCATAGAATATATATGTAATCTTTTTGTCTAGCTTTTTTCACTCAACATTGTTGACATTGTGCTGTTGCATGAATCAGTAGTTCTTTTTAATTACTGAGTATAGGGGCGCCTGGGTGGCTCAGTCAATTAAGCATCCAACTTCGGCTCAGGTGGTGATCTCACAGTTCGTGAATTCGAGCACCGCATCAGGCTCTGTGCTGACAGCTTAGAGCCTGGAGCCTGCTTTGGATTCTGTGTCTCCCTCTCTCTCTGTTCCTCCCCTGCTTGTGCTCTGTCTCTTCTTCAAAAATAAATAAAAAACAAAAAAAATTAATTACTGAGTAGCATTTCATTTAAATATACTTCAATTTATCAGTTTCTCTGCATATTGATACTTCAGTTTCCAGTGTTTGGCTATTTTGAATAAACTTGCTTTGAACATTTGTGTACAGTTCTTGATGGACAGATCATGTTTAAAAATAATGATTTTATTGTGAAAGCATCTTCAGTGTAAACTTCATATCTTTATGAAAGGAGTTGGTAAAGTGTAATAAATACGTGGAAATATAGCCGCCCCCTAGGATTAGATTTATAGTCATTAACTTAAAACACTAAAAACAGCTTCTAAATATTAGTTTCCCATTGTTTTAGAATTGAAGGTCAGGTCAAATATGTAACTTACCTCTTCAAATAAACTGCAAATTGGATACCTTCTCATTTAAGTCCCTTCTAAGGTATAGGTTGCTATCTTCAAATCCCCATTTTTTTTTGTCCAATAGTCACACCAAACTTAACATATTCAAAGCCAAATTTGATTTTCTTCCCCAGACGTAACTCTCCCATGGTTTCCTCACCTCAACTGTTTTTCAGTTGTTCAGCCTAAAAATGTGGACTCGTCCTTGATTCCTCTGTTTTGTAAACGTCGCATTGCACCCATCAGCAAATCTGGTGCACTCTGCCTTCAGAATGCAGATTATCAGCGCTTCAGCCACTTCCCACTCTCTGTAATGCTAACATGCTAGTCAAAGCCACCATCCTCTCTTGCTTGAATTGGTGCCATAGCTTCCTAACTCACCTTCCTGCTCCCATCTTTGGCCCCAAGAGCCTATTCTAAACAGGGGAGGGATCCTTTTTCAATCTCAGTCACATCAGGTCACCCTGCTCAAAACCCGACACTCATTCAAAATAAAAGCCAAAGTTCTTACAACGGTCTACAAAGCCATAAGTCATCTGGCCTTCCAGAACCTCTCCTCACATCATCTCTGACCACTCTTGCCCTTTCCTACCCCTCTGCAATCACGTGGCTGCCTCACTTACCTTTGCACGACCAAGAGCAATCCTGCCTCAGCCATTGCACTTGGTGTTTCTGGGCCGGGAACCCCATTCTCCTCCAGCCCTCACATACATCTCAAGTCACACTGCCTTACTTTATTCTTACCTCTACTCACTGTCCCTTCATTCATTAGGTCTTCCTTGATCGCCTTTGGTCATCCCCAAAGTTGGCAGTGTCTGTATTGTATTCTTACTTACCTCACCCAAGCCAGACCTTGAAGACTACTTCAAGTCTGAGGATGGGCAGAAATGATGGCTAGAACTTGGCTCAAGATTCCAGAAACAGCTAATACTCAATGTAAAGAATAACAAGGAAGTGATTGAGGACACTTTTCTCATAGTCTCCCTGGTTTTCTCATGGAGGCTCCTCTGGAGTTTGAAGGTCTCCACAGCCCACATGGAGTGAGATGTCCATTAGCTAGAGAAGCATAGAGCTGTGGGCTCTGCCTCATCCCTTCACTCCCCTGCAGCACTCAGCAACCAGAAACAACCTGTACTGTCTTACTCTGCTGTACAGTGAACCTGATCAACAAGGCCTTATAGCTGGGTGTCCTTGTGCTGTTGACAACCTCCCATTATCTGTGTCTGCACTCCACTGGGGTCTAAGAGTTTGCAGTCTTTCCCTTTATAGGCCACCTTGGCCATAGCCTATCACAATGCCTTATTTTCTCTATGGCCCTTATCACCATTTGACCTATTATATACTTATTTTTTGTAGTTGTTTATTGTCTGTCTCTCCAAGTAAAATGTAAGTTCCCTGAGAACACAGACTTTACTCTTTCTGTTCATGCTGTATTCCTAGTACCTAGAATAGCACCTGACACATGGTAAATACTTAGTAAATATTTACTGAGTTAATTTTGCTCAATATATTTAACATGGGTTTATGTAGTTCCTTCTAAAAAATAGGCAGCACTGTATAGATTTCAGTGGCTGCTAATGTCAAATCACTCCAAACCTCCATTTTTGCTTTTCTCTTTCCTTTTCATTTCAGAGTCTTATTTAGGGGTTGGAATGACCATGGGAATCAAGTTGCATATACCCCAGGTTTGGTACTAGTTTTGTTGCCGTGTTGCAGTAAGCTGGGAATTGTGTCTTTGGTAGCCAGGGTGAAAGAAAATGTACTATTTTAATGTCTCAAGTTCAAATTCCCTCTCATATAGGGATCCCTTGAATGTGATAATGTTGAATCACATTGGAGAATAAAAGATGGCAAAGACTGTATTGGAATTCAGACTGATTCACAAGTAAAGACCTCTTGGAAATAACATTCTGAGAAAGGTCCTTCGTATTTGAAAATCTGCAAGTTTTGGGATCTGGATGATGTGAGTGGTACAGAGACTTGAAACGGAAATTGTAGGGGTGCCTGGTGGCTCAGTCGGTTAAGCATCCGACTCTTCAAGTCATGATCTCACAGTTCATGGGTTCAAGCCCCTCATCAGGCTCTGTGCTGACAGAGCCTGCTTGGGATTCTGACTCCCTTTCTCTCTGCCCCTCTCCCATTTGCTATCTCTCTAAAAAAATAAATGAAAATAAACTTAAAAAAATTTTTTAAATGGAAATTTTAGCTTCTTCTCATTGATTCATTACAATAAATATTTTATCAAATGTCTAAAATATCAGATACCTCAAATATGTAATCCTAATTGTGATCTATTTTTTTCAACAAGTCAACATTGTTTCTATAGTAAGATATTTTCTGCTCAATGACCCAGAAAATCCCACTCCCTGGTTGTCAGTAAGTAATATTCATTGAATACCCACGTGTGCAGATTACAGCATTAACTTCTACCTTAAAGCAGTTTGCAATTTCTGTCTGCTCAAGGGGCTTGGTTGAAAGGAAATTAATAAATAAGCTTGACTATAAGACTCATTGCTTCCAATGGAAGAAAGGATGTTGACTACTAAAACTTTTATAAATCACCTCTTTTTGTAATATGGAAGCAACTGAAATTTGTTTTTCATATTTTGAGAGGATATTTGCTACTGACACTATCGAACTGATACTATGTTTGAGGGTGGGGCTTATACCTGGGAGGGTTGTGAATCTTGTATCACCTTCCCCAAATACTCAAAAGACCATGGTTAGGAAGAGGGTTATTGCGAGAACAAGGGCATTACACAGCACATTCTGGTCAAGAATAATAAATAAGGAAAACAGAGTAATCAGCTTTTAAAGAAGACATGTATATATAAAAACAATCTGCAAAGTCAAAGTAATTTGCAGAAACTTCCTAGTTTCACCATTGAGATGCCTCTTGTCAATACTATTTACTTAAAACAGTCTAAGACAAGGTGCAACCTATTGATCAGTTTCTCATAATCAATTCTTAGCCAGAAAATGTAAGGACCCTTCTGTGAGTTCTACCTTACCAGAAGCCATGGGCTTCCTGGAATGACTTAAAAATCTCAGATCTGACAATGATTTTGAAACACAATTTTCAGTATTATTGACCCACCCAGCCATTCCTAGATGTACAAATTATATGGCCACCTGGCGTGTGACCAGAACAGAGGACCAGGCAGAGAGCACAGCAAGGAGAACAGGAACAGAAGAGACACTTTTGCCCATTGACCATTACCTTTGTATTTTTTATAAGATCACATTTTTGAATTTTTATTATGGAAAATTTTGAACATAGACACAAAAATAGAACAATAATAAATGCACATGAACCCATCAATCAGCTTTACCCGTCAGCAACATTTTGTCTTTCTCAATGTATCCATCCCCTCTTGTATTGTATTGTATGGTATTGTATTATTTATTTTATTTTTATTTCTGCTGGAATATTTTAAAGCAGCTCTCAGACATATCGCTTCACCCTTAATTAGTACAGTACACATCTCTTTTTAAAGCAAAATCACAATACTATTATCCCCATCCTAAACAAAATTAACATTAATTCCTTTTATTAGCTAATAATAAATTATTATTTGTTAGACCTCTAAATCCATGTTCATATTTCCTCAGTTGGTTCAAAATGGCTTTGGTATAGTTGGTATGTTTGAAATGGGATTCAGGCAAGGTACGCCCCTTGCATTTGGTTGCTATATCCCTTAAGTCTATTTTAATTTATGAGTTCATTTCCCCTTCTCCACCCTTCTGCCATTTACTGACTGAAAAGTTGGGTCATGTGTCCTGTAGAATTTCCCAAATTTTGAATTGTGCTGATTGAGTTTCTATGATGTCACTTAAAATTTTTCTCTATCCCCTGTATTTTTTGTAAACTGATAGATCTGGAGGAGGAATTCAATTCAGGTGATTGATTGATTGATTGATTGAGGCAAGAATACTCATTGGAGGTGCTGTAAGCTTTCTATTGCATCACATTAATAGGAAGTGATATTAAGCTTGATTAATGGGTTTGCTAGGTTTATATCATTTTATTTAAAATTCTTAATTATGAATATAATACACTCACTATGGAAAAATTTAAAAAATATAGATAGCGATCAAGAAGAAAATAAAAAGTAAGAGTATGCCTACATTCCAAAGAAGACTACTATTTGTATTTGGTGTACATCTTTCCCAGTTTCTTCTGTTTTGGTTGAAACTTTCTCTTTTTGCTCCCTAATTGGACTTATGCTGCCTTTAAAAATATAATCCAGTAAGCCCATTCACTAATAAATATTTTGGGTGCCTATTACATTTTTGTGATAATAGAAAGAAGAAAAGGAGGAAGGGTACGATTTGAGCCTCTGCTATCAAGCTGTTGCTGTTATATTATTTTTTACTTATCTTCACAATGACTGTGTGAGAGAGGTATTCTATTCCCATTTTATGAAAGAGGAAATAAAGACTCAGACCTCTTGGAATCTTTAACTTTGAGTGCGAAGAGTCTTGAAGTCTTTTGGTTACATCTGAAGTCCTGGCATTCATTTTCTTCCTGAATTTGGGGGGTAACTATCAAACAGAACCATTCTATCTCGTCAGTTAAGAATGTACTTGATGGTCATGAAAAAACTTTAAAGTTGCTTAAAAGGCTTGAGAGATTTTATTTGATAAGTAGCAAGGCAAACTCATTTAGGTGTATGAAAATAAAGTACAGAATGTTGTGCATTTTTCAGAGATTAAGAAAGTTTTGCATGTTTCCTATGTTTTACTTCATCTTTACTGTTTATCTTTTGTAGTACTGGCAGTTAGTCTTTAACTTAAAATAGGTAAAGGAGTGAAAAAGAGGACAAAAATCTGATGCAAGAGTTTGGATTTTGGGTTATCTATAAATCCTTTGACATCAATTCTTAATTGCATGAGTTAATTCAAAGAAGTACAGAATTTTATTTATTATTTATTTTTTAAAATTTTTATCTAAATCCAAGTTAGTTAACATATAGTGTAATAATGGTTTCAGGAGTAGAATTTAGTGATTCATCATTTACATATAACACCCAGTGCTCATCCCAACAAATGTTCTCCTTAATGCCCTTCACCATTTAGCCCATCCCCCCACCCAACACCTTTCCAGCACCTCTGTTTATTCTCTGTATTTAATAGTCTCTTATGGTTTGCCTCCCTGTTTTTATCTTATTTTAACTTGCCTTCCCCCATGTTCATCTGTTTCATTTCATAAATGCCACATATGAGTGAGATCATATAATTTTTGTCTTTCTCTGATTTTGCTTAGCATAATACATTCTAGCTCCATCCATGTTGCAAATGGCAAGATTTCATTCTTTTTGAGGGCCAAGTAGTATTCCATTGTTTATATATACCACATCTTTTTTATCCGTGTTGATGGACATTTGTGTTTCCATAATTTGGCTATTGTTGATAGTGCTGCTATAAACATTGAGGAAACACAGTATTTTAGAACTGGAAGGTGTCTTAAAGATCATCTTCTGGAACATTTTCAATATATAATGAAGAGTCTACAGCCCCAGTGGGTTCAGTGCCTTTCCTCAGGTAACTCAACTACTTTGACATCAAGGTATGAGTTGAACTCAACATCTTTAACCTTCAGTTGTATATGGCCTTTGTGTGAATTTAACCTATTTTAACAATTTTTCCCCGCTATGAACAGAAGGAAATGTTTAAACAATCTTTTCATTACACTTAGGGTGGCCACTAATTTTACCAGACTCAGAAGCACGTCCTAGTGTTGTAAAACATATGCCAAGAATGGTTTCTTACTATTATGAAAGCTGAGGGCCAGGATACAAAGGGCCCTGTCTTTAGACAGGGAGAGAAAACACGTTTGAAATAAACGGTGATTATATTTTCTAGACTTTCTTTAATCCTCTTCAGGAAAAGTTTAAATAAATGTATCTTTTAGAACCACTGAATAGTTTAATTCCAAAATAGAGGTAGAAGAGTAATAAGCTTGATTGTAATATTACTGATCATGCTTTTTTAAAAGTAGAAATATTTGCATATAGAAAAGTAGAAATATGTAAAACTCATTTGGGAAAATTGAAGCAAAATCTTTCATCATGCTAACTTAAAATGCAAACATAAAAGTTGGAAATAAATGGCAGGAAAGAGCTGAGTAATAAGCCCTTGGGACAATGGTTTGAAGCAGCTAGATAATGTGTTTAGTATCCAGTTTCCTACCATTTTGTATAAACATTGCCTCTCCGTTTCCTTCGTGGATAAATTTAACCTAAAAATCAGTCTCAGTGTCTCCAGTGCTGTCCTGTTTGTAGGGCAATAATCAGTCCACAGGTTTTTGACAGTTTGTGGCTTACAGGATATCCTTCAGCAGACAGACATGTGCATTAGTCATCCATTTTCTGATGATATTTCTGGACTGCATACAGGGACTGATGGTGCCATGTGGTACATGGCTATTTATTCTGGTTTTTAAGCAACTGGAATGCAGGGAACTATTTAGTTCCATGGTACTTGACAGAAGGGAACAGATTTGCTAGACAAGGTTGAAAACAAGCGTGTCATTGTAGGCTGAGAATAAATTGGCATAAATGTAGTATCCTTCCTATATGCATAGCCACTAGTAGAGAATAGTATCAGGTACCATTAACATTCAAACCAAAGTTTTTAAAAAATACACAATGGAGGAAAGGGAGCTTTGAAGTACCCATCAATTAACTTCACAATTATCAACTAATAACCAGTCCAGTTTGTCCCTATCTACTTCCCAACCCTGACTATGGTAAAGCAAATTCCAGACATCAAATTATTTTATCACAAATATTTTAACATTTATCTCTAAAAGACAGGGGTCTTTTTTAAAAAAGACAACCACACTACCATATCACAACTGGAAAATGGACAAAAATAACTTAATTCATTAAACATACACTTGCTATTGAAATTTCCTGGGGTCTCATAAATTTTTTTTCTTTATTTTGAAGTTTATATGTTTGGATCAGTATCCACACATTGCAATTGGCTGTTTGTTAATTTTTTTTTAATTTAAAAAATTGTTTTAATTTACTTGTGGTAAAATACACATAAGGTTTACTATCTTAACCATGTTTACATGTATAGTTTAGTAGTGCTAGGTACCTTCACCCTATTGTACAATCATCACCACTACCTATCTCCAGAACTCTTTGTATATTGCAAAACTGAAACTTTATGTCCGTTAAACAACAATTTCCCACCACCCATTCCCTAGACCCTTGGCAACCACCGTTCTACTTTGTCTCCTTGAATTTGGTCACTCTAAGTACCTCATTATTAGTGCAATCATATAGTATATATCGTTTTGTGACTGGCTTATTGCACTCAGCAATAATGTTCTCAAAATTTATCCATGTTGGAGCATGTGTCAGAATTTCATTCCTTTTTAAGGATGAATAATATTCTATTATATGTGCGTACCACATTTTGTTTATCTAGTCATCTGTTGTTGGACACTTGGGTTCCTTCCACCTCTTGGCTGTTTTGAGTAATGCTTCTATAATGTGCATATACAAGTATATTTTTGAGACCTGCTTTCAATTCCTCTGGATGTGTACCCGGAAATGGTATTACTAGATCCTATGGTAATTCTATTTTTATTTTACCTTTATAAGGAAGCACCACACCATTTTCCTTAACGGTGTGCCACTTTACATTCCTAGCAACAGTGCACAAGAGTTCCAGTTTCTCACATCTTTGCCAACTCTTGTTATTTTCGGTTATTCGTGAGTTTTTCTTTGTTTTAATAGTAGCCATACTAATGGGTATGAGGTGGTATCTCATTGTAATTTTGATTTGCATTTCCCTAATGACTAGTGATGAGCATCTTTTCATGTGTTTCTTGGCCATTTGTATATCTTCTTTGGAGAGATGTCTATTCAAATCCTTTTGCCCATTTAAAAAAAATATATATTTTTTAATGTTTATTCCTGAGAGAGAGAGACAGAGACAGAGCATGAGCAGGAAAGGGCAGAGAGAAAGGGAGACACAATCCAAAGCAGGCTCCAGGCTCTGAGCTGTCAGCACAGAGCCCGATGCGGGGCCCAAACCCACGGACAGCGAGATCATGACCTGAGCCGAAGTTGGGCACACAACTGACCGAGCCACCCAGGTGCCCCCTTTTGCCCATTTTTTAAGCAGGTTTTTTGTTTTTAGGTTATAGGAGTTCTTTATATGTTCTGAACGTTAACCCTTTATCATATAACGATTTGCAAATATTTTCTCCCATTCCATAGACTAACTTCTCAATCTAATTGTGTCTTGATGCACTGTTTTAAATTTTGATGTGGTCCAATTTTCTTATTACTTTTGTGGTCTGTGCTTTTGGTATTATATCCAACATATCACTGCCAAATCCAATGTCATGAAGCTTTTCCCATATGTTTTCTTCTAAGCACTTAAAAAATGTATTTATTATTTTTATTTTGGAGAGAGAGCACATGCATGAGCTGGGAAGTGGGGTAGAGGGAGAGAGAGAGAGTGAGAGAGAGAGAAAATCTTGGACAGGCTGCATGTTCAGTACAAAGCCCAATGCAGGGCTTGATCCCACGACCCTGTGAATATCCACCTGAGCTGAAATGAAGAGTTGAACCCTTAACTGACTGAGCCACCCAAGCACCCCTCTTCTAAGCATTTTATACTTTGAGCTCTTACGTTTCGGTGTTTGAACCATCTTTAGTTAGTTTTTGTATATGGTGTGAAGTAAGACTTTTACATGTTTTAATCTATAAGTTCTTCCCTTTTTTTCTCTCTCCCTCACCCACTTATTTTTTCCTTGCAATTTATTTATTGAAGACACTGGGTTATTTTTCTTGAAGACTGGCTTTTGTTAACTGCATCCTTGTGGTTTCACTTAACAGATTCTTCTGTTTCTCTTCCTTGCATTTTCTCTAAACTGGTAGCTGACTCTAAAGGTGTAGTTTGATTTTGGCTCAATGTTTTTGGCAACAAACTTCATAGGTATTATAGGCACATCAGGAAGTACATATCTGGTTGTCTTTTTGTTGTGATGTTAACCATCACTGAACAATAATTATTTGTATCCATTCATAAGGGTTATAAACAAGTGATATTCTAATTCACTCATTCTCTCTTCCCTTATTTACTGGAAAAATTCTGAATGGTGAAACTTCTCATTATCAACTAATATCTTAGTTTATAAGTTCATATAAGAAATATAACACAAATATTAGATTCTTATTCTTAATTTAACAATTTTCAAAATAACGAGTTGGTTCCCTAGTATTCTCCAATAGTGACAAATGCACATTTTTTTTTTTTTGGTTTTATTATAAACCTATCATGAACTTATTATGAAAAAATGTTTTATGTACTTCAATTCATTTTAGTTATTAATTTCATATGTGCTCACATTGTCCCATCTTTTCTAGTGGGAGCCTCTTCAGTTTAACTCTTGACTCCTTTTGAAATAATCATTAATCTTTGATCTTTGATAGCCTCCTTGCAATCTGAAATGACAAGCTATTCCAGGCTTGTTTTTAACATTTTCTTCTCCAGATCAGGAATCAGCCAATTTCTGAGGAGCTCTGATTCATTTTCCTGAGAAATGATATGTAGAGATTACAACTTGGGGCATAAGATATATTCGTTGCTATTAGGTTTGCCATTATTTCTAGACCTTTTCAATGGACTGACAAATATATGATATATATCATATATATGCCATATGTATGCACATATATATATATATGCACACACAACATATATATGTGTGTATATACACATGCTCTATGTGTGTAAATATGCATATATTTGTATACAGTCAGTCTAATATAAAAGATAACAAAACATTAATTCATTTTGATACTGCCAATGCAGGAGTTTTATTTAACTTAATTGATCTTACATCTGTAGACCTTTCCCCCATGCTTCACTTTATTGTCACAACGCATACACACCTCAGCATAACAATAGCAACACTGCTGTCCACAATATGATTACTGAAAACAGTTTACAAAATATTTTCTTAGTTCACTTGTCCTTAAAGTGTATCTTACTAAGAATGTACAGTTAAATTGCTGAATTTGTCTAACTTTTAAGTAATAGCTTTGTTGAGATGTAATTCATAGATCATACAATTCACACGCATCATAAAATTCAGTGTTTTTAAAAAAATTTTTTTTTTTAATTTTTTTAACGTTTGTTTATTTTTGAGACAGACAGAGACAGAGCATGAACAGGGGAGGGTCAGAGAGAGAGAGGGAGACACAGAATCTGAAACAGGCTCCAGGCTCTGAGCTGTCAGCACAGAGCCTGACGTGGGGCTGGAACTCATGGACCGCGAGATCATGACCTGAGCCGAAGTCGGCCGCTTAACCGACTGAGCCACCCAGGCGCCCCAAAATTCAGTGTTTTTTTAGCATAATCACAGTTGTGCAAACATTGTGGCAAAACAATGAATTTTAGAACATTTTCATTATGCCAGAAGGAAATCCTATACATATTAGCAGTCAGTCCTCATTTTCCCCCAACTGCCCTCCCAGCCGTAGGCAAACACCAATCTACTTTCCATCTCTATGGATTTGTCTAATCTGTATATTTACATAATGGAATCATGTAATATGTGTCATTTTGTGTCTGACTTCTTCACTCAGCATAATGTTTTCAAAGTTCATCCATGTTGTATCTATTCATTCCTTTCTATTACTCAATACTATTACGTGGTATGGTTATACAAAATTTTATGTATCTGTTCATCAGTTGATAGACATTTGGGTTGTTTCCACTTTTGCCTTCGATGAATAATGCTTCTATGAACATTTGTGTATACAGTTTTACATAAACATATGTTTTCATTTCCCTAGGGTATAAGGTTTTGCATAAACATATGTTTTCATTTCCCTTGGGTATATACCTAGGGGTTGAATTTCTGGGCCATGGGGTAACTATGTTTAACTTTCTGAGGAACTGCCAGAATGTTATCCAAAGCAGAATGTTATCCAAAGCAGCTGTACCATTTTATATTTCCACCAGCATTGTAGTGGGTTCCAGTTTCTCCATACCCTCCCTAACACTTGTTATTTTCTGACTTTTTGATTACAGGCATCTTAGTGATATCTTAGTCTGGTTTTGATTTGTATTTCTCTTTTTTTTTTCAACGTTTTTTATTTATTTTTGGGACAGAGAGAGACAGAGCATGAACGGGGGAGGGGCAGAGAGAGAGGGAGACACAGAATCGGAAACAGGCTCCAGGCTCCGAGCCATCAGCCCAGAGCCTGACGCGGGGCTCGAACTCACGGACCGCGAGATCGTGACCTGGCTGAAGTCGGACGCTTAACCGACTGCGCCACCCAGGCGCCCCTGATTTGTATTTCTCTTGTTGCTAATGTGTGGTTTAAGTTTCATGTGCTCTTTTGCCAATATCTGAAGGTGGAACATTAGGCTTTGATTTCAGATTTTTCTTTTTTTTTTTTAATATAGGCACTTAAAGCTATAAATTCCCTCTAATCATAGCTTCTGCTGCATCCCATAAATTTTGGTATGAGTTTTCATTTTCATTCATTTTAAGGTATTTTCTAATTTTTCTTATGATTTCTTCTTTGGCTTATATATATAGATTATATATGTATACATATTATATATGTTATGTATATATGATTTCTTTGATGAGTGTTGTTTAATTTTAATATCTTCCATTTCTTTCTGTACTGATTTCTATTTTCATTCCATTATGGTTGGAGAACATAGTTTGTGTGATTTCAATCATTCTAAATTTAATGAGTTTGTATTATGGCCTAGAATACGATCTGTTCTGAAGAATGTTCCATGTGATCTGGAGAAGAATATGCGTTCTCTTGCTGGGATAGATTCTATAGATGTGTTAGAACTCGTTGGTTTAGGGGCAACTGGGTAGCTCAGTTGGTTGATCGTCCAACTCTTGATTTCAACTCAGGTCATGATCCCAGGATCCTGGGTTTGAGCCCTGCATGAGGCTCTGTGCTAAACATGGAGCCTGCTAAGATTCTCTCTCCCTTTCCCTATGCCCCTCCGCTGCTTGTGTGCATGTGCATGCCCTTTTTCTCTCTAAAAAAGAAAAAAAGAATTAGTTGGTTTGTAGAGTTCTTCCAGTCTTCTGTTTCCATGCTATCTAGTTGTTCTGTTTATACTGAAAAGTGGGGTATTGAAGATTCCAACTATTATTGAATTGGCTATTTCTCCCTATAATTGTTTCAGTTTTTGCTTCATGAATTTTGGGGCTCTACGATTAGAAACATGCAGGTTAACAGTTACTAAATCTTCCTAATACATTGACCCTTTTATCATTACAAAATTGTTCTTTTTATCAATACTAAATAATTTTGGTTAAAGTCTCTTTTGTCTGATATTAATATAGCCACTCCAGTTTTCCTATGGTTGTGGTTTGCATGATATAGCTTTTTCCATCCTTTTCCTTTCAGCCTATTTGTATCTTGAACTGAAAGTGTCCTGTGGACAGAGATCTGACAGTCTCTGCCTTTGACTAGTTTAATCCATTCACATTTAGTATCATTATCGGGTATAGTTGGATTTACATCTGGCATTTTCTTTTTGTTTTCTATACATCTCATGTCTTTTTTTCTTCCTCTCTTCCTCTTTTATTGCTGTCTTTTGCATTAATTGGAATTTTCTAGGGTAACATTTTAATTCCTTTAATATTTTTCGCTGTCTATTTTTGCATTATTTTCTAGTAGTAGCTCTAGTGTTTACACATCTTGTTAGAATCTACTTCAAATATGCGCTAGCTTATTTCTGGTTCTATAAAGTATATAAAGATATAAAACATTACTCCTATCAAGTTTGATTTGTTCTCCCATCTGGGCTATTATTATTAAACATTTATTATGTATGTTACAAATTCAATTGTACATTGTTATAATCATTACTTTGTATATAGTTTTATGTCTCTTAGAGAATCTCTCTTTTACTATTTCTGGTTCTTTTCATTTGTTCCTGTGGATTCAAGTTCCACCTGGTGTCATTTCTTTACTCCCATACAGCCTTGCTTCTACCCACCTCCTCTGTGGTGTTACTGTCAAGTTTATTAAATTTCTGTATGTTATATACACAACAGTATATTTATATACATATTGTTTTATGAAATTACTTTTAACTCAGTTAAAATGGAAAGGAGATAATATGTTTACTGGTACTTTTTGTTTTTCTTTGTGGATTTTAATTGCTGTCTGTTGTCACTTGCTTTCAGCCTGAAAACGATCCTTAGTATTTCTTGTATGGCGGTCTGTTAGCAAGGAATTCTCTCTGTTATTTCTCTAGAAATGTCATTAATCCATCTCCATATTTGAAAGATAATTTTGCTGGGTATAAGACCCTAGGTTGGCACTTTTGTCTTTTCAGCACTTTGAATATGTCATCCCATTACTCTCTGGCTTTTAATCAGCTGTTAATCTTACTGAGATTCTCTCGTATGTGCCGAGTCATTTTTTTCTTGCTGCCTTCAAGATTTTCTCTGTTTTTGGCTTTCAGCATTTTGATGTGTCTGGGTGTGTGGGTCTCTTTGCATTTATCCTACTAGAGTTCATTCTGGAAAACTTGTTAAAACACAGACCACCCCAGAGTTTTTGATCAAGTAGGTCTGAGGTGGGGCCTGAGAATTTGCATTTCTAATAATCCCCAAGTAATGCTAATGCTGCTGATTCAGGACTATACTTTGAAAATCACTGCCATATAGTTTTGAAGATTTAGAAAAATTTGGTAAATTAAAAACATTTTTTAAATGTTCATTTATTTTGAGAGGGAGAGAGAGAGAAAGAGCGCGAGTGAGCACTAGTGGGTAGGGGGCAGAAAGAGAGGGGGAGAGAGAATACCAAGCCAGCTCATGCTGTCAGCATAGAGCCCAGTGTGGGGCTCGAATTCAACAAACTGTGAGATAATGACCCGAGCCAAAATCAAGAGTTGGATACTTACCCAATTGAGCCACCCAGGGACCCTCCAAATTGGGTAATTTTATCAAATTAAAAAATAAATTAACATGTGCTATTACTTTAATTGTACTAAGATTTATTTTATTTTATTATTTTTTTTCCAATATATGAAATTTATTGTCAAATTGGTTTCCATACAACACCCAGTGCTCATCCCAAAAGATGCCCTCCTCAATGCCCATCACCCACCCTCCCCTCCCTCCCACCCCCCATCAACCCTCAGTTTGTTCTCAGTTTTTAACAGTCTCTTATGCTTTGGCTCTCTCCCACTCTAACCTCTTTTTTTTTTTTCCTAAGATTTATTTGAAATAAGAGATGTGTAATCTTAAAATCAAACACAGAAATATACAATTGATAGATGTATCCTACTATAATGCATGTACTTATGCTATTTGTCAATCATGTAGCTGCAAATCAATTTATGGTCCTTTATCTCCCTCTAGCTTCTAATTAAAATTTTGCAGGCTGGACATCTGCCCCCCCGCCCCGTCCCCCCCAAAAAAGCAATTACAGAGATTCTTAAAATTTAGCACTGACTTATGGGGTCAAAAGCTAAATGAGAGGCCATTTAAATACATAAATATAAAAGCTGACTCAAATGTGGTACATAGTAGGGTTCCTTCCTTGAAGGAACCCCCAGGGAAGGAAATTGGACAGAGGAAGTCATTGTCTCAATACTCCATCCCCCTTCTTGGTTTTTTAAAAAATTTTTTTTTTCAACGTTTTTTATTTATTTTTGGGACAGAGAGAGACAGAGCATGAACGGGGGAGGGGCAGAGAGAGAGGGAGACACAGAATCGGAAACAGGCTCCAGGCTCCGAGCCATCAGCCCAGAGCCTGACGCGGGGCTCGAACTCACGGACCGCGAGATCGTGACCTGGCTGAAGTCGGACGCTCAACCGACTGCGCCACCCAGGCGCCCCCCCCCTTCTTGGTTTTAAATCTGATTGAGCCCTCAGTAACAACCTGAGTAACAACCTCAGTAACAAGTGGAATGTTAAAAAGGTGTTGATCCCTTTTCTAGATTTTGGGTTTTATAGATTTTGGGTCTTTTATTTTTCAAAACACCTGGTGTTAAAAGTGGTTAATTCAGTTGAATCTAGAGGGTAGGCTATGGAGGATTGAAACTGTGTTGTGTTGATTATTGACCTTTGCTCAGAGCATTCTGTAGTACTCCTCTCTTCTCCTTTTTAAACAGACTGCACTTGCCACTTGCTTCTGCCTATGATACCTCCTTTCCATGCTGTCAGTTCTTGCTTCTTGCTGGGACTTATGCTATCTGCCAACTCCTAGGTTTCTCCTGGGTGAAACTGTGGAGAATCTAATCACATATCTAGGCACCCTACATGCTGGAAAAACTCTGTCGGCACAAAGAAAAGACTTGTCCACAGGCTCCATAGTTTTGACATAAGACTTCCTGATCTGCCAATAGCTAAACCCTAGAGAGAGCCCTGAGCAGTTGAATACTCCCAGATTCCTTTATTTAGCTAACAGGTGGCCCTGTATCTTATAGCTGTGGCCAGAGTCTCACATACAATCAATCTTCTGTTGGAGTGAAAGAACATTGTTGGCTTCCTATAAACATAACTAGAGCCCCTGATGGAACCCTTTACTTAGGTTCCTCAGGAGTTCAGTGATCCACCAGAACTGATAAACAGTCCATAGTTTCATTCACCAGCATTCTATAACTTCCATCTCCTGCACCCAAACAGAGGTTGGCACAAACTTTGCCATGTGACTAATTTCAGGAGTAATTAATGGATCCCATCCACAGCAGTGGCAGTAACTCCCTGAACTCAACCAAGCAATGAAACCAGGTAGAGTGAAAGTTTGACATCAGTTCAAGTTTCCTTTATTTTGGGATCTCAAATACTCAAGACTGACATCCTTACGCCTCCATCTCCGAGGATTCTATCCTCTAAACCTGACACCCAGGAGTGAATCAGTGCAGCCCAGCATCATCACCCATAGGGGGCCCAGCTTTGTCTCTATCAAATGGTTTCAGCTCCACCCGGAGGGGTCTCTGTCTTATTTCTGGCCATTTGATCTTAAGCACTGTGTTCCCTACAATCCTTAACCAGAACTCGTGCATCTCACACAGTTCATCAGAGATTTGGGTGCAGCAGTGGATGGATGTCGTTGTCCTGAAAGACCCCCTGCTAGTGAGTACAAGGGCTGACTTGGTGGCAGGGGGCTCTCCTGAAGAGCTTTCTCCTGGTGAGGCCCATCCTCCAGATCTTGGGGTTGGAGGTCCAGATGAGAGAACATGAGGATATTCTTACCACATCATGCAGACATGCAGTGGCCTCCTAACTGGTCTCCTCCTGTCCATGTTTTCCTCTTTTCAATTCTCCACATGGCAGTCAGGAAATCTCATGGTGGCTTTCTTTTATTGAAAGCCCTTCCCTGTCTCACCTGTATGCCCTTGTCCTTGCCAGTCTTTCCAGTCCCACCTCGTGCCACCTTCCTCCTGTGCTGTGTTCCAATTTTTTTTTTTTTAGTTCCTCACATTTATTGCTCCCTCCTGCTTGAGCTTTTCCACATGCCGTTTTCTTTGACTTTTCAATGTATTAATTCCCACTCATCTTTTTGAGCTCAGTTCAAATGTCATCTCTTCAGGGAAGCTGTCCTTGAGTCCCCCATTACTCCCTTTGTAGCTCTACATCAATTCCTTCCTAGTTTGTAATTTTATATCTGAGCAATATTTCCTGTCTACCTCCCAACCAGCTTGTAAGCTTCATGAAGGCAGAGTTTATGTCTATAAAGGTTTCCCCTGGATCCCTGAGTACCCGCATGGTAGAGGCTTGATAAATATTTACTAGACGAATAAATTCACGAAAATAAACATGGAAAATTACTACTATCAGAGGCTCCACCAGATGGTGAGTAGATGTAGTTCCATGACCTCATGCACTTTCAGTGGTTCTGTCACATGTGTGACAGCTAAGAAATTTTTCATTCTATGTGACACAGAAATTCGATATGACAGCTGCAGGAGTGGGTGCCTGGATTCTTGTCCAGTTTCTCCTCCCTCAGTCTCTCTCTTCTTCCTTCTAGCTCACCCAAAATACTCACTAGACAAGTGTGGACACATACACATACACACACATGCACATACACACACACACACAACTTTCCCATAGCATATGAATGGCAAATTCTGGCTTCTTGAATTCTAAAAAATGTTTTTGCCTACATTATTTATTTAGTGAGATCTGTTAGTTGGCTTTGTTCTGTTAAAAACAATAATATCAATCAGAAAATAACATAACCTTTCTTTAAGATTCACACATTTCTTAAAAATCTCATTTCCTAGAGATCTTAATAGAAACTTTACACCACTTGGAATTATTTCCTAAGAGTACATTTTTCACTCAAACTCTTTTCTGGCCACTTAACTTTTCACTTCGTCTAGATTTTTTTTTTTCTAAAAAGATCATGAGGTACTTGAGGGGAGAGTCTACGGATCTTCTAGTTTATACTCTCCCCAACCTACATCTGTGCACAAAAAAGTGTTTAACAAAATTCTCTCAATTGTTTCCAGAAAGAGAATTTAAGTTGAAGAGGAAAAGAAAATGAAGTTATTACAAAATTGTATATTCTATAATTATATTTCATGTCCTATGACAAAGGAAAATGAAGACTGTAGGCAAGAAGGTAAATCTGTATTCTAGTTGGTTGAGGTAAAAGCCATGGTAACTGTGAAAGTAAGTTACTGTTAATAACCAGAAAGAAGACAAATTCACAAATTATCATTTTCATGGAAAATTATTATTGCAAACTGCTCTGGATTAAACAGTCCTTGAGGCTTAAACATTCTATTATGGCCAACTTTAACTCTTATATATGATTAACACTCTTTTTATTATCCCACTGAATTTCATAAACCCCACGAGGAGGACTCAGAGTGTAAGCAATCATGTAGAAGAATGTAATGTGAATCAGAAGAACTTCCTGACTTCAGACTATAGATTCTCTGGGTTGAGAAGAAAGGTCAAGTCTAGATGGTAAATGAACAAGAGGAGAACTAACCTTGGTGGGTCACTGAAGAGGGAACTGGTCTTGCCCCACTGGGGAGGAGCAAACTAACAGAAGCATCATGTAAGTTTGCAGGAACCGAGAAGAGAGACGATCTCAATGTTTTCTTAAATAGAAACTCAAGAAAACCCAAGATCTCAGAGACTAAAAGGGCTGTGTGGCCGATATGAGTCAGGGGCAGCTTACAGAGTCTCATGTGCCACAATGTGACCTGCAAGCAGGCAGGTGGTTCTGTGGCCTGAGTGACCCAGGAGATGGGGTCTTAGATAGCACCCCACAGTTTCCAAGCCTGCCAGTTTCTCAGCCTGGCAGTGGAATGAAAATATGTGTCCCCTACAGTCTGTATAGAAGTTGAAAGGGTGGTTGTCAAACCTGCAGGGACCTTTTTAATGGAATCATGAAGATGGTGCAGCAGTCAGACCTATATGTCCAGTGAACAAACATGAAACAGGATGATGGGTGGCTGAATGAAAACCAAGGTGACAGCAGACAGTTAAGGACCAGACGCCACATCTCCCAGTGCTTTAACACTCCACAAGCACCCCAGAAATTAAATGTATCCCTTTGGTATATATTGACTAAATTTAAATTTTTACCACTTAGAGGCCAGGGGCTCTAAATAGAAAATCAGAGGAAGATAAAGTTACTATTTCTTACACAGCTGAGTTTGTGAGCTGAAAGTGAAACCAATACACAAACCTCTTTAGAAATGCTAATGTTCTGCATTCACATATTATTATGTGAACAAAGTATTTCTTTGATTAATAGCATCCCTTCACCTAGTTTTGAACTAACGGGAGAATATAGCGTATTTGGGTGAAGAAGAAAGGTGGGAGGATTGTTGTCAAAGGATTCTCTTTCTAATGGGAAGAGAAGGAGGAGAACATTAAGAGAAAAAGAAAGAAAAGCAGACAGATGAATAACCAACATCTCCTCTGTTCTCATTTCGATATTCATCCTGAATTAATGGGACTTTCTGTTTTTCTAGCATACTCACAAAGGATACTTTAATCTAGACTACTGAAGATGCAGTGTTATCGGAGGTGTGGAAAAACAATGGTAGGTTTAATAACTCAACCCAGGTTTAATTTCTAGCTTTGCCATTTCATACAGGTGTGACTTTGGACAATACCTTAACCTATTTGAACTTCAGTTTCTTCAACTGTAAGAAAGGTTTAACACAGCCCATTGAATCACTGAGAGAATTGAGTCAGTGTACATGAAAGAGATTAGTAAATGGTAAAAAACCCAACAGCAATGCACAATGTAGGTCATTTTGTGGTAAAGGAGACTATGGGGAGAGATAAAACAGGTGGAGAAGGCACATGGGGGTGAAAGGTGCTATTCTGGAGTCTTTGAACAAACAGTTCAACACAAGGACATCAGGCTTACTGGAAGAAAGTAGTCCAGAAGAGAAAAATTAGGAAAGGAGTTTTATGGCCATTAAAGACAGACCCAGATATCCTGACTGGAAGTCTAATAATTACAACATCAAACTCTGTTTATTTATGCTTAGTTGTAGACTCTCTTGCTCATTTACCTTAGAGATCTACTTACAATTAGTATTAGGTACCTTGCCCTGTACTTAGAATTCCAGAACAGGGCAATCACTACTCACACTTTCAATATAAGAAATCAACAGAAATTGGGAGGGGCATGAGGGGATGGGTAAAATGGGTGAAGGGGAGATACAGACTTTCAGTTATAGAATGAATAAGTCAGGGGAATAAAGGGTACAACACAGAGACTATAGTCAATGGTATTGTAATAGTGTTGTAGGTTGACAGATGTGGCTACACTTGTGGTGAGTACAGCATAATGTATAAGCTCATCAGATCACTATGTTGTACATCTGAAACTAATGTAAAATTGTGTGTTAACTACACTTCAATTTAAAACAAGAGAGAGAGAGAGAAACCACAGTAATTGGGGCTTTAGGAACTGATAGTTAATCTTTCAACCGTTAGAAATCCTTCTTAGTTATTGTCCTTACCATGAAAACCCCTGGATACTAATTCAACTAGTTGTTTTTTTTTCTGACATCTCTGGAAGTTTCACACTTCTGTGCAAAAATCTTTGTCAGTACTCTTTGAAAGCTGGGAATTAGGAAGTAGGCTTTAAATTTAGCTTCAGATGACATACAGAAAAGTCTGAAATAGCAGCAATCTTCCTGATTTAATTCAGGGTTGGCATCCTTTAGTTGTGAAATGAGATGAAAATCCCATTCCCCAGAATTCTTTTGAAGTAGTGTTTGGTGGGAATATTTTGTTATGCTACTTAGGGTGTGGATGATATCTCAAAAACATAGCTAGCACATAATGGTCACTAGAATGTCTTCTCAGGAGTGTAGGCCTGACCAACTAGAGCCCTCTGGGTTTCACAGAAAATTTTGATGGGTTTATGATTGTGACTTTTGGTGTAGAAACCAACAAGAGGTACATGTTTTGTATAAATAGAGAGGAAACATAATTGAAGTGGGAGAGAAAGAGATACCTTGTATAAAACTGCAGAGCCAACAAAGGTAGGGCAGTATTGGAGAAGGAGAATTAAAGAGAGATCTCTGGTACTGGGGAGCCAAAGGTGGATGTCAAAGAACAGATATAGTAAGGGGATTCCCACAAATGTTTTATTTTGAAAAATACCAAAACTTTAGGAAGTTGCAAGAATAGTATAATAAACACTAGTGTACCTCTTACATATACATACACATGTATATAGAAGGACAGAGAACATACTTTTATAAATGCGTGTATTCACATTTTATATATAGATAGGCAGATAAAAAAGTAGATACAGAGAGGGGTGCCTGTGCGGCTCAGTTGGTTAAGCGTCTGACTCTTGATTTCAGCTCAGGTCATGATCTCACAGTTGGGGAATTCCAGCCCCACATTGCACTTAATGTGCGGAGCCTGCTTGGGATTCTCTCTCTCTCCCTCTATCTGTGTCTCTCCATCCTGTCTCTTCTCTCTCCCTCCCTCCCTCTCTCTCTCTCTCAAAAATAAATAAACTTTAAAAAAGTAGATACAGAGAGAAATGTGTGTGTGTGTATTTTTTTCCTGAACCATGTGAAAGTTGTTTGTAGACATGAAACTTTATCACTAAATACTTCAAAGGTGTCTTCTGAGAACAAGGCCATTCTCCTATATGACCACAATACAATTATCCCACTCAGGAACTTAAACTTGATACAATACAATATCTAATATTTGGTACATATTCAATTTCCCCGATTGTCCCAATAATATCCTTATAAATCTCCAATGTAAAGGGGATTTTAAAATTGTTTGCCATGTTTGGCATAAATGCCTTTTCCATTTTCCCAACAAAATCATCAAAAACAACTACATTTTCATTAATGTTTTTTGCAAGTAATTTCTACAGGGGAACTTGTAGATGTCCCACGTCCAGATTGGCAATAAATGAAAATAGAAATAATAGCAGCTGCCACAAGAGAGATTGGTTGATACTGATCACATTTGAAGCAACTATTTGGGGGAGAGGAGCTTTGTAGAGACAGTAAGTAATGGAGACATTTAAAACCACTTATTCAGTTCCTTGTATCCTGCCCCTTTTCTTCCTACCCATGTTTTAAATCTGTTCTGTCTTAGTTGTTAGTATGTGATAAGTGTTTCCCAGATCCTACCATGATACATTCAGCTTGCTCTCATAGATCTTTTGTAAAAAACAGATTCTATTTTTAGAGCAGTTTTATATATACAGAAAAAAAAAATGAGAAAACAGTACAGAGTTTCCATACATCCCCTCTCCCTCTACACACAATTTCCCCTATTAATATCTTACATTAGTATAGTATGTTGGTTACAACTGATGAACCAATATTCACAAATTATTATTAATGAGATCCATACTTTATTCAGATTTCCATAGTTTTTAACCTAATGTCCTTTCTGTTCCAAGATCCCACCTAGGAATCAGAATTACATTTAGTTGTTATTTCTCCTTAGGCTCCTTAGACTGTGACAGTTTCTCAAACTTTTCTTGTTTTTGATGTCCTTGACAGTTTTGAACTCATAGGTCTTTTGATAATTTAATCTCCATACATTGCTTGGCAGAGCACCACAACAAATACTATTTTGAATTAAGTAAAATCTTTGATAATTCGTGAAAATCAAATCCTGTTTGAAGTAGCTGCATGATAAAGATGATAAAGTTATTTTAGCAGCCTTGCTTGTATTAGGTCATATTATGACTACTTATTGATTAAATATGGGATATAGAGTTCACAGCATTCATTGGGTGGCATGGTCTTCTTTGTGTGGATTGAGTCAATGGAGCCCGAGGCACAAAGATCAATTGAGAGAGAACCATTCAGAAGGTGCCTTTTCCCCTGGGGCCTTGTGTTCTTACAGACTACACAAGGCAGATGTTTTATGCTTTTCTCTCGGGGGTAATTTGGCTTGAGACATGCTACTATCCTTTACCAAGCAAGTATTTCTCTTGTCCTTTTAACTTTTTTTAATTAAAGTACAATTTACAAATAGTGATAAGCACAGATCTTATGTACACAGTTGGAGGTGTTCTGACAAATGCATTCACCTGTGTAATCCACACCTTATCAAGAGAGAGAATATGTTCATCACCATAGAAAGTTATCTCATGCCTTTACCAAGTAAATGCCTGCCCTTAATCCCCAGAGGCAACCACTGGTTCAATTTCTTTCACTGTAGATTAGGTTTGCTTGTCCTAGGACTTCATATAAATGGGATCATATATTTTGTACTCTTTTGTGTGTGGGCTTCTTTAGCTTAGCATAATGCTTGTGAGATTCATTCATGTTTTGCATCTATCAAAAGTTTATGCCATTTTATTGCTGAGTAGTATTCATTGTATTGTATCAATATACCACAATTTCTTTATCTACTTTTATATTGATGGGAATTTTTTTCTGATTTTTTGGCTGTTTTGAATGAAGCTACTGTGAATATTCTACTTTATGTCTTTTATGTGGACTTTATGTTTCTCTTGAGTGTGGAATTTCTGTGTCATGTAGTTGGAGTATGTTTAATGTTATAAGAAGATGTCAAACCATTTCCCAAAGAGTGTGCAACACTTTACAGTCTGTGTTAATTATCTATTGCTGCATAACAATTTAACAGCTTAAATCAACACACATTTATTATCTCCCAGTTTGGGTCAGGAGACTGGGCATACCTTAGTTTATCCTTTGCAAGACTGTAATCACAGTGTTGACCAAAACTGGGTTCTCCTATGGAGGCTTAATTGGGGAAGGAAGAATTCTGTTGACAGGATTAACTTCCTTGTGTTGTGTGATTGAGGACTTCAGCTTCTTGCTGGCTGAGGTGGTTGCCCTCAGTTGCTAGAGGCTGCCAGCAGTTTCTTACCATATGGCGTTCTTTAACATGGGCAGTTTGAGTTGCTTCCTCGAAGCCAGCAAAGGAGCAAGAGATTCCAGCTAGGTGAGTGCTATAACCTTATAAGATGTAGTCATGTAATCAAATATATTCAATCATATACATCTCATTACCTTTTCCATATTCTATTACAAGTCCCACTTATGCTCAAGGGAAGGGATCACATAGGGCATGAATACTAGGAGGTGGGGATCAAAGGAGACCACCTTATGGGTATGCGTATCACATACTCGCACCAGAAATGAATGAGAGTTTTGGTTGCTTCATATCTTTGCCAACATTTGGTGTTGCCACTTGTTTCATTTAGCCATTATAGTTGTTGTAAGGTATGCCACTATGGTTTATTTTTTAGTTTGTTTTGTTTTATTTTTAATTTAATTTAATTTAATTTTTGTGAGTATGGTTATAACACAATGTTAAATTAGTTTCAGGCACAAAACACAATGTTTGGCAAGTTTATACGTTATGCTATGCTCACCACAAGTGTAGCTACCATCTGTCACCATAAAAAGCTATTAAAATATCACTGACTATATTCCCTATGCTGTGCCTTTTATTCCCATTGTGGTTTTAATTTGTATTTCTGTAATGTCTAATGATACTAAACATTTCTTCATGTGCTTATTGGCTGATTACATGTCTTCTTTCAGGAAATGTCTTTACCTGTATTTGGCCCATTTAAAATATTGTGTTGTTTGTCTTTTTATTGTTGAATTGGAGGTCTTCCTTATATATTCTGGATAAAGATCCTTTGATAGATATATGTATTAAAATATTTTCTCTCTGTCTAGGTCTTGCCTAGGTTTTTTTGTTAGCAGTGTCTTTTGATGAACAGATAATTTTAACTTTGATGAAATTTAATTGACCAATTTTTCTGTAATGTTTAGTACTGTCCTGGTGAGAACATTTCTCTCTCAGTAATTGATAAAACAAGTAAATGGTAAATTTTAAAATAACTCATGATACAGAGAAGAAATCACATGGGAAATAAAATATTTTGAACTGAATGTTAATAAAAATACAACATACTAAACCATCTCATATTTGTAAGATATAGCAGTTGAATCATTGCCTAGAAGGGAGTTTATAGTGTAAAATGCTTAAATTAAATTTAAATTTTAAAGTTTTGAAGTTTCCATCGTCCAAAGCAAAAGGGAAAAAAGAGTAAATTAGCCCAAAGGAAGCTTAAAAAAGGAAACAAGAAATGTAAGGAAAATCAATAAAATAGGAAATAAATTAACCAGCTAGTTCAGTGAAAATCAGTGTAATGAAAATTTGGTTCTTACAAAAGAAGAGTGGAGGCAATAAAGCTCTACTTAGACTGATCAAGAAAAAAAAATCAATAAAAAAACAAAAAATTAATAAAATAAAAATTTAAATCAATTAAAAATTCATTGATATAACACATTGCATCATATTAGCATAGAGGACAAAAACCACATTATCATCTCAATAGATACAGAAAAAAGCATTTGACTAAATCTATAACCCTTTCATGACAAATACTCAACATATTAGGAATAGAAAGAAAATTCCTCACCCTGATAAAGGGCTTCTAGGAAAATCCCCCCAGAAAATATGATACTTAATGGTAAAAGACTGAATGTGTTCCACTAAGGAACAGAAACAAGACAATGGTGTTTGTTCTCACCACTTCTATTCAACATTGTATTGAAGGTTCTAGCCTGGGAAGTTAGGCAAGAAAATAAAATAAAAGGCATCCAGATTGGAAAGGAAGAAGTCAAATGATCTCTATTTTCAAATGGTATGATCTTGTATATACAAAAGAAAAAGTCCTAAGGAATTCATTAAAAATAATGAACAATCTAAAAATAAGGAAAACAAGTCCACTTGCAATAGTACCAAAAAGAATAAAATACTTATAAATAAATTTACCTAAATAAATGTAATACTGATATTTTGAAAACTGTAAAACATTGCTTAAAGAAAATAAAGAAGTCCCATTAAATGGAAAGACATTTCATGTTTATGAATCATAATATTTAGTATGGCAAAGTGAAGATACAAATATTCCCCAAACTGACCTAAACTTCAGAGAAATCCCTATTAATATCTCAACTGGCTTCTTTGCAGAAACTGACAAGCAGATCTAAAATTCATATGTAAATGAAGTTTCAGAATCATCAAAGAATTCTTGAAAAAAAATAATAAAGTTGGAGCACTCACACTTTCCTACTTTCAAACTTAATATAAAACTCAGTAATCAAGACAATGTTGTACTGACATCAAGGTAAACATATAGATCAATGGAACAGAATTGAGAGTCCTGAAATAAGCCCTCACATTTCTGGTCAATTATTTTCAGTAAGGGTGCCAAGACAATTCAATATAGAAAATGGTGCTGTAACAGGTGGTATCTGCATACAAAAGAATGAAGTTGGATCCCTACCTCACATTATATACAAAAATGAGCTCAATATGAATAAAAGACCTTAGTGTAAGAGCTAAACTACAAAACTCTCAGAGGAAAATATAGGCTAAAACTTTATGGCATAGCATTAATTTCATCCCTGATTTATTTTATAACTGGGAAGCTTGCATCTCTTAATTCCCTGCACCTATGTTGCCATTACCCCACTCCCTCTTCCCTCTGGCAATGACTAGTTTGTTCTCTGCATATATGAGTCTCTTCCTGTTTTTTTGTTTTGTGTTTTAGATTCCACATGTAAATGAAATAATGGTATTTTTCTCTGTGTGATTTATTTCACTTAGCATAATACCCTCTAGGTCCACCCATGTTTTTGCAAATGGCAAGATTTCATTCTTTTTAATGGCTCAGTAAAATACTCCATTGTGTATATATACCATATATATGGTATATATACACCCATACACCACAGCTTCTTCATTCATCCAACCATCTATTTAATAGACATTTAGGGGTTGTTTCAGTATCTTGGCTATTGTAAATAATGCTCCAATAGACATAGGGGGCGCAAATACTTTCTTGAATTAGTATTTTTTTTCCTTTGGATAGTGGAATTATTGGATTGTATGCTATTTCTATTTTTACCTTTTTTAGTGACTTCCACACTGTTTTCCATAGTGGCTGCGCCATTTTACATTATTAAGAAGAACAGGACATGAGCGTTCTCTTTTCTCCATATCCTCGCTAACACCTTATTTCTTTTCTTTTTGATACTAGCCATTTTGACTAGTATAAGGTGATATTTCAGTGTGGTTTTGATTTGCATTTCCCTGATGATTAGTCATGTTGAGCATCTTTTCATGTGTCTGTTGGCCATCTGTATGTCTTCTTTTGTAAAATGTCTGTTTAGGCCTTCTGCCCATTTCAATCAGATTACTTGTTTTTTGGTATTGAGTTCTATGAGGTCTTTATATATAAATTTTTAATTTTTAAAAATGTTTAATTTTTTTTTTTTTTTGAGAGAAAGAGAGAGAGACAGAGTGCGAGCAGGGGAGGGGCAGAGAGAGAGGGAGACACAGAACCCAAAGTAGGTCCCAGGCTCTGAGCTGTCAGCACAGAGCCTGATGTGGAGCTCAAACCCACGAACTGTGAGATCATGACCTGAGCCAAAGTCGGATGCTTAACCGACTGAGCCACCCAGGCACCCCTATATTTTTGATATTAATCCCTTATTGCATATAAGTTTGTAAATATCTTCTCCCATTTAGTAGGTTGTCTTTTCATTTTGTTGATGGTTTCCTTCATTGTTCACAAGCTTTAAAACAATCACTATCTGCAGATCACATAATGCTGTACATAGAAAACTCTAAAGACCCCATCAAAAAACTATTAGAACTGAGAAATGAATTCAGTAAAGTTATGGGAGAAATCTGTTCTTTCTATACAGTAGTAATGAAATAGCAGAAAGAGAAATTAACAAAACAACCCCATTTATAATTGCATCAAAAAGAATAAAATATCTACAAATAAACATAACCAAAGAAATGAAAGGTCTGTTCTCTGAAAACACTGAAGACCACACAAACAAATGGAAAGATATACTATGCTTATGGATTGGAAGAATTAATATAGTTTAAAACGTCCAAATGCTTTGCTTACCCAAAGCAATCTACAGATTCAATACAATGTCTATCTAAACACCAAAAGTCTTTTTTACAGAATTAGAACAAATAATACTAAAATGTGTATGCAACCAGAAAAGACTCCAGATAACCAAAGCAATCTTGAGAAAGAAGAACAAAGCTGGAGGTATCACAATCTCAGATTTCAAGGTATACTGTACAGCTGTAGTAATGAAAATAGTTTGGTACTGGCACAAAAATAGACACATAGATCAATGGAACAGAATAGAAAGCACAGTAATAAAGCTGTGCTTATACGGTCAATTAATCTACAACAAAGGAGGCAAGAATATACAATGGGGAAAAGACAGTCTCTTCAATAAATGGTGCTGGTAAAACTGGAAAGTTACATCCAAAAGCATGGTTGAGCTGCACCACTTTCTTAAACTATTCTCAAAACTAAACTCAAAATGGAGTAAAATCTAAATGTAAGACCTAAAATCATACAACTTCTAGATGAAATCATAGGCAGTAATCTTTTGGACACTGGCCTTAGCAACATTTTTCTGGATACCTCTCTCTAGGCAAGAAAAACAAAAGCAAAAATAATTTATTGGTATTACATCAATATCACTGCCAATAGAGGACATCTGCCTTTCTCAGTGTGGCTTAAGGTGACAGTTGACTGACCAGAGGTATTGTTTTCTTTTACAAAATATACATTTCTATTAACAGAATCCATCGCAATCCCTGTAATTATTGTCCCCATAGTGCTCAAGTATCAGAGCCACTACAAATTCCAATGCTCCACCTTCTAGGTGCACTGCATCCTGATCGGCCACAGGTGGGAAGCTTTAGTCATTATGATACTACTGTGTGGTCCCACTTAGTACCCACATACTGTGCCTGGGTCTTTAATGCCATAAGATCAGTGAGTAACCTAATCTAATATTCCATCCTGAGTGTCTTCAGGACACTTTGGAGCCAAGCCAAGTCTTTTGCTTGGGTTCTCTAGGAGATAGAGACAGAGTGCAATTTGAGAGAAATGGGAGTGAGGACAAAGAGGAGTGGGCAGGGAAGGAGGGGAAACTAATACAATGATTTGGTACCAAACTAGCTACCACTTGATATCAAGTCCAATTGATTGCTCAGTGTCATGGGCACATACTAGGCATGGGGGCACCATAGTTAGCAGAACAGATATAGATATACCCTCATGGACATGTACCATCATGGACAACTGCTTTATGGGCAGTTATATAACACTCCATGTTAGAAAGGCATTGTGCTTCGTTTAACGTTCTGCACTCACCATCTTGAAAATCTCAATATTTTGTGAATAAAGGGCCTTGCATTTCCATTTTGCACTGAGCCTTGCAAATTATGTTATCTGGTCCTTCTAGTGTAAATTACAGTTTAGTAAGGGAACTAGTCATATTCTCTCTCCCGAAGAATGGAGAGGAGGTCATTGTGGTAGGAGAAAATTATAAAAAGATGAAGACTAACAACTTTTACACTGGCAGGAAGGAGGCAAGCCAGCTGTTGGATGAGTGACAAGGTACATGAATGCGGCAGGAGGGACTATTTTATTTGTTGTGGGTTTTTTTTTTTTTTTTGGTCTTTCACTTTTCTCCCTAAACTAATCAATAATTCTGAATAAATAAGGTAAACTAAGTGGATCTCTGTTTCTTGAAACCTGAAAGAATCTAAGAGTATACACATATGGGAGGTCATTTAAACCATGGAAATGAAATAGAGCAAAAGGAGAGGAGAATTGAAGATCTTTTAGGCCAATGTTATCTCACATTATCTGTGAAGGAACTTTCTTTTTTAATTTTTAATTTTTCATGAATTAATACTTCTGGAAAATAAAACATTTTAAAGTACTAGAAAAATGAAAGGAAAACAAAAAATTCACACCAAATACAAACTCATATGTTTTAGTATTTTAACATATAAAATTATATTTCAAAAAACACAGAACAAAAAATAACATAGTATAAAAGAAAAAATTACAAAAACTACTTTGCTCACTTAGAGTGTGTGTGTAGGCGATTTATATAAAGAATTGCTAATACACGATTAGTTTTTTAATCATTCCATACTCATAACAACTAAACAAAAAGTTGGTAGTGAAGTAGCAATTTCCCATATTAAAACCTGTATTTACTATTTTAAATTTGTCAACAGTTATAGTTTTAAACATGACAAATGTGTTTCTTGCTTGTTAAATAATCTCCTCTAGGTTGAATTGGTGACCATGCCACTAACAGGAGATATTGTAAATCTGTTTCTATGTTTTATTCAGTAACACTCATAGAGAAATTGGTCTCTCAAAGGTATGTTAAGGGAATGGAAATGATTTTAAAGCAATTTCAGCAAGCTCAGGATATTCATTTTTATTTTATTTATTTATTTATTTATTTATTTATTTATTTTTGAGAGAGAGAGAGAGAGAGAGAGAGAGAGCATGTGCATGTGGGAGGAGCAAAGGGAGAGAAAGGGGATCATAAGCAGACTCCATACCAATGCAGAGCCCATGTGGGGTTTAGTATCACTACCATGAGATCATGACCTGAGCCAAAATCAAGAATTGGATGCTCAACTAACTGAGCCACCCAGGTGCCCCTCATTTTTTACTTTTATCCAAAATGGAGCAACCTATGCTTTATTTTCAAAATTCATCTTCAATTCTTTATCGGTAATAGTATCAAATCTTTATCAGTTCCAAACATTTGTCCTATTAAGTTATAATTACAAATTAAAGAAATGGGCTATGGATCCATGAATTCCCTATGTTTGATTATTTTCTTGGAAAAACTCCAAATGTTTTATCAAACTCGTAATTATTTTCTTTATATTTTGTACGTGAAAGCCACTGAATTTCGATGAGTTTATTGCTTTATTAGTCGGTTTTAGTACTTTACTATGAGTTATGGCTCTGAACTCAATAGAAGGGGGATGATATGTCTTAGTGAAATTAGTAAAATGCTTAGATCTTTAATTCTTTGGAATCACTTCTCTGGTCATTATTTGATTTACTACTATTATTACTAACACACTGCTGACATGTGTCTTTTCTTGACAAAACAGGAAAGTGAGGCTTATTTCGACAACTATAATTTAGGGTTAAAAACAAATGACACAATTTGGGGCCCTGGGTGGCTCAGTCGGTTAAGCCTCCAACTTCAGCTCAGGTCATGATCTCATGGTACATGAGTTTGAGCCCCGCGGTCAGGCTCTGTGCTGACAGCTTGGAGCCTGGAGCCTGCTTCACATTCTGTGTCTCCCTCTCTCTCTGTTCCTCCCCAGCTCACACTCTGTCTCTCTCTCTCTCTCTCAAAAATAAATAAAGATTAAAAAAAATTAAAAGAAAAACAAATGACACAATTTTACTTCCTTAAGTCAGCTATGAATTTCATAAAACAAACAATTAAAATTTAAAATGACTATAAACATACAAGTGAGAAAAGTAAATAAATATATTTTCATAGATTTGTATTCACTTTTGGGTTACAGTTAACCTCAAAATTTCACTCCTTATAGGGAATTACTCTCATTTATAATTGCACCAAAACACATAAGATATATAGGAATAAACCCGACCAAAGGGATAAAAAGATCTGTAGTCTGAAAATTATAGAACATTTACAAAAGAAATTGAAGAAGACACAAAGAAATAGAAAAATATTCCATGCTCATGGATTGGAAGAACAAATATTGTTAAAATGTTTATACTACCCAAAGCAATGTACACATTCAATGCAATCCCTATCAAAATGCCACCAGCATTCTTCACAGAGCTAGAACAAAGAGTCCTAAAATTTGTATGGTACCACAAAAGACCCCGAATAGCCAAAGTGATATTGAAAAAGCAAAGCAAAGCAGGAGGCATCACAAGCCCGGACTTCAAGCTGTATTGTGAAGCTGTAATCATTAAGACAGTATGGTACTAGCACAAAAACAGACACATAGATGAATGGAACAGAATAGAGAACCAAGAATTGGACCCACAACTATATGGTCAACTAATCTTCAACAAAGCAGGAACAGCATCCAATGAAAAAAGGACAGTTTCTTCATCAAATGGTGTTGGGAAAGCTGGACAGCAACATGCAGAAGAATGAAACTGGACCAGTTTATTATACCATACACAAAAATAAATTCAAAATGGATGAAAGACCTAAATGTGAGATAGGAAACCATCAAAATCCTAGAGGAGTACACAGGCAGTAACCTCCTTGACCTCATTCCCAGCAGCTTCTTACTAGACACATCGCCAGAGGCAAGGGAAACAAAAGCAAGCATGAACTATTGGGACCTCATCAAGATAAAAAGCTTCTGCACAGCAAAGGAAACAATCAACAAAACTAAAAGGCAACCACAGGAATGGGAGAAGATATTTCCAAATGACATATTGGATAAAGGGCTAGTATCCAAAATCTATAAAGAACTTATCAAACTCAATACCCCAAAAATAAATAATCCAGTTAAAGGGTGCCTGAGTGGCTCAGTTGAGTGTCCGACTGCTGATTTCTGCTCAGGTCATGATCCCAGGGTCATGGGATAGCCCCACCTTGGGCTCTGCACTGAGCACAGAGCCTGCTTAAGATTCTCTCTCCCTCTGCCTCTCTTCCCCACCCTGCTCCTACACACTCTCTCCCTCTAAAATTAAAAAAATAAAATAAAATAAAAATCCAGTTAAAAAGTGGGCAGAAGACATGAACAGACATTTCTCCAAAGAAAACATACAAATAGCTGACACATGAAAAAATGCTCTATATCACTCATCATCTGGGGAATACAAATCAAAACCGTAATTAGATACTACCTCACACCTGTCATAATGACTAAAATTAACAAGTCAGGAAACAACAGATGTTGGTGAGGATGCAGAGACAGAGGAACCCTCCTACACCGTGGGTGGGAATGCAAACTGAAGCAGCCACTCTGGAAAACAGTAAGGGGCTTCCTCAAAAAGTTAAAAATAGAACTACCCTACGATCCACCAATTGCACTACCAGGTATTTATCCAAAGGATACAAAAATATTGATGCGAAGGGGCATATGCACCCCAATGTTTATAACACTGCTATCAAGAATAGCCAAATTATGGAAAGAGCCCAAATGTCCATTGACTGATGGATAAAGAAGATGTGATATGCCACATCTTCTTTATCCATATATGTATATGGATATATACATATTATATATAATGTATATGGATATATACATATCCATACATATCCATACACATTATATATATATATATATATATATATATATTCTATAATGGGATATTACTCAGCCATCAAAAAGAATGAAATCTTGCCATTTGCAACAATGTGAATGGATGGAGCTAGAGTATTATTATGCTAAGTGAAATAAGTCAGAGAAAGACAAATATCATATGATTTCACTCAATGTGGAATTTAAGAAACAAAACAGATGAACATAGGGGAAGGGAAGGAAAAATAAAATAAGATAAAATAGAGAGAGAGGCAAACTGTAAGAGACTCTTAGCTATAGAGAACAAACTGAAGGTTGCTGGAGGGGAGGTGAGTGGGGAAGATTGGCTAAACGGGTGATGGGCTTTAAGGAAGGCACTTGTTGGGAGGAGCACTGGGTGTTGTATGTAAGTGATAAATCACTAAATTCTTCTGAAACCAATACTACACTATATGTTAATTAACTTGAATTTAAATAAAAACGTGGGGAAGAAATTTACTCCTTATAATGTGGTCCTACTACAGATGGTAAGGACAATCAAAAAAGTTGCAGAACACCTGAACCCACATTTTGTTCAATGAGAAGTGTCCAATGATCATGTGCTTGGATATAGCTGAAATATTAAATGCTATAAATGCTGCTAAGCACTTTTAATTTCTGTGCTTATCTCCTGTGGACTAGATATAAGCAAACTGGCAGTGGTCCAAGGAACACTCTTTGAGTCCTGCTGCTCTGGGGAAACTTCACTGAAGACAAGGAGAAGAAGGATTGGGAGTTAATAAAGGAACAGAAGGGAGGAGGAGAAAAAGGAGACCATGGATTTGTGGAAGACTAGGGAAGTTTTAAGAAAGAGGAAGAGGTTAATTGTGTTAACTGCAAGATAGTCAATTAGAATGAAGACCAGAAAGAAGCCATTGAATTGACAAGTAGGACACGTGTAACCTTTGAAAGAGTGATTTCAGTGGAGTGCTGGTGGTGAAGGAAGATCAAGAAAAGCTTCTTTGAAGAATCTGCAGAATTTCTAATATTTCTTTGGTTGTGCAACAGAAAGCTGTGGGGGATATAAAACTTTTGATCAATCCAATTGCTCCTAAATTGTGTGTAAGGATATTTTATTTTATTATTTTATTTATTTAATTTAATTTAATTTTATTTGTTTACTTACTTTGAGAGAAAGTGGGAGTAGGGGAGGGGCAGAGAGAGAGAGAATCCCAAGCAGGTTTCACCCTATCAGTGCAGGACCTGACACAGGACTCAAACCCAAGAACCACGAGATCATGACCTGAGCTGAAGTCGGATGCTTAACTGACTGAGCCCCCAGGTGCCTGGTGTGTAAGGATTTTAAATGTAGTGGGGAACATAGTTAAATTAATCCATGATAAAGATACACATCGTTTTGCAAATTGAAAAATCTCTGATTTATCACAATTGTGGTAAATCCAGAGGTTGATAAACTGGGTTTAAATAAAGCAAGTCATATCTACATGTAGAGAGTTTACTTCAGTTCCCAGAACTTTCCCTCTGCTCTCTTGGCCCCTCTACTTTTAGCAAACAAGCACTTACTGTGTGCCTAACACTGTGTTGGCTACTATAAAGCTACAATGATGCCTAAGATTTGGTCTCTGCCTGGAAGGGGCTCAGAGGGCAAATGTTATCAGTCACAATGCTTTCTGGTAGAAACAACTGAAAACCCCAGCTCAGTTGAGGTCAGCCCCAGGGTTGGTCAAGTCAGACTCAGTTGTCACCGAGGAGGCAGATTTTTTTGATATTATTACTGTTAACATCATTAACATTTCTGCCTTATCCTCAGGTCAGCTTGCCTGAAGTCACAATGGCTGCAGCAACTGTTTAAGTGTCACATTCTCATGGAAATAGTTAAGGGCAGAAGAGCTGTGTCATCTCTGTATCTCATTTTATCACGCTGCCAGCAGACAACCTTTGATCCTGCAAAGACCAAAACTGCATCCTGAGCAGTTAGTTAGCCTACACTAACCCAGGCAGGTGAGTAAAATAACCACTTGGATGGTACTCATTCTCTGTAGCTGAGGCTGGGTATGAGCCCTACTTCTGACAAGCTTTTGGCCCCAGAGAGATTTTTCCTGAACTTGGGCCAGACTGGCTGTTGAGTAGGCAAATGACTGCCAACCCTTTTCACATCCTGACATATATCATGGTATATACAGAAGATGCAAATTGTGCAAATCGCTAAAATAAACCCAAGAGGCTTGCAGCCATGACTTGCTTGAAGGCTCCCCCTGCCTCAGCTCTGTTCAGCTGTTCCAAGGATGAGGGGATTCACATCAGAACACGGCTATATTGTATTCACAGTGCCTCAGTTGGGAAGTTCTGATTGGGCAATCCACTGGGTCTGCCAAAGAGAGAAAACCGTGTATTCATATTAGACGGTCTATTATTACAGTAAATATTAAGACACAGAAGAGACACAGCTTTTAAACCAGTTTGATGGTGTAAGCTCTTTTAGCAAGCTCTTCTCTGTCTTTGTGCCTTTGCACATGCTCCTCTCTTCTGGGCGCATTCCTTGTCAACACAACGTAATGGTTAAGCAGAATCAAATCTTCGGCAACCCATCAGCTCTGTAATGCTGGGCAAATTAATTAACTCCTCTGAGTGTGTTTCCCCATCTGGAAACAGAAATGATACTACTACTCATTTCAAAGGGTTGTTTCTGAGGATTAAGATAATTAGTTAAAATGGCCAGCACAACCCCTGGTACATAGTAAGCCCTCCTTACATGTTAGGTCTGCCTGGCAAACTTCCATTCAGCTGCCACCGCTTCTCTGAAGATGTCCCATAGACATTTCGATGGTGCCTCGTTTTTCACACCGCTATCAAAACATTTATCACACTACAATCTGTTCTTTACGCACTCCTCCTCTCTCCTTCCCTAAACAGCGATCCTAAAAGGCCAGTAATTGTTTTACACTTTCCATCTCCCAGTGATCCTCAGAGTTCTGTTTGCATCAAGCATTCCACAAAGGTTTGTTTTTGTTTTGGCCGATTCTGAGTAACGGATTGGGCGGGAGGAGCGTGGTACAGAGGGACGGCACCGCCCACGGAGGGAGAGGGGCGTGCCCGCCCTGGGTGCACACGCTTGATATTCCCGGCGGGGCCTGAGCTGCGTGCAGCCCCAGATCAACCCACAGATAAAAACGGGGCCCAATCTCACGCCCCAGACTGTGCAGTGCCCCGTTACCGGCACCCAGGCCTGGAGGGGAGAATTTCGAGTAGAGACACGTCCGGGCGGCGGCGGCTGCCTCAGAGAGAGTGCCTCGGCCCAGGCCGGGGGGGCCCACGCCCAGGCCGCCCGACCTCACGCCCCCGCCCAGCACACCGCTGGGCGCCCCGGTTCCCTCCCGACGCCGGCGGGCCCGGGAGCCTCGCGGACGTGACGCCGCGGGCGGAAGTGACGTTTTCCCGCGGTTGGACGCGGCGCTCGGTTGCCGGGCGGGGGAGGGCTTGTCCGGTTTCTCTCAGGGGACGTTCAAATTATTTTTGTAACGGGAGTCGGGAGAGGACGGGGCGTGCCCCGAAGTGCGCGCGTCCTCCTTCCCCGGCTCTTCGCCACCACTCACTGGCTCCTGCCCTGGGGGGGAGTCATGCCGCCCAAAACCCCCCGGAGAGCAGCAGCCGCAGCCGCCGCCGCCGCCGCCGCCGAACCCCCGGCGCCGCCGCCGCCCCCTCCTGAAGAGGACCCCGAGCAGGACAGCGGCCCCGAGGACTTGCCTCTGCCCAGGTGAGCGAGCGGAGCCGCGGCGGCCGTCTCGAGAGAAGGGCGCCTCGAGAGTGCGTCGGGGCGGGCACCCCAGCGTCTAGGCGGGGGCGCGTCTCCGCCGGCTGCCGCGTCCCGGCGGGAGGAGGGTTCTCCCTTGTCCCCCAGCACCGCGGAGCGCCTGGACGGGGGTGACAGGGGTCTGGGTTCGCGAGCGAGGGGAGGGAATCCGGGAAGGGTCTCGGCTCCAGCTTGACAGGTGTCGGGCGGGTGGGGCTCGGGTCCCTGAGCAAAGTGACAGGTGCCGCCTTTCCTCCTCCAGGCGGAAAGGCTCGCCGGCGGAGGGTGTTTTTGAGGCGCCATCGAACGCAAAAAAGAAAAATGACTGGCTGGTGTCTGGTGGAGAGTTTGTCTCCTGTTGAGATTTGTAACATTTCGGTGGTCGTGTTTGACTTTCTGTCTTGGTCTCCTGAGATGCAGCAGCTGAAAGTGTTTTCCTCTGGGCGTGCACTGCATCCGAAGCCCAGTCCTGGAAATGCCAACCAGGAAAGCTAGGGGACGTGAAGTGCAGGGTTCTGCGTGTCAGTTGCCCGCAGTGTACTCGGCTGAGGTGCTTTGTGGCGTTTCCTTGTAACAGTGCGTTGAGGTCTTGGGGATTCAGAGCCATCAGTAGCGACTGGAGGGTCATAACACTTGAGAGGAACTGGCGTATGGGCAAAAGTTTTGTGAGACGTTTAGGCTAAGTGCTTGAAAGTTTCTGAACTTTTATTCCTGTCGCATAAAACTCTTCTATGTTAAGCTTCAGCATTTTTCATTCTTTCTTACATTTTGCCTTTGAGCCAGACAACAAACATCCTTGTGTTTCTCTCTCTCTCTCTCTCTTTCTTTTTTGTTTGGGTACAAAAATTAGTGATGTTCATGCGCTCACATTGAACTTTTTTTCTTCCCCAAGTGGAATCTAAATTTAGGCGAGTAGAACATGACAGGGAGATATTTATTGTACTGCGACATCCTATTTTTCTTGATTGTGATACTTTATGGTTAAAAAGCTAAGATTGAAAGAGTATGATTGCCATTATTATTGCCAGTACTGGTCCTACTTTGAGACTACATGTAGATTGCTGGGAAATGGAACTCCTTTCTTTCCCTCACCACTTCCTCTCCATTTTTGTCCTTTACCAAGTCCTTTTCTTTCAACTTTCCAGATACAGAGTTCAAGCATATTGCAAAAGATAGGAATGGGCTTTTGGGATGGTTTGTGAAAGGCTATTGAAAATACATCTGTTTAAGTGGATTGTCTTATGGGTCAGTTAAAAATCATACTATTTAAAAAAAAAATCTGAAACGTTCTGGGAGAAGACAGAAGTTTAATTTCTGATTAAGCTCTGATGTATCCAATACTTGAAAGTTGGCATTTGGAAAAAGCAGTAAATATACCTTAAAGAATCCCCTGTTACCCATAGAGCTTTGGAAGCATTCTCAATTATTGTAGGGCAGCCAGAAATACTGAAATTATGGCCATCACTTGGGAAAAGAAGGCCTTTCTTCCCTGACCCAACATTGTTATTCATCTTTAAATGGTGGAACTACCAAAAATTCTCCTGTTAAGTCCAAACCATGCAAAATACACTGTACTCTTGATTATCCTTACCCACAAAAGTTTTCATTAGTATGGGCAGTTCAGCTCTGCAGATTAGCTGCTTAGCAAGAGTAAAACTACTGGCTGGCAGTCTGAAGCCTAGCAATTTGCTTAGGGGTGGATTCAGGGCCCACTCCACCTGCACTTTGCAGTGAGGTTTTTGCTACCTTGACAGTTGAGATCTTTTTTTCTGTTGCATTTTATCTGGCTTAAGTGGTGCAGTTAGAAGGGAAACCTTCACTAGGAATAGCATTTTACCCCCAGTGGTGGTGTAACCAAAAGTTAATTATGTTTTGAAGGAGGGTTGGCAGTCTAAAATAGCGGTCAAGGGCATGGGTTATGGAATTAAACTGTTGGGTTTCCCACTTACTGGCCATTGCCTAGTTGAGTACTTTAACTTCTCTGATTTGGTACTTATCTGTAAAAGAAGAATAATAAGAGTGCTTATCTAATAGGCTGATGTGCATTTAAGGTACTTTGTACAGGGTTAGTGTAAATACTCAAAAATTAGTAGCTATTCCTCACACTAATTATTATTATTAGGTGTGAGACATTAAATGAATGAACAGGAACTAGCCAACAAGAAATTATTGACTACCTATAATGGGTAAGGAAGATTGAGGAGAAAAGGATAAAATAAGCATAGCAATACTTTATGTTAATCGTTACATAAGAAATGCTAGTAGGTAGAGAGATTATATGAGATATTGGTTACATGTAGACTGCATTTTAGCAAAGTCGCTGATACTAAATTGATTCTGAAATATTATATATGGGCTTTCCTCTTTTTGCTGTTACTGTCATCCCAGTTTTCCCATACAGCTTTAGCTATCATGCTTACTTCCTTTTACAAAGCTATTTTTTTGTGCTGAAGTGTATGTGATTCACCAGGCCAGCAAACCTTTTTCATTGTGTGGTATTTTTGCTGGAAAGACTATGAAAAAAGATAAATATGTTTAAAATTCTACCTGTAGTTTTCTTCAAAATAAATAAGATTTTAAACTAGTTAGTGATGCTTTTTTTCAGAACAGTGCTGTTATATGCAAACCATTGAAACAAATATTTAATTAGTTTGATTTGTAAGTATATGCCTATTATATATCTATTTTTATCTGGCAGGCTTGTATTTGAAGAAACTGAAGAACCTGATTTTATTGCATTATGTCAGAAATTAAAGATACCAGATCATGTCAGAGAAAGAGCTTGGTTTACTTGGGAAAAAGTTTCATCTGTGGATGGAGTGTTGGTAAGGATTTCCTTAACATTTTTTGAAAAAAATTTTCTCGTTTAAAAAGTTATTTTGGAGAATAGAAAAATATAAAGAAAAGAAAAGCTAGTAATAATTCTGTTATCCAGTAATAATTATGTTATTCTGATTAGCATTAAAAAATTTTTTTAGCATTAAAAGTTTTTTTTTAAATCTCCCCATATAAACCCCTCCAAAGTATTTTAAAGCAAATCTTAGATGATATATTTTATTCATATACTTTACTCTGGTACAAAGAGTTATTGAAAAGCAAAGCCATACCTTATAAAATAATCTTTAATATTTTATAAATTTAAATAAATTAAATTTAAATAAATTTAAATAAATTAAATCAAAATTAAAAATTTAAATTTAAATAAGTATTTAAATTTCCTGATTGTTTCAGAATTAGTTTTGTTAGAATTTAGAATCTTTGATAGCATTTGATATATTTCTTCCATTTTTTTTCTTTTCAGAGGTGTGTGTGTGTGTGTGTGTATGTATGTGTGATACTACTAACACCAGCAAATAATTCCTAGTGCTTTATATGTACTGGAGGAATATTATAAGCATTTTGCAAACAACCCATTCAGCAATCCATTGAGATATGAAATAAAAAAATCTTTGTTTTACATGTAAAATTTTTAGAAGGTGATACTGAAGTAGAGTGAGGTTAAGTAACTTGACCAAGGTCTCTGGCTAATAACATTTAGAACACAGATTTGGGATCATACGTGTAGTTATACATAGTTACATATAATAGTTTTGTATCTTGTTATACAATTTTTTTCTCAACATGAGCATTTTATTGTTAAATATTTTATGATATTTAATAATATAGTTTCCGATGGTACTATAATATTTAATACATTAGATATATTTTGATTTTTTAACTCTTACTGTTATTGGACATTTTCCCCCCCAACTTTTTGGCACATAAAATGATGTGATAAGCATCCTTATTCAGAAGAATAATGCCTGGCACAAAGTAAGCCCTTGATAATTTAATGAGTGAAACTCTGATTGTTAGAATACATTTTGAATTACTGTGTCAAAAGCTATGAATATTTATAAAACTTTTGATAGTTAAATTACACTCTAGACAGATACTTTTAATGAATTTACTTTTTTTTTTTTTAATTTTTTTTTTCAACGTTTTTAATTTATTTTTGGGACAGAGAGAGACAGAGCATGAACGGGAGAGGGGCAGAGAGAGAGGGAGACACAGAATCGGAAACAGGCTCCAGGCTCCGAGCCATCAGCCCAGAGCCTGACGCGGGGCTCGAACTCACGGACCGCGAGATCGTGACCTGAGCTGAGGTCGGCCGCTTTAACCGACTGCGCCACCCAGGCGCCCCTGAATTTACTTTTTAACAGCATCATATTAGTGTACATATCTGTCTGGTTTTACTGATCAGATTAACACAACAAAATATGTTTTTGTATATCATAAAAATATTTAAGACCATTACAAAATCTGGTATCTTAGTCCATTTGGGCTACTGTAACAAGATACCACAGACTGGGTGGCTCATAAACAACAGAAATTTATTTCTCACAGTTCTGGAGGCTGGGAAGTTCAAGATCATAGTGCTGGCTGATTCTCTGTGTGAGGGCCTATTTCCTGTTTCATAGACAGTGCCATGTCACTGGCCTCACATGGTGGAAGGGGTGGCAGCTTTCTTGAGCCTCTTTTTAAGGATACTGGTCCCATTCATTAGGACAGAGCCCTTGTGACATGATCACTTCCTAAAGGCCACAACTCCTAATACCATCACATTGGGCATTAGGTTTTAAGGATATGAATTGTGGGGGATTGTGCACAAGCATTCAGTGCAATAGCATCTGGTAATAAAAAAGAGAAAATGAATCCAATTTCAAAGACCTGAATATAATCTGGAACTCCTTACTAAAAAATGAGGAATATTGAAGTATCTTGGATGAATGACTTTGGTATTATCGTCCCAAAGGATCTAATGTATATTTTCACTGTATATATTATCGTCCCAAAGGATCTTGGGTACTTCATGTAACAAAGTTTTTTTTGTGCATGTGCAGTTAAAGATAGTCATAGCTCTGTCACCTCTCACTCATAAATGCTAGGCTTTTAGTTTTCAGAAAGTTGGAAAGGAGTAGTAGATTATAGAGAGAATTGGTGAATATATTTTCCAGTTTATGAGTGGGTTATGTTCCCAGTCTTTGTAAGTACAATATAGTAGTTAGGTTTCCAGGCTAGTTCACGCAAAACTTTTTTTGTACTGAACTATAACAGTAATAGTTTTCATCATTGAGGCCCTTTTAGGCTTCAGACTTGACTACAAGTACAAATAAATATTACTACTTTCTTACCCTATGTTTTTTCTCCTAATGGAGCTGATGAGGGGACTAGGGGATGTGAAATTATTCTTGGTGGTATGCTGGAGGAAGACAAGGAATTTCATGTTATCTTTGGGATATTGGGTACTTTTTTTTTTTTTTTTTTTTTTTTTGCAGGGTGTATGACAGAGGAGGGTATGGTATTATCCTGTCATAAATACCAGACATTTATGTAGAAATATTATTTTAAGAGATATTTAACTTTTTGAGGGTTGGCCTGAGAATTCAACCTCTGTTTATACAATATCTAAGGGAGAATGTAACAGTGTGTGCAGACAAGTGAATGTAATGACAAAATTAACCAGTTTCTGATGCAGCTGTTCTGTTCTAGCTATTCTAGATAGCAGTTGGTTATCTTCTTTGAAACAAGAGAAGGAATTTAGTAACTCAGGGAACTCTGGAAACTGAAAGTAGGTGATATTTATTGGAATAAAGGATGGGTTAAGAGCAAGGATTTGTCATCAGACTAGACTGACTCAAGTCTCAGTTCTACCTTTTACTACCTCCATGATCTTGAACAAGTTACCTAAAATCTCCAAGTCTCAGTTTTGTTATTTGTATAAAGGATTAACAATAATTTCTGGATCTTGGAGTTAAAATGTGGGTTAAATAACTTTATGCATACAAAACACTTGTTAGTGTCAATGAAGGCCTATATTAAATCATGCAGCCAGAATAATTTGACTTAAGGATTACCCTAGAAAATTTTATATTAATATAATTTTTAAGAGAACTTAAGAATCAGTTAAAATACTTTAATTTTTTAAAGTTTTTATATAAATTCCAGTTCGTTAACATGATTAGTGTAATATTAGTTTCAGGTGTACAATATAATGCTTCATCACTTACATACAGCGTGTGGTGCTCATCACAAGTGCACTCCTCAATCCCCATTACCTATTTAACCTATCCTCCCACTCACCCAGACCAATTCTGTTTCTTGGTTTGCCTCTCTTTTTCCCTTTGCTTATTTTTAAGTTCCACATATGAGTGAAGTCATATTGTATTTTTCTTTCTCTGACTTCACTTAGCATAACACTCTCTAGCTCCATCCATGTAATTGTAATTTTTATGTCTGAGTAATATACTATTGTGTATATATACCACATATTTATCCATTCATCAGTCGATGGACGCTTGGGCTGTTTCCATAATTTGGCTATTGTAAATGCTGCTGTAAACATTGGGGTATACCTTTGAATTAGTATTTTTGTATTCTTTGAGTAAATACCTAGTAGTGCAGTTTCTGGATTATAGATAGTTTTATTTTGAACTTTTTGAGGAACCTCCATACTGTTTTCCAGAGTGGCTGTACCAGTTTGCATTCCCACTAACAGTGCATGAGGGTACTCCTTTCTCCACATCCTTCCAACACCTGCTGTTTCTTGTGTTGTTGATTTTAGCCCTTCTGATAGGCATGGGGTGGTATCTCATTGTAGTTTTGATTTGTGTTTCCCTGATGATGAATGATGTTGAGCATCTTTTCATGTGTCTGTTGGCCATCTGTATGTCTTCCTTAGAAAAATGTCTATTATGTCTTGTGCCCATTTTTATTTTTATTTTATTTTATTATTTTATTTTATTTTATTTTATTTATTTTTTTGTGTGTGTGTGTGCCCATTTTTAAATTGGATTATTTGTTTTTTGGGTGTTGAGTTTTATTTGTTCTTCATATATTTTGGATACTAACCCTTTATCAGATATGTCATTTGGAAATATATTCTCCCATTCCATAGATTGCCTTTTAGTTTTGTTGATTGTTCACTTTGCAGGAGCTTTTTATTTTGATCAAGTCCCAGTAGTTTATTTTTGCTTTGGTTCCCTTGCCTCAGGAGACCTGTCTAGAAAGAAGTTCCTATGGCCAGTGTCAAAGAGATTACTGCCTGTGTTCTCTAGGATTTAGATGGTTTTCTGTCTCACATTTTGTCTTTCATTCATTTTGAATTTATTTTTGTGTTTGGTGTAAGAAAGTGGCCCAGTTTCATTCTTTTGCATGTTGCTCTCCAGTTTTCCCAGCGCTCTCTTCACCTCTTCCATTTGGTGAAGAGACTGTCTTTTTTCTATTGGATATTATTTCCTGCTTTGTTGAAGATTAATTGAGTATATAGTTGTGGGTTCATTTATGCATTTTCTGTTCCATTGATCTATGTGTCTGTTTTTGTGCCAGTATTATACTGTTTTGATCACTACAGCTTTGTAATATAACTTGAATTCTGGAATTGTGATACCTCCAGCTTTGCTTTTCAAGAAAGGATAAGAACCATATGATCATTTCACTATTTGTAGATGACATTGTACTCTATATAGAAAATTCGAGGGGCGCCTGGGTGGCGCAGTCGGTTGAGCGTCCGACTTCAGCCAGGTCACGATCTCGCGGTCCGTGAGTTCGAGCCCCGCGTCAGGCTCTGGGCTGATGGCTCGGAGCCTGGAGCCTGTTTCCGATTCTGTGTCTCCCTCTCTCTCTGCCCCTCCCCCCGTTCATGCTCTGTCTCTCTCTGTCCCAAAAATAAATAAAAAATGTTAAAAAAAAAAAAAAAAAAAAAAAGAAAATTCGAAAGACCAGCAAAAAACTGCTAGAACTGATACACGAATTCAGTAAGGTCACAGGATACAAAATCAATGTGCAGAAATATGTTCCATTTCTGAACACCAATAATGAAACAGAAAGAGAAAATAAAATTAAGGAATAGATCTCATTTACAATTGCACCCAAAACAGTAAGATACTTCCCGAGAGGTGAAAGACCTTTATTATGAAAACTAGAGAACACTGAGGAAAGAAATTGAAAGGACACCAAGAAGTGGAAAGACGTTACATTCTTATGGATTAGAAGAAAAAAATTATTAAAATGTCTATACTACCCAAAGCAATCTACACATTTAATGCAATTCCTATTAAAATACCAACAGCATTTTTCACAGAGCTTAGAACAAACAGTCCTTAAATTTTTATGGAACCATGAAAGACCTCAAAATAGCCAAAGAAACATTGAAAATAGTTGAATTTATAAATGTATGTGTAATGATTTTGATGTAATTTTCGTAAAACTTAAGGAAAGTTTGTGGTATTTTGTCTAGAAAAGTGTTTTTTCCTTTTTGCATAAACGTTTAATGGATGTAATATTAGTGATTGTTGTCATTACATTAGATTGTATTCATACTGCGTATAACATATAAATAAGGGACTTTTCATTAAGAAATTGGCCAGGAGTGTTGTTCATGTTGGGATTTACAGTGAATCAGTTAGAATTTTGATTTTCTTCTGCATCTTAAATCATTGCATGGTAGAGTGGAGAAGACCTTGGACCTTGAAGCAGGAAAGTTTTGATTGTAGTAGTTGTAATGTAGCTGTAGGATTTTAGATAAATTGGTTGATTCTCCAAGTCTCAGTTTGTTCATCTGTAGAGCAGAAATGATGCCTGAATGCTGTTCTTGTAGGGTTTCGTGTGTCTGTGTCCATTCAAGAGCTATGAAATATATTGCCCTTGATAGAGGCATTGTTTTTGTGATATGGGTCATTATATTTAGAAAGATAATTAAAATGAATAGTTTGGAATTGGAGTAACAGTAGCCATTCCGTGTAAGTTATACTGCAGACATACGAAGAGTCATATACTACAGACATACGAAGAGGTTTTTTTAATAAACTTAAAAAACAGAATATTTAAAAATTAAGTGTAATAGAAGGCATATACCTGTTATTTTCTAGTTATTAGTACTATATTTACCCTTTCTTTTTGAATATGGTGCTCATATTCTGATTACGTGTGAGTATTGCTGAGAAAAAAAATCATTTAAGAACATATACATGAATGTTATATTTTGTCTTACAGATAGAGGCTATTTGCAACTTCTTTTATTTCTGATTCTGCTTCTAAGGTTAATTTTTTACATCTTATTATGGAGAATTTTAGAGATTTATAAAAATAGGTTAATAGTGTGAACTCTCATATACCTCTTAACCAATTATAAATCATGGCCAAACTATATTTCTCTCTGATTCCAGATTATTTTAAAGTAAATTCAGGTTATGTTGTTTCACCAATAAATATCTCACTATGCATGATCTTTTATTCTTTTTTTTAAAGTTTATTTATTTATTATGAGAGAGAGAGAGAGAGAGAGAGAGAGAGAGAGAGAATGAGAATATCCCAAGTAGGCTCTGTACTATCAGCACAAAGCCCTGTGTGGGGCTAGAACTCATGAACTGCAAGATCAAGAGTGGGATGTTTAACTGACTGAGCCATCCAGGCACCCCTTCAGTATGCATTGTCTTTTTAAAAAGTGACTTCTGTTCATCACATCTAACAAAATTGGTGCAAATTTTCTATTATCGGATATCCAGTGTTCAAAATTTCTCGATTATTTGTAATTTATTTTTCATGTGCTCTAATCAGGATCAAAATAAAGTTCATATATTGTGATTGATTGACTTCTGTCTTAAATCTCTTAATCTGTAGGTTTTACCTACCCCCTTTCTTCTCTTACAATTTAGTTGAAGAAACTGGATTGTTTATCCTGTAGAATTTCCTACAGTGTGTATTTTGCAGATTGCATCTCCTCCATTGTTTAACATAATTGTCTAATTCTCTGTATTTCCTGGAAATAGAGCAGGCCTAGAGGCCTGATCAGATCCTGGTTTGATATTTTCTGGAAGAAATACTTCAGAGATATTTTTGTGGATCCCAATTGGCAGGCACATATCTTGTTAATCTTTCTCTCTCTCTTTTTTTTTTTTTTTTTTTTGATGTAAGCAATTATTGATCACCATTAACTGGATCTATAGGAGTTGCTAAAACTTTATCATTCCTCTCTCAACTATTAGTTGTAATTCTGTAAAGAGAAACTTTCCTCTATTAACTGTTCTTATTCTAAAGTGTAGTTTATTCAGGAAAGGAAGGCTAGATGAGAGATTTATGGTTTGCTTTTACTTACTACTTTTTAAACTAAAAATTTGTAAGATCTTCCAAAGATGGCCCGTGATTATAATCATCTTTTTAAGTATTATGTTGACTGTACCAGTAGACCAGTTGGAGTACATACATAGGTGTTTAATAAGATCTTTACTCAATAATTGACATATTTTATAATTCGATAATGTTATATAAATGGGATCATACATTATTTAACCTTTGGGATTGGCTTTTTCAGCATAATTCCCTGGAGAATAATTGAAGTTATATATCAATATATTAGTTTGATAGGGCTGCTATAACAAAATACTACAGACTGGGTGACTGACAGAAATTTTGTCATGTTTCTGGAACCTGGAAGTCCAAGTTAAGGTGTCTGCAGATTTAGTTTCTTCTGGGACCTCTCTATTTGGCTTGCGGATGGCTGCCTTCTCCTTGTGCTCTAAAATGGTTTTCCTGTGCACACACTCCCTTGTGTGTTTGTGTGTCCAAATTTCCTGTTCTTATAAGGACACTATAATCAGGTTGGATTAGGGCTCACCAAATGTCCTCATTTTAATTTACTGTACCCCTTTTGAAGCCCTGACTTAAAAAAACAGTCACATTCTTGGGTACTTAGGTTAGTACTTCAACATACGAGTTTTGCAGGGGTGGGGAGCACAAGTCAGCCCATTGCAATTTATTATTGTTGTTTAGTAGTATTCCATGGTATGGCTGGACCACAGTTTGTGTAACCATTCACTCATTGAAAGATACCTGCTCTCTTCATAGGTTTTAACTGTTGTGAATACAGCTGCTTTGAACATTTGTGTATAGGTTTTTGTATAGATACCAGTTTTCATTTTCCTGGGAGATAAATAACCAAGAGTGCAATTGCTGGCCGTATGGTATGGTCATGTAGGTCATATGGTGTGGTCATATATGCTTAATTGTGTAAGAGCTGCCAAACTTTGTTTCAGAGTGGCTGTACCATTTTGTATTACTATCATCAATATATGCGTGTTCCAGTTTCCCAGCATCTTTGCCAACAGTTGGTGGTTTTACTTTTTTTTTTTTAATATTAGCCATTTTTCTCAGTATGTAGTGATATCTCATTGTGGTTCTAATTTACATTTTTCTTATGGCTAATGGTATGGAATATTTTTTTAATAGACTGTTTAGAATAGTTTTAGGTTCACAACAAAATTGAGCAAAAGGTACAGAGATTTCCCATATTCCCCCTGCCCGCATAAATGCTTAACCTTTTCCACTGTCACCATTCCCACAAGAGTGCTACATTTGTTACGGTTAGTGAACTAATACTGACACATCATTATCACCCAAAGTCCATAGCTGCTGAAAGTCTTCTAAATGTGCTTATTTGCCATTTGTTTATCATCAGTGAAATGTCTCTTTACGTTTTTTGCCCATTTTGAGTTTCCATAGGTTTTTTATATTCACAGCTATGTCATGGGTGAATAATGACAGCTTTATTTCTTCCTTTCTAATCTTTTTGCTTTTTTTTTCTTGTCTGTTTCACTGGCTAAGATTTCAATACAGTGTTGAATAGAAGTGCTAAGAGTTCCTGCTCTTAGAAAGAAATCATTCTGTCTTTTAGCATTAAGTATAATGTCAGGAGTAGGTTTTTCTTAGGTGTTGTTTATCACATTAAGGAATTGTCTTTCTATTCCTAGTTTGCAGAGATTTTTTTATATCAGAAATAAATGTTGGAGTTTCTGAAATGTGTTTTCTGCATCTATCGTGATGATCATATTTTTCCTTTATTAGACTATTGATATGATGAGTGATATTGCCTGTTAAAACAACTTTCCCTTCTTGGATAAATTCCACTTGATCATAATATAGTATCCCTTTCATATATTGTTGGATTTGATTTGCTAAACTTTTAAGAATTTTTGTACTATGTGTTTACAAGGGATATTGGTCTGTAGTTTTCTCTTTATGGTTATGGTTATGGGTTTTTTTTCTAGTTTTTTTTTTTTTTCTACAATTTTTGTTGGACGTTTTGACAGAATAATTCTGGCCTTATAGAATGAATTGGGAAATTGTTCTCTTCAATTTTTTCATAGAGTTTGTACAAAATTGATATTATTAAATGTTTGGTAAAACCATAACCATATGGGTCTCAAGGTTTTTTGTTTTTTTTTTCTTTTGTGGGAAGGTTTTTAACTACAAATTCAATTTCTTTAAATAGATATGGGCAATTCAGTTTTATTACTATTTTAGTGAGCTTGGGCAATATATGTTTTTCAAGGAATGTGTCCATCTAAGTTGTTGAACTGGCAGAAAATTGTTTATAATCTTTTATTATTGTATTTAATTATATCTCAGTATTACTTAATAAACTTTACTCTTAATATATTTTATTTTATATACTCTTATATATTTTTTCTTTATGTATATATATATTATACATATTATATATTATACATATATATATTATATATATTATACATATTATACATATATATATTATACATATATATATTATACATATATAT